>NC_134204.1:66476807-66794307 GCF_964188355.1 Buteo buteo
ATCTTTGCAAAGCTTTAAAATCACTGTTTTCAGGTGGAGACTATGGACAAGCAGCTCTTCTGCACTTGGCACTTTAAGGAACTCCCTATAGCAAACTGCAGTTTGTGCTATGGAGACAATCAGAACCAGGCCCTAGCCAGGTTCTGTTTCTTTTCATTTTTTTTTCCAATTAATCAGTTCAGGGCTGTTTTTTCACTTCTGCCTCATGTGGCTATGACAAGTGTTTCCCTGGTCCTGGGATACTTTCTAGGTGAATTTGTAGTCTTTTATTTCCAGTTTCCAAGCGTTTGAGACTTCATGCCTGCTAGGACTTTGATGCACACCTTCCAGCTCTTTCCAAATTTGAGCTGCCTATGATCCTCAGCTACTACTTCTTTCTGAATGCTAGTTTGGGTGTTGACACTATTCAGTGATGAACAAAAAGAGTAGCTCTATCACTGGAGCACTTAAGTGTTACTATTTGTTCAATCCAAAGTATTGGTCTGAGGAGATCACTGCACCTTTTGCATAGGAGAAACATTTTCCAGGTATGTGACATGCTATTTCCAGTGTCCATACATTACTGATGAAGTAATGTCTATATATTACTATGCAAGAAAATGTGATGGTTTGCCTGCATCTCATTTTGTTAAAACACACTGTATTTCAGACTCACTGTCCATGACACTTTCATTCTGGATTGTTTCATCCCACTTGTGCTATAAAGCCAGGTGCCTAATTCTTTTTAGCCTGAATGTAAGAGGTGAAGGGAGATACTTTGTTAACAGCCTTTGCCAAGAGCAGTTAGACTAAGTTAATGGAAGCCAGTTGTCTTAGTCTTTCTCTGAGAGCTGAGTATGAGCCGTTTGACCAGGGTGCCATAATGGTGAGTAACATGACAAGGGTGAGCAAAGTTTTACTAGAAGATGGATATCTTCTCCAGACCTACCTGCTGTCTCTCCCTACTTCTCTGGCCTTGGAAAACAGGAGAATAAGAAAGAAGAGGAAAGGAGTATAGCCGCCTCAATCATAAATTGAACCTGCAGAATCCCTGAGGAGGGGTGGATAAACTCTGGCTGAAAGACATACGTAGGTGTTTCTGTTTGTGCATAGATCTGTGTGTTGGTTCCTGTATTGTCCAAGAAGAAAATGTTTTAAAAAGTCCTCTGCAGACCTTGTGTGTTCTTTTCTTTAACAATGGTTTCCAAGAAGAAACACTTTTGACCAGAGTGCCATGAAAGAGGAACTCTTGGAAGTCTATATAAGCTACCAAGGAAACTTTGTGATGGGGAGTTTCTGCACTGACCTGGCCAAGACCCTCATCCCAAGGGAGAAGGAGGCTTCTGACAAAGAATACACACCCACAATACACCCAGGTGTCTCACAGTTAGAAAATAATCAGGATCATTTGTGTAGGAAGCCACAAGATCCAAACCCTGGGTAGACTGATTCCCAAGCATGTGGTAAGACTACACTGGTGCTGTAGCGTAAATAAAGCAAGAAATGAAAGAGCAAGATGGGAGAGTAGCATTTCTGTCAATGGAAATGTATCCACTGGAGCAGGACAGGAAGAAGGACCCCATGAGGAAAGAGAGGGTAGGAGACATCGTTGGTTGGACAGGAAAAGATGGAAGATTAGGATGTGGGGAAATCCCATAATGAGAAAGAGATAAAGGGAGGTATTCAATGGCAAGAAAAAGGAGACTTTGAGGATAAAGAATAAAGAAGAGTGAATGTGGTAGGGAAGAGCAAGAAAGAAATAGCAGAATGCAATTAAAAGAAACAGACAAAAGAAAAGAAAATAGGAGAAAGATTATAGGAGAAGGAGAGACAATGTGTGGGTCAGTAGAGGGTGCAGGGCACAAAAGCAGTAAAGAATGAATGGAAAAGAAATGCTCCTTTCAGAGAGAAAAAGAACAAATAGTTACAGAAGTGAAAGGCAAGAGAACAATGTGCAGAACAATAAAAAAATCTAAGATAAATAATACAGAAGTGAATGGAATGAATCAAAACTAATAGAAAAGAAAAGGGGGGAAGCCTGAAGAGAATAAAAAGATAAGTCAATATGCAGAAAAAACAGATGACTGATTTTAATTGGATTTATTTGTTTGTCTGTATTTAATAGTCTTTCTGTGAGAGGCATATCTTCCTAGATTTTTATATTAAAAGTAGTGGCTACCTATAGACTACTGTTCAACATTTATCACATTTTATGATTGTATTGCTCATGGAAAAGCTTTACTAGTGCTATATTAATATAATCTGAGTAGCAGAGGGAATCTGTAGGAAAGGATACCCTATAGGAAAAGAAAAGTGACACCCCTTCATTAATTATTCTAATTATTCTTTCAGAGCAGAATTGAATTTAATTTGGCCTCTTAATTAAGAGGCCAAAAAAGAGCTCATCTCTTTTTGAATCACTCTTTTTTCTTACAAGCCCACTGTTTACAGTCCATCTGAAATCTGAGGGTTGGACGCCCTGCTCTTCTGCACACAGCAGAATCAGCAGCTTACGTTTAAGATGTTTTGCTTCTTTTCTGAGTCTCTTGCTAGTGTACTTAGCAGGGAATGATTAAAACCTGTGCTCTGTTAGAACTGTTGCAGTGTTTAAACAAGGAAGTCTGTGTTTGTTTAAGAGAATGGGGAAATGGTTATCTTGACAGATTAGACTGAAAAAACAGGACAGCCGCAGTCTAGCACAGATGTCCAAATTTGCCACTTGGCTGGTTTTTTGAGGTCCTCTAAACAAAACTTGCTTGTGTGTTTGTGCCTTTGCTCTGTTTGACACCTGACTGAGGAATGTGATTAAGCGCTACTGCCAGGGATTACATGTCTCTTGTGGGCAAGTGTTCACAAGGCTGAAGTTTCCTCATGTCTGTCTAATTGTGTCATAGCTTGCTAAGGGAATAAAAGAGAAACATCTCGAAATGGATTAAAGCCCTTGCAAAAAGGTTGGTTTGTAATGAAAAGGCTGTTTTGGATGGAAAACCAGTGGACTTCTTTTAGAACTGAGTTTTCTAACAACGTCTCCATTCACTTAGTGACAAAACATGTGGAAGTGAGAAACATATAATTTGCCTGTGAAATGCTGAAGCTATTTGCAAGACACATTACAGCCTCCCAGATGTAAAGCACATCTCAATGGAAAGAAATGTGACATCCTTAATCAGTGTGAGATGATCATTTTCTAATACAGTTAAGATGCATGCTTCACTTGATAAATCCATACAACTGTCTACTCAAACACTTCATCAACTTCCATTAACGTTATCATCTTGAATTAGTAGTCCTCACATTACTTCCAGGACAGAAAAGGCAATTCTACAGCTACAGCCATTTTTGTTTCTTTAAAACCTGCTTATCTGTAGGTAAAGTTTTGCTCCGTTCCATTAATGTTAAGCGTAAAAACAATAGCAAGGATTCAAAAGATAAAGACCATCAACCTGCAAGAAGAGGTCACTACACTGTTCAGGCTTCTGTGCATGTAAGGGCTTATGTTTGTGCAGTGCCACATGTGAGAAAAACTTTGCTTGGCGTGCATGTTTTGCGTATAACATACATCCAGGCCATGTACACAAATTTGGTGTATGCCGCACAGCCCCCAAAATAGGTCAGAAATCTGGGCCAGATCCCAGAAAAACAGCAGTGCACAGTACCTGACAGTGGGCATGTATAAATACTTTTATAGTGATTGTCTTTGATCCCAATTGTCACAAGCACTCTGAGGAATTTCATCTATGTATGTCTGTGATTACAACTGTTGGTTGTAACTATTAATGGTGAATATACAGTTAGAATGAGAAGAAAGCACTTTTTTGGAGAAGTAACTGAAAATCCGTTGATAATCATTTGGACTTCTATTATCTCACTGGTGTTGGACGGGTATTTCATAAAGCACCTGGGGCAGAGGGATTGTTGCAGATCTTGTGTCTTTTTTCAGGTTACTGTAGATCCAGAGTTCAAGTAGTGTCTTACCAAGATTAAAGATAGAGACCTACCACAAATATGAGGTACCTGATAAATACATGATACATGGTAAATGTGACATACATGACAAATACAAAAATGAGACTACTTTGGGACTCAGGTTTCCACACAGCCAAAAGGACACTGTAAGCAATTGAATTTTATAACTTGTAGAATTGTTCTAGGAATTTGATGAGAGATTTTAATACCTGCTTAGCTGGTAGTTTAACTTACATCAGCATCTGCGAAGTATCATGATACTATTTGAAGCAGTAATGAAATTGAAGCCATAGTCAAGCTCCACCTTGAAACTTAGCAGGTGTTTTAACTTTTTGCTGGGAAGCTGTTTGAACTGTCAGTCTGACATTAGAAGAAGCTTGAGAAGGCCAAGGACCTTACGGGAGAAAGTGTTTATGCCAGGAGACTTCCATTTAGTTGCTGACAGGCTTTCATCTATTTCTTTTATGATCAGTTGCTGATTTTTCTTTTCTTCCCAAGCCTTGGACTTGAAAGTTATGATGTTTCAGAGATTGTAGGCAAAACGTGGTGTAAGAGCAGAGATGACTAAACTGCTTATGCTTGAAATCGTTGGCTTGAAACAGCTGACTGCCACAAGGTGCTTAAGAATCTCTGAGTTTTTAGAGTGTGTCTGTGCAAGTGTGCAAAAAGTGATTCTTTGCTGAAGCAGTTGGATCAGTTGGATTTGTTTTATATGTCACAGTGCAGAGATAATACCACCAGCTTTGCACGGGGTGGGGGGGCAGGGAGGGGAATGGGAATCCAGGGTTAGCACAGCTTGTTAGCTGAGGCTAAGAGGCTAAATTATCTTCAGATTCACAGAATAATACTACAGCAAATGATAAAACAAACTCTTTGTAATCACTTGGAACAAGGAGTTGAGTAACTGTCAACAAAACAAGAACAAATCAAGACAAAGCAACTGAATTTCATTCTCTGATAGGACATTAAGAGAATAACACCAGATGTTACCTATCTTGACTTTAGTATGACTTTGTGTATTACACAATGCTCCCAAATACAAGCGAGGGAGGTGTGGTGTTGATTAAGCTGTTGTGAAGTAGGAACAAATGTGACAGGTAGACTGTGTTTGGAGAATAGCTATCAACACTTCCTGGTCAAACTTAAGAGTGTGTACTGAGAGGGGATTCCCATTCAGCTGCTCTGAGGCCACTCCTCATTATATTAATCAGTAACTTATATAATGAAATAGAGCATATACACTTTTAAAATATATGTTTCCTACCAAATTAGAATGGGCTGGAAGTGCATTAAAGGATGGGACTGGAGCGCTAAATAATCTTCACAAATTGGAAAAGTGCAGTGCAAAAGATACGCAAAATGTGATACATAGGTAAGGAAAATAAACTGTGCAAGTAGTGGTTAGGTAGTAACTCTGTAGGGGTTTATCATGGATCAAAGTGAACAATGTCAACAATGTCATGCTATTGTGAAAGCATCAACACATCATGCTGGGATATGAAACAGCATGAAACACATGAACTAACAATCCGTCTCTGCTGAGCAATGGGAAGAAGTCAGCTCCATGCCCTGTCCATCTTTTGGCTATTACACCTCAAGGTGTTGGCTAAGCAGAGTGAGTCTGAAGGATAATGAAAATAACAAGAAATGGGTGCTTTCAGTTTTGAGAAAAATCTGATCAGAGGTGAAAGTCTTAAAACAGTACAAAAGAAAAACAAAAAAGGAAAGTAGCTTTACTTTCTGGCTATTGTGGATAAGCTGAGAAGTAAAGCAATGAGGTTCCAGCAAGGGAGATTTGCATTACCTGTCAGAAAGGCAGCCTGTAAAGGACTGTCCTACGTGGTCCTACCAAAGTCTTGTAGCCCCAAATATTGGCCATCTAGGCCATCATCTATAGTTGGCTTTTGAAGCATTGGTAAGGTGTGAGCTCTGGAGGCCAACATTTCATGCTGAGATCTAGTCAGCACTCAGTATCTACTTTATTTTTTTTTTTTATTATTTTTTTTTTTTAAATTAAAAAGGTTGTGGTGATATCTGAATATTCCTTAGAGGGCTTTTTAGTTTTGCATGGCTTAAGCACAGACCATTGTTGCATTAGTACACTAAATGATGATGATCCGCTCACCAGGAGGACTTTTCAAGAGAATGTTACAGGTGCACTTGCTGCTTTCACTGTATCTTTTTGTTATGTCTGCAGGTTTCTGGAATTTCATGGGATGCATAGGACAGTTCCCCTGAAGTTTTTTATGCATCTATTGGAAAAACATTTCTGTTTTTTCCAGTTGTTTTTGTTTGTTGATTTTTTTTTTTTTTTTTTTTTTTTATCAATTATCTGTCACAAGGATTTTCTCATGCTGAGTTCCATGGGTTTTTGTTTGCAGTGCGTAATCACAGATTGCTGGGTTTTTCAGCTCTTGCAAAGTTGGATGATCTCTTAGGAAAAATATTTTACTGTTGACTTGCCCAATGGTTTCTTGTGGGACTAATTAATTAAGCCTTGCTAACTTTCTGTAGCATTTAGTGCTCATTAATTTACCGTAGATACAATCCTCTTGTCATCCTGGCTCTGGACAAACAGCCCTCCACACAATCAGGTCAGCTAGGAATATCTGAGCTGATTGTTTTTTTCTTCTCTTTTTTAAACTTGAAAATGAATACAGGTTGCAGGGAAAGGATGAGGCTGTGAAAGGAATATGCTAGTTGAGCTGGGAAAATGTATGAATATATTTTGACTTGCTCAGATGCTTCTGTTTTGACTATTGACCTTCCTTTAAGAGGTAACTGCTAGTATTTCCTTCATGTTTTCTAAGTAAAATGAACACAGAATGAGTGGATTTATTCCCCAGAAAGAGTGAGGAGCATCAGAAGAAGCCCCCTTGCTATTTCTATACTGTTAAAATAAGGAGAGCTGAGGAATGGTGCTGGGCATTAGGCTCACCCATCCATACTGACACAATGCCAGGGGTGCCACAGCCCAGTTTTGTCCCATACTGTCTGCTGGGCATGGGATGCGACTGTACCCAAGTTGTAGGTTTGGATTTGGCCATCTTGTTTTGAACAGTAGGATAATTTAAAGGAAAGGATGTGCTCTGTTCTGTGTAGGTTGGCCTCATTGCAAGAGAATGGCCTTGGGCACATTGAATTTACTACCATGTCTTAGGCCATCTGTCCTGGACAGACAGGAAGGCATTCATGTTTTACCTCTTGCAAAGAAGTTTATACCTCAAGGCTGAGGTCAGTGCAATGTCACAGTGAAAAATCTTGGCCTCTAATTGTTTACACAGTGACTACCCTTCCGGTTTGTACAAAAATCCACCAGCTCCCAATGTAACCAGTACTTTTGTTGTTGAAAGCACAAATACTCACCAGTGATAGATACAGGGAAAAACCATGGAGCTCCTCATTCAGTCCCTTTTACGAAAGCCAGCTTTGTCCTATAGTATTTGGATGGCACTAAAGACAAAGGCTGGAAAACCATAGCTGACCTTATTTCTCTGTAAGCACTAGTACACCAAAACATAGAAGGAATAATCTCAACCCTAGCCAGAGTTTTACAGCCCAGACATCCCAAAAAATTATAAGCATGTTCTAAGTGGTGACCATTATGCAGCCACTCTCCCCCGGCAAAAATAGTTGTCAGCATTGTGGTGTTGGTAAAAGATTTTTTTTTCCTGATTAGACCATTCTTAGAAACACTGCCATCTCACAGAAAGAATAATACATACCCCTGGAGACCTGGGATTTAACCTTGAAAGAATCTACCGTGACTGAGCAGAAATCTATCTGCATGTCTCTCTAGGTAAATGCAGAGGAGGAAAAGAAGATATTTTTCTGAAAATAAAAATTTGACTTATTTCCCTACAAAAATGTCAATACAGATATTCACATATTGGCTCCAAGAAAGGTACAATACGTTTGCTGACAGTACATTTACCTAGAGATTTACTTTATGGCAACAACTATGCCATTTGAATTGTCAGTAAAGCTGCAAGGAATTAAGTTAGCAAAATTCAAATGGACTTTTGGGGTAACATCAATCAATTATGCTTTGCATAGTGCTCCCGGGCTGATAACAATGAATACAATATCATGCTATTTATTTTAGTTAGCAGCCTTCAAAAAGTGCGTCATAAAAACCTGCGAAAATTGTGACTGCCAGGCAGCCCTTGGTTTCTTTTGACAGCTGTTTTGCAGCCCGAGTCTTCCTGTAGCTTTGGGCTTGCTCTTCTCTTGACCGTAACCATAGTGCTAGCAGTGGGCTGCGCCCCACACAAGGCTGCCAGCCCTTAGCAGCCATCAGCATAACTTTTGCCTGGTTTTTGCGAAGCAAGTAGATGTTGGTTTTCTATCCGTTAGGGAGTACCCGTAGGTTGGGCTGAGCACGGGTTTCGGGGTGCTGGAGAGCCCCAGTACAGCATGCTGTGCCCCAGAAATGCTCCTACAGACCCGCCGGCACACCCGGGCTTGGAGCATCGATGGTGGCGAGCAGCCGCAACGCCTGGTCCTCCAGCCCCAGCCTGGTGGGTGACTGCCCCGCGGCCTTGTGGGCCTGAGCAGCTGCAGGGGTGGCCGTGGGGCTGAATGGCTGTGGGGTGTCCCGAGGGACCGGGGTGCGCGGGGCGAAGGAGCTGTGGGAGGAGGCTGGCAGCCCTGGGGCAGATGGGCAGGATCTTCAGAGGGACCCCAGGCAGCAAAGGGCACAAAGACCTCTTGCATGGAAGGAGGGACGTCGGGTGGCTCTGTTCCAGCAAGGTGTGGAGGAGGGTGGAAATGTTGGATGCTGGCAACAGAAGGAAAGCTGCTACCCCCTCGGCAGACACGCATTTGCAGAATACGAGCGGTGGCCTGGTATCAAATGGCTCTGCTGGGGGATAGGGCACCAGGGGTGGCTGAGCCAAAGGCAGCAGCGCCTGGCCACTGGACCTGTTCCCTGCTTCTGCACCCAGGGGGTGCACAAACGGCAGCGGCCATGCAATGGGGTGGGGGGGTAATGGAAAAAGGCAAAAAGCTAGTGGAAAAGAGAGGGGAAGAGCTGTGCGGTGCTGTAAGGGATGAACATGCATCCCACCCAGGAGCCTTCCACTGTCGGCTCTGCATAATTGGTGGATGTGCAAATCTTTTTGCTTGTTTCCAAATCCGCTCAAGTCTATGAGGTTCCAAAGTGCAGCTCAAAATCCATGCTACGTGTTTATGTCTGAGTTAGTAGCTCTAACAAAAGAAGCAGGGAGAGAGGGAAGGAGGTGTCTACTGAAAGAGAGGAAGGGAAAGCAAGCACAAGGGCCTGGGTATGGTAGAATGGAAATACAGATGGACTTGGAGAAAGTAATAGGAAAATAAAAATTTTCTCCATATAATTAATGCTCCATTAATTCTAAATTCTTAAATAAATATGTTTCATGTTGCTCATGCCTGTTAGAGTTCTGCTTCACATTGTTTCAGCACACAGGCTGCTTCATATTCCAGTAAAGAAAACCTAAACCATATGAAAATACTTAAATGACTGTACATTTTGGTATGTTATTGCCTTTTTTTTTGATTGACGATGTGAGTGTGCACACCTCATTGCAAAGTAATGCTTTTAACTTAAATCAAATCAATTCTAAGTGAACATGTTTTATGCATTTATGCTTATAGTTTGAAAAAAGCATTTCCTAAAAAACAGTACTGGCTTTTAACTATCCAGTGAACAAGTCACTGGAGATGCTTGCATGTCTCAGCCAGTGAGCATTTACTTGTATTGTCTTGAAACTGCTACAAGTTTAGGGCTCACAGAGCTGCTGTAGTCTTAATGAAGCAGTTAATGATGTGTGAATTATAGATCCTGACAGCCTCTTTAATAAAATCAACAGGACTGCATCCACAGTCTACCATAGCTGCTAAATAATGACAATACTGTCTGCTTAACATAACACAGTATCTTTAAGTAGAGTACCATTCTTACATTCTTGTACTGAAAAATTCTCAGCAACACAAAGAGGAATGTGAGCAATGAAGAACAAGCTGATACACATGACACTTCATTTCTTTCAGTTTGGGAAAGAAATGCACTAGCCACAGGGAATTTGCAAATGAAGCATCATGTAAAGCAACATGTTTTTCATTGTTATTGTAACAGCATTTCTGTGAGATCCTTCACTGGAGTAAAGAACAACATAATGCATAATGGACTTCAACAGTCAAAAGTTTGCAGGTTTTTTTTGTTTGTTTGTTTTGGTTGGTGGTTTGGGGTTTTTTTTCTGAAAGCATGTGAACTTTATCTTCCCAACAGCTTTCAATGAACAATTGTCTTCACAGCAGAGCTAGTTGGAATGTGATAGTGCTGGATGGCGCTTACTTGTATAGAAATCGGTACTATATGTATGTATGTCAAGGGATTTTTCCATACACTCAGCTAAGAGAAAAAGAATGATTGTTGTAAGAATGAAAGGGCTTTTTTGTGTTGCTTTTGGTGATCAGTCTCATAGCCAGCTAACGACTCAGAGAAAATTTTATGCATGCCTTGTGTATATATTCCCTAAATAATCTTCTGTATTGTCTGGTAGACTGAAACTAAACAGTAAGGGCTCTGGAAAAATCCAAGGCTACTTTACTCTATGTGTTCGCTCTTGTTTTTTTCCTGAGTAGTTCAGGTAGCTGTCTTTCTCTCACTTATCTAGCAAATACTGAAACAAAGAAAAAGGAAAATAACTAAGCCATATTCACTAGCTCATGTAATCACTTTGTTTGCTATCATGGTTCAGGCAGTACCAGAGCAACAAAATACCGAAGAGCTAGAAAGTGACATGTAGAAGAAAACACCATTAGACCCAGCCACAAAAGAAGGAATTACCTAGCCTGTGTATGAACTTGTGAATATATTCAAGGTACAATAAACCTGGCCTGCTGGACTGAATTTACCCAAGTGAAGTTTACTTTACCAGTAAAGGGACTACTAGCTCTAAAGCCTGTTGCAATTATCATGTACAAACAAAGCAGAATGACTTGCTTAGGGTAGCAGAGCCAAACCATTCAATTAGTCCCTAAAAGTTCAAAGTCTGTTTTCCTGCATTACTGCAGCAGTGTTTGTACAAGAAACACAGGCTGTTGCTGTTCTTTTAAGCAAAAAGACTTGGAAGTACTCACTGCTTTTGGACCTTTCCACTCATCTTTCCTGTCTTTCCTTTGGCTCCCACCTCAATCCTGCGTGAGCAGACAGATGTGCACACACATTCATGCAACTGCAGGTGTTTATATCTCCTTTCCTATGTGGATCTCTTAGTTTCCAGCATTTCATGTCCCATGTCTCTTCTACTAATCTTTGTTCCACCCCTCTCAGTTAATACCTTGTTTAGCCCAATCCCAAATAACATCCTGTCTCCTCAGAACCACTCAACAACTACAGGGAAAAACATAATTGAACTTTCCTGCCTTTCTCATCCCTTATGAACTGAGAAACCCCCCCACCCCTGCCAGTAGATCTGTTTTTTCCTCCCTGGGCCACTCACAATGCACGGGGCTCTTGCTTCTTGGAGCAGATGTTGGAGGGAAGAGAGTGGAAAGAAAGGCAGACCAGCTGTTAAGAGCATTAGTCTTCCAGCAGGTGTAGAGTTTTAGGATGAAGGCAGGCCTTTCAATCATTTCTCTCTTTCAAAGCAAACCCAGTTTTATGTGGAAGAAAACTGATGTGGAGAGGGTGGCTGTACCTCTTGGGGAAAAAAAAAAATACACATCCATTGCTCTGGATAAAGTAGAGATACACTGTGTTCAAACACTTTTGAAGTCATATACATGGAAGGGTTAGCTTCCTAATACCACTCACTATTTTTGCTACCACTGCAGTAAGGAAAACCCCCAATAGTTAAGACTCTTAGTAGTCAAAATCTCAGCCTAGAAGCTACCATACTGCTTCTTTCACTTGTCTTACAATTAGCATCAGTGGCAGCAAATCCTCGAAAAGCAGCAGTAGTAAAACTGCCATCTCAGAGAGGCTGTGAATGTGTGCTGCTCAGGAGTGCATGCAATGAGAACTAAACCAGAGTAAATCTCCCTCCAGTACAACGCACCATTCACTTGAGATGTCCTGAGTGGTGCCATATGCTGCCAATATTCCCATTCACTTGAGTCCCTTGCTTGGAGAGTAAAGCACCACAGCTCCTGGGAAGTATGGGAAGGGCACAGGTCTTGAATCTATAGTCCCCAGCACAAGGAAGTCACCAACAAATGTGAAAAACCTGAATCTGTGCACAAGACTGAAGCCAGCTTTATCTTTTTGGTGAGAAAGCAAAAAGCACGGCTAACATTTTACTTATTTAAGGTTTTTGCATTTTGCTTATTTAAGATTAAGATAAATATCACAAACAGTATTGGTTTTCTTTTATTTTAGACCACCTACCTACAAGAGAATAAGAGATCCAATCATACAATGATCCTCTGCTTCATTACCACACGAAAGAGGTTTAGAAAAGCTTAGGATAAGCAATGGGATTTGTGAGCATGTTTCTGAGTCACACCTTAGAGATTTCTGAGGTTTGCTTACAATCCTTTGCCTTTTTCAGCAATCAGACATTAGAGGACCTTAGAGAAAGATAGGTCATTAAATGATTCTGTTCTAATCTGTAATGGTTACTATTGATATCAGCAAAACCTGTGCTTTCCATAAATCATATCACTAAGCAATATTCTCTAACTAGAAAAATACTGGCTTATCCTGATTTTTCAGCGTGATTTTTTCACCCTGATCCTTTTCATTTTCATTTGTTTCTCAGTAGTGTATGTTTTTTTCTGTTGCTACATTCAAGGGAAAATCATTGCAGAATTTTGTCTTGCACTGCAAAGTACATCAACAGCTTCAGAGCTGGCAGTGGCACGTGTCTGATTACAAAAATGTCAATTGCAATGATTTTATGATGACAACAGAAAGACCTAAATGGTGAAAATCTGTAATATGCAACAAGCTCTGAAAATGGGGTAGATGCTTTCATTGTTATTAGTGTTTTTCCAGGGTCTGGGGGAGACAAGCCAGTTTCCTATGGTTCAGGGACTTTTAAAGTGGCATCTTGGTGGACTGCACTGATGCTTTTGTTTAAGTACAGACCTCATAGAGGCTGGTGGTGTAGCGAGTGTAAACTGGCATGGCGCCACCAAAATGAATGCAAATCTGCTGATTTTTGTATCGAGAAACTTGTCCTCAGAAAGTAGTCAAAGCTTTTGTACTGCAGCTTGTAGAAGAAGATAGTGACATACTTTTTCACAGTCCACAACACAACTTTAGCCGTGTTTTTGACAGTTCTTGGTTTCTAATTTGTGTAGTATTATTTTGCAAAACACTTGACCAGCTGTAGCCAGCTGCACAGAGCTGCTGTTATTCCAGGAGCCTGCATAGAACTGCAATTAACCCAGAACCCCTCATCCAAAATCAGCTTTCTCACTGTTTTATAGGGTATTATGTAACTGATAACAGTTAACATTCATAATTGCTGCATTTTAAGAGAATGCTGCAGAGGAAATTGTGTATCAGTGTACTGACGTCCAGCTGGGTAAGGTAAGAAAAAAAAAGATCCTGATAAGAAATGCTCAATGCCCATCAGGGTAGAGCCTGTGTTTGTATTACTGAATATCTGCACAAAGTGCACTACAATGGATTCAGATTAATATTTTATTGTTGTTTCTAGTCTACAGAAATCGTGACTTTGAGTTCAAAATAATCAATAAATCAAATACAACATCACAAGTTGTGAAGCGTTCCCTTGGAAATGTGCCTCATTTTTATTACTACAGTGTCACTTAAAACAGAATTCTTTGTCTTTGGCTTGATGAGTAGGTATAAAAGCAATTCCATAGCCAACTGTCAGATAAAGCAAACTCAATTCATGTCCTATAATGACAAGGTCATGCACCACATAGAACCACTTTCAGATTTGCTTTGAGTAAGCTCGGATGAAGAAAAGCATGTATCAAAATATAAAAAAAGAGCCATTGAAGGGTTTGGATGAGTCATTCAGTCTCACCTGAGAATACATGTAGATAAAAGTGTAGCTTTGATGGAGGCACTAGTGAATTGGTTATGTTTTCATAATGACTTCTTTACTTTATTGAATACAATGGGAACTTTAAGGCCAACTGCAATAACAGTTTCTCATGAAAAATTAACAAAGAACTTATGGAAATGTAGCAAAAGTCCCAAAGCAATTAGCTTAGATTTCTCCAGAGTCTGAGAAAAGCCTGGATAATTGCAGACAGAAACTGCATAAAGTGGCTATTTTCATTATCACAGGATACAGAAAGTCCATTTTCATCACAATGGGACATAATGATGTTAAAGCTAACATGGAGATATGTTTAAAGAGGTTGAGGCACAGTTTATGGAACAGTTTGATTTACATGGCATTCAGATCCATATTAAAGATCCTTCTTAAAGCGACAACGTGGTTTTTACCTGGTGTCTTCAAAGTCTCCTGCAAGGTAGGAGAGAAAAATAGATTCCAGTCTCAGGAAGCTAATTGTACATTACCAGTAGGATGCACAGGAATGAGTTTAATTTATCTTGAATGGAGAAGAGCAAAATTGTAATACAAATTGGCACATGAATATACATTTGAAAGTACCCATTATATGTATGTTTGTAAGAGCACTTACAATGCTAGTACTGTGTAGCTCGGAAACAAAGCAGTTGTGGCAGGCTAAGGTCGTGTGAGAATCACCCTTAAAATTGTAAGAACATTGTTGAGAGAACCTGTAACACCTCCTCAGCCCTATTTTCTGTTTTGCCTATGAAATCTGTTGATGTATTTTATTTTATTTCACTATTCTGCACATGGTGCACTCTCGTCTATCTAATTACTCCTCACATGAACTGAAAAGTCATATTTTGGTTGGATGCCCATGCTCAAATGATTTATATTACATAATACAAGCAACCTCTCATAATCACGGATGTCCTTTGCAATGTCACATATTTCGATCTGCAAAGTATTCCCACCAAAAACCTCAATAAATGGCTGTAGGTAAAAGTTTTCTATTACAGCACAGAATAATTTCTACACTATCACAGTACAGCTCTGTGGTAATTATGCAGGTAAAACTAGCATTGGTCTCCAAGGGGATTTTAACTACACAGTCAGGCTTTATATGTTCTTGCAGCTGAGTAACACAAATAGCATTCAGTCTAGCTGTTAGGCTTGATTATAATGTTGTTCATATCAGCGTAAATCAAAGTAGCTTTGCCAATATTTTGCAACAGTGCAAGTCTCAAGTATAGATGGGCTAGCCATTTTTTCTACTAGTTCATCAGTTTTCCTCTCTCTGAACACCAATGTATATTGGCATCATTGTAACAGTGGCTAATTTAGATCCTTTTTAAAATGGACTAAACATTATTAAAGTACACTAACGCATGACACTTTTCCTCCCATGAATTTTCTCATAATCTTTGTTTCATATCTAAGCAGGAAGGATAAATAGTTTCAGTGTTTTAATTAGCAGGGAGTTAACATAGTAAATTGGAACTCATGGGTAGCTCCTTACCACCTTCACAAGCACAAACAAATGTAACTACATATCCATACAACCCATTTTATCTGTTTGTGTGTTTTTACTGTTTTAAGAGTAAATGGGATTTTAAAAGTTATATATGTTATCCTATGGTTGCATTAATTGTTAAATAATTAGTAATAGGCAATACTAAGAGGCAATGCTTAAATATTGCAAATGTTTGTGGTTTGTTTTTTTTTTACTTTCTCGTTTTGTTTTTCTTTTTCCCAAAAGACTGCTTCAAAAAAGAAAAAAAAAAAAAGAGAAAGAGAAAAAGAAAAAGAAAGAGAAAGAGAAAAAGAAAAAGAGAAAGAGAAAAAGAAAAAGAGAAAAAGAAAAAGGAAAAGAAAAAGAAAAGGGAAAAGAAAGAGAAAAAGAAAAAGGAAAAGGAAAAAGAATAAAAAAAGAAAGAAAATACAATCAAATAAAAACAAACCACAAAAATATTCCTATTAACCTGCAATGACCAAAACCCACTTTGATTCACTGAAGCAAAGGCTTGTTTGAAACTCTGCTGAGTATGAAACATTGACATTAAACACCCTTGGATCTGAAACTTCTGGATGGTCTAGATACCAGTAGGTCAAATGAAGTTATTGCTCAAGGGCTAGTTTAAAACTACTTGTAACATGTTTTGATTTACAGATTATCAATTCAGCTGAGCAGCAGAGGAACATATTCAGGGAATCGCATAAACAAATACATTCAGCTGTACTGTGGATTAACCTAAAGTGACATATTTATTTAAAAATCTGCCTACTACTTGTCCTCATTGATTAAATGCCCTTAAGAAAGTGAGTCTGATGAAATAGAACCCATTAAGATTCAGCACACCTCCTCTACTCCTTTTGATGGTTGACACATTCCCTGGAGTAGGAGATTGGACGGCTGATAAGCTAACACTGAATTATAAGCACTTTGTGCAATGTCACCGGCAAATGAAAGATCTACTGTTTTGCTTGCAAAGCAACAGTGCACCTTAACAGCACAAAAATGTACATGGTGTGGCATTATTTCATCCTCTGTGTTGAGAATATAAATGAATGTGTGTATATGTATATTTTTATTTTTTATTTTATGTATTATTTTTATGGCAGTGACCAGCTCATAGTGCAATACAGCTTGTTTGGAGGTACAGTACCATTGATCAGGAAAACAGAAGTGTCTAGGACTGTTTCTGTATTGTCAGAAAGCCAAAAAAGCATGGTGTGATATCGCCATTGTGTGTTCTATGGGAAGATTTTTTTCTGAAGCCAGGTCAGGGAACGTAAAAATGACAAGGGAGAAATCTCCTTAGCCCTAAGGTACACTGGGTTCTAGAGATGGTGTTTGCAATTTAGAAGGACTGGGTGAAAACAGTTTTGAGGTTATTTGAAAAATGAGTTTTGGCATTTGGTACTAGTCTGCATAACCCCCTTAGGCTGCTGGGAGCCATTTCTGCTAATTACAAAACCTTCCATAAAGGTGATGATCTCAGAGTTATCCCAAACAGTCAAATAGCGGAAACAAAAGCTACGATCTCGCAACTATGTCTTCAGTAGCAATAAAAGCATAGAAAGCTAAGTCTTCCCCTTTCATCAGTCACTCATTTTGGTGCCAGCACAGGAGACCACAAGGGTGCAAGGTGACTGGGGAGCCTGGACTGAGGAGCCAATCCTGCAGAAAAAAATGAAAACAGGTGGGCCCTACCACCAAACACAAAACTACAGTCTCCAGTTTTTTCCAGAGTTGTGGCATGAGCCCTGTCATCCCTGCTGCAAAAGAATCCCACTTGGCTGATCTCTAAATGGTCTTAGCTTGTTGTAGCATCAAGTATCACTTGCATTTTAATTGTAAGTAGCTAATTGTGGTGTCTTAACACCTGCTTTCAGCCCCTGTGTTGATACCATATTGGTTTCTCTTGTCGCTGGTTATTCAGTGTGATATTCTACATATCTGTGGTGCTGAGCCAGTTTTGATAGTTCCCAATCAGCTCCCAAATCCAGCTCTCCCACTTATCTGGATTGTTTTGGGCTCCAAATCAGTCACACTGTACTAAACAGTAGACATAGCTTCTGTGTGCTGCTGCTGGACCTTCACAATTATTAAGAACATTTGCCCCTAAAACCATCAATCTAAACTGGCAGAAAAGGAAGGGCTAGAGGTGAAGGCATTTAGACAAATAGAGTAATTAAGTCCCACACTATTGTTAGTACCCTGAGCTTGCTGGTGGGTTGCTACTGCGGGTTAAAAAAAATGGTTTTCACTGAACAGGAGAATTAATGAAAGCAGTTTTTCTACAGAGCATCATGCTTTATCCCGTACAGCACAATCCATCTCATCAGTGTTGCATCTCTGCTCTCCTCCCAACCCCATTGCAGACAGGGACAGGCTGCTCTGGAGCCCCTCACGCAGCCACTGGCCAGGCAGCTGCTGTCAGACAGCACTTGTAATGGCTGAGTACAGCCACTCTTCCCCTTTTCAGGGGCACTGGGAATATTTCTGTCCTCTACCCAGCTGCCAATTTTCACACAAGTTCTAGGAACTTTATTATCCTAGATTTCTAGTCTGCTTTTAAATTCAATTGAATTGGCAGAATTACAGCATTACATTAAATGTCTTTTTCTCTTTATTACTCTAACTGCAAATTTCCTTTCTCAGTTCCCACCTGGCAGTTTTATGTCTCAGAAATATATGAAGAAAAACTCAACATACCCCCCACACATACTCTGTGCTAAATACAGCTATTTGGCATAGTCGTAACCCAGGGCTCCAAATCATGACATTTTGGTGTTGAACAGGGGGAGGAATAGAGTAGCTATCAGACAAATAAAGAATGGACAAACTCTGAAGTTCATGGAGGTGAGGAGTGTTTCAGATAGATGGACTGATAAAAAGGACAACTAAAACCACCTTGTAAACTGAGTGGCTGGCCAGATGTGTGCCACTGGATTACTTTTTAGAGGCCATCACCTTTGCCTTGAAAGAGACAGGGAAAGTTGTTAGGGCACCTCCTGACATCCAACAACTGCCTATGGTGGCACTGTACCATCAGGCACTGAAGGAGGGGCTCAGCTGCTCACACACTGATGTTAGTGTCATTTGAAGCATCTTTGAGTCAATTTCCAGCTGCCACTCCAGAAAACCCACAGGCTTCCCAAGGTCTGGCATCACCTATGCACAAAGCTAGCAGGTATCTCAGACTCACAAAGGTCTGGGAATGGCCATCCTTTAACAGTGCAAGGCACCTATATTTAGGCAACAGAACTGAGTCCTCAGATTCATGAGTTGTTGCATCTGGGTGGGAGGAGAAAGAAGAGGGATTGGAGATGCTAGCTAACTGTTTAGCTGTGGGGCTTCATTTGTGAGACCACACCTGGAGTGCAGTGTCCTCTTTTGGTTCGCCACTGAAGGACAGATATGGGCATACTGGACCAAGACCAAAGGAGGGCCACCAAGGTGGTCGGGGGATGGAGCACTTGGCATGCCAGGAGAGGCTGAGGGAACCGAGTCAAAACTTAACTGCTCGCAGCCCTGAGCAACCTGATCTAACAGGAACACCTCTGAGCAGCAGACGGGCCCAGATGACCTCCCCACATCCCTTCTCTGCTATGCAAGTTTGTGATTCATGAGCCCCCATCCAAAAGCCATGGCTCCTCCAGGGTGGGCCAACTGCCCTTCGCCTGGGCCAGCAGAAGAACAAGCACATGATTTTGGGCCATGAGCAAAGACTCAGAGCCACATGTATGTGCTGCTGAGCTCCTTTCCTTGCAGTCACAGGGCACCTGGGCTCCCAGCTCATGCTGGTGCTTGGCCTCCACCATGGAAAATGTTCGGCTATCCTGAGACTACAAATGTGCTGTGACTTGGCACACAGAGTTTGACCATCTGAAGAGCAGTCTTTTCCTCACATTTTATTACTGTAAGAGCTTGGTTTCAAACATAATAACACGGAAAAGCTTTTAAGAAGCATCTCTTCAATTCCTTAGCAGTTAAGCTGCTAAACATTCGTGCAGGGAGTTCTGTCACTTGCACCATTTCTTATTTAACAGCTGTCATGTAAACAATCAAAATACCTTATAATAATTTTAGTTCAGCTGCTATTGCTATTGCTGTTTTGAAAAGTCCAAGGTTAATTCTGTCTACAACTTAAGGCTTCTGAAAAGTACTAGGGTACAATGACAACTCTATAATTATGTCTTTTCTGTAAAGGAAGTCACGCACAGCATAAAAAAAGCAGCAGATAGCAAACTGCAGAACTCCAGCGTGGTAAGTTTACATCATGTACTTGACTGATCTCAGAAAACCAAAGCTATACATGTGAAAAAGAAGCCATTATTATGCAATGACAAAACTTTAAATGGTCCAAAAATCACTAAATATGCATCTCAAAAGATCCCTTTTATTGACATGCACACTGCTCAGTCCATGATGTTGATCCAAGTGGTCTTTTAGTACAATAACAAATTTTGATCTGTTGAAGCCCTTGCAGATAATGCTACAGAGAGAAAAAATGACCAAATACTATTTGATTTCTTCCCCCCATTTCACTGTACCCTTGATGTGTATTCTATACATGCTGCTGAGAATTTATATTTTCAGAGAATAGGCATGTGGAAGCACATATTTATTTGATATAGAAATACAATGAAAAAATCCTGTTTATTCATTTTTAATGAATCAATATAGTATTTAATATTTACCAGTATTAATTTCTGTCAGAATGTTTAGCATTCAGAAAATATGATTATGCAATGTAATTTATAGCTTTGATAACTGAATCTGGGGAAAAAAATTGCAAGAAATTAAAAAAAATCTTATCTGTTTAACAACTTTATCATTCAAGTTGAAAGTCCTTTAAAATAAAGCAAAACTTGGAGTGAAAAAAAAAAAATTGCCCTACTTGCTTTTGCACCTTTAGAATGGAGCAAAATCTTCCAGAATGTTCATTAAATCTTTGGAAAAATGCCCAGAATTCCTCATTAGCAAAGTATTTAATCTCATTAATGTATGTTCCTCTCTACCTTTGTGAGTTCCCTTTATAAATCAATTAATTCTTACTACAAAACATGGAGGCTCTGTGGTTATTGTACCAGCAAAAATGGTAGTCCCACTCTTGTGCCAAATTTATCACTGGGCATTACTTGACCCTTACTGATAATTTTAGTGAACATAAGCTAATTAATCTGGAACTTGATCCATGAAAATAAAAGCTTGATTGAACTGTACCTCTTTCCTTTAGCTTAGTGTGCCTTGATTTTTAATAAAGGCTAGATAAAAATTATAAATCTTTCAGAATATAAAATTCTTCAATACTACACTGTCAAATGCTTTCTTTGCATCTAAGGATGTAGGGATGGCAAGCCTGCCCAGTTCCCCAGCACACAGTCCTAAATAGGTCAATGCTTCTGCTCTCTAAATCTTCACCAGTTCTTAGCACTGCTTGGGGAAAACTTTTGTCATTTCATTTATTTCAGGTACATGTGTTCACAGGGGACTGTATAAAGTAGTCCTAGTCCTAGTTCTACTTAATGCCAATTTTTTGCAGCCTTGACATAATAAATCATGAAAGTAAAGCCTAGATTATGAGCTTTCAACATAAACCTGACCTCAGATTACTCAAGTTATAGCATACTATACCCAGCTGGGTGTATTATATTATTTATACTCAAATCTGAAAATTCTGAAAGAGCTATTAGAAAAATCTGAGGAAAGACATAATCATTAAATATATGTGGGCTCAACAGAAAGGAGTTTAAGGCATATTGCTTAAGAAAAGAAAAAGAGCAGTCTTCTCTAGGAACTGAACAAAAACTCTGTACTTGTTACAAATATGAAAATTAAGAACATTTAAATGAATCAGATATTCAAAGTGAGCCACATGTATTGGACCATACTAATACTATCCATGTGGGGTTTTTCAGTATAAATTCAAAGGCGCATGCAGACTCCGTGTTTGACCTGGCCTAAAGCTGGAGGGAGTCATATAACTTCCCAGCTGGACTATGTATGTATTTCAGAAAAATACAGGCAAGAGTTACAGTAAGTGTGCATGCTATTATAATCATGTATCTCAGAAAATAGTGTCTCAAAATTTCCTTGACAAAGACTGTCCCTATATTAATGAGATGCCTTCCACTAACATGTATTTCCATAAATGCGTATTAATATTTAAAAATGCCAGCTATGATGATTGAAAAAATTATTTTCTGTTTGCTTAAACTTCAGCTTGCTCCAGCTGAAAAATGCATACTTAAAATACAGGGCCGAAGAATGGATGCTACAGAAGGGCGGAAATGAATGAGAAAATGTTTCTCCCAAAATAAACCCAACCAAAATGTGCTTAAAGGATAGTGTTTGGAAGGAGGATCTTTCAAGAAGAAAAGACCTAGCCATAAAAAGAGAATAGTATTTGAAAGGGCATTTAAATTGTCTTTGAATTGTGACATGTTATAGCTCTTTGGCATTGCATTTCTTGGCTAAACAGAGATTATCAAGAAAAGTCCCACCCATAAGAGACACTAAACATCTCATATGTGTTTTGGTGAAGCCTCTACTGTCTCTGAAATCAATGGCAGCCTCTGTAAAGTGCAACACTTTTGAACATCACACAGAGCCTGATTTGGGAGCCTACCTTCATTGAAAATCTGGGACACTGTTTGTGTATTCTCCCTATCATTTAATAGATCATGATAAAGAGAAACTCTCATTTAGTTTAAGTGGTTAAATATCCTGATGGATTCACCACATGTGGTATGAAGCTGGGTGAGTATGGCAATTTTTCCTCCTTTCATCTCCTTTTATCTACCTTTTAGCTTTAACCTTCTTCTCTGTCATCAGCTTTTATCATATCTATCCCTTAGAGGATCTGATTCAAAAGCTACTGATGTCAATGGCAACCTCTCATTGACTTCAAAGGGCTTTGGATCAACCCCCAAATGACTTTTTTTAAGCATTTTTGTTATATAGTGCTTTTTTGTTTGCTGGGCAAAATTATTTTCTAAACAAAAAGAAATAAGATATCTGCTGAAGTGGTAACATGAGTGATGAAAAAAAAAAATCATCCAAATGTATTTTCTCTAGGCCTTGTTCAAATTTAACCAGAGGCAGTAAATTCCCGTCAATTAATTTACATTACTATTGATCAGTACATACTAACTGTGCAAAGGCTATTCTATGTATTAACATTATGAGTATCAGTGGCATTAATCCCACAGCAGTTTTTGCCATGAAAAAAGAACCCCTGTACTTCACCCCCATACCTCCATAATTTATTTTTTGTGGATTGTCATTCTGATAGGGTTTTAATTACAGTTGTTGTTGTAGCAGCATTACCTAATATTTTACTCTTGTATGCAATGACAGTCTTGAAAGCACAAGAAAACAGGGACCACATAGTATACCAGATTATCTGTGGGATAAACTGTTTCATATGGATGTCACTGGCTTGAATTTAGTGCATTTTGGCATAAACCAAGGAGCATCTGCTCTGAGTAATGGTGGATAATACAGTGATAAAAACGCAGTCTGCGAGACAACACTACTTCTGCCATTGCTACTTGGTCAGCAGTAGGAGATCTCCCTAAAATTGGAAAGCCATTTTGCCTCAGCTCCACATATTTTGGTAAGATATGCCAGAAGCTTAAAAGCATAACAAATATATTTTTACTCACAGTTTATTCAATGCATGGTTTATTGCATGACAGGGATTTTCACAAAGCAAATCTGAAATCTGCTTAACAGCCTGGAATTTCTTAGGCATTTCTCTGTGGCCCAGCACTCCTGGAAGAGAGGATGCATGAAGCTGTACTATATCTTCACATGCTGCAAGAGCCAACATTTCTCCACAGCTCATGGTATCTAGTTTAACAGCAGGTGATAGTACAAATGGGTTCAGGATGTGCTAATGAGAGATCATAAACAGATATTATGTCAATTTGCAAAAATTACACTAGTTTCTCTCTTACAGGTCTAAATACCGTCAAGAGGAAAAAATATACTGCATTGCATGGTTCTTAGAGTAAGCTCATGCACTGTATATAATTCAAATTAGTAACATGAAAATCTGTGCAGCTGGGCAGGAGTTAAACAATGTGTCTTTCATGTTGGAAATGATTGATAGGACTGGCAAATGTGTATGGCAAAAATCTGAGGATAGATTCCAAATAAACCATGTCATGCAATTAGTTATAACCCAGTTGTCAGTGTATGCTAATAAACTACTTAAAAGAAAGGTATACCGTATTTACTGGAGGAAAACAGAAGATCTACATATGTCAAGTATTTCTTAGCCTGAACCGACTAATGAGTATCCTATAACATTTTTGCATTATTATTTGAATTTTCCTTGCATGCTCTGTTTTTGAAAGAAGTAGTACTTTACCTTTCAAAACTCATTTTGTCCTAAAATTAAGCATAAAATTACTGATAGCCTGCATATGAACCGTTATATTTATCTGCTTTCTTATCCAGGCTATTTGTCAGAGACACCTAACGGAGCACAACTTTATTTTCACTTGATTCTTCAGGTTTCTCTTTTTCCTTTGTGGACTGTGTCTGGTAGTTAGTTAACTGTATGCTTTCAGGTCAAGCAATACAAAAGAGTGAAAGAGTACTAAAACTAAGTGAACCAACAGAATTAACAGAGGTTTGACCTAGAGAGAAGAGAAAGAGGTTGCAGTATCCCTATTTCCAAGCTTGTGGGAAAAAAACTGAAAATAACAACACTAATACTACAAATACCAAAACGCACTCTCCTCTTCCCACAAAGAAATGATATTTTAAAAGTACTTTTTCACAATTAAAAAGCTGAAGTTGAAAAGGAGGCAGTTAAAAATATATCCTTCCTAAAAATAATATAGAAGTGTTATACATAGAAGAAAAGAAAAATAGAAAATAATATTAGCTCTGACAAGTCAAATTTGAAACTGAAATAAAAACAGCTACAAAAGATTTTGAAAAGCAAGTTGTTAAAACCAAAAAGGCTTGTAATAAAGTATATTTAAGTGCCTCAGAACCAGGAACCTGTCTAGAGAGCTAGAGGAACTAGTACGTGATTGAGATGTATAAGAAAGATAAAAACCATGGTAGAAAAGCAAAACAGATTATTTTCGTTCTTTCACTCAGGAGAAAATCCTAAATGTTCACTGGTAGAGTTCGTTCTGTGTGACATAAGTCGATGGAACTGTTTAGGTTGAATCACTGATAAAACCTGCTTTTAGCAAATCAACAGGGGGAAACGGGAGCAAATTACTAAGCTGAACCAGTCTAGAACAGTCTAGATTTAGGATGGTGCTTGGTTTCTGCACCTTGTTTTCACTCCTCTTCTGGCTCCTTCCTCCTGCTTCCATTTACCCCATGATTGTAGACTTGCAGCCTTTTTTGTGGATTTCTTTTAAAAAACAGTTTATTGACAATGCAATTTGAGGAGCACTCCCAGCAGTTGGTGGAGCTCAGGTGCTCAGATGCTCCGTTAGGCATCTCTGAAGTGTTGGGAAGGTGAACACTTCACTCATGGAATCATCCCCCCTTGCTGTAGCCTTGTTGCCAGCATTAACTCAAGGCTTCCAAAAGAAATCAGATATGAACATGATGAACCACCAACCGGGCAAAAGGGACAATAGCATATGAAGAACCGAGAGCAAAACAGAGAATATCATTATGCTACTGTATAAATCATTTACTACACCTAAAAACACTAATCTTGAATCCTAAATATAGATCTGGTCACCTTATCTGAGGACGTTTTGCAGGAAAACACAGGAAGGGACACCAGGGATGCTCAGCCATACGTAATGATTTTCAAACAGAGAAACTAAATCAGCTTGGAAAGTTGCACAGGATAAGATGCAACTCCGGAGAAACATGATGGACAGATATCTGTAAGATGATAAGCAGTACTGAAACAGTGAAAAGGAAATGTTTCCCTGCTCTTTCTTATAATACCAGGAATAGGCAGCATTTAATGGAAATCCCAGGCAATAACTTTAAAAGAAATAAAAATATCTTTCTTTCTCTATACCACATATAATTAACATTGTACTGCTAATTGCTACAGAAGACTGTGAAGGCCTTGAGTGTAAGTGGATTCAAGGAGACATTTGACAAGTTCCCAGAATTAGGCTACTCAGTGGCTATTAAAAATGAGGGTCTTGATGCAACTTCCAACTCAGAGTCTGCAGCCCATGAATTGCCAGAAACTAGGACCTAGACTGTGCTGCAGGTCCACAGTGCTACAAGATGCTGTATTGCACTGTGTAGCACCTTGTACTAACTCCTGCTTGTTCCTGGCCTGGGCAGTTGCTTGATTTGACCTGTTACAGTCCTTCTGATTTCTTTATATGAGTGAAGACAGAACATGGGGCTAATCTGTGTTTTTTTAAATGCAATGACTTACATAGGATAAAATGTTACACCAACTTCAACCTTGCTACATACTGTTTCTGTAATGAAGAAACTAGCTTCATTCTAACCTAAAAAAAAGCAAAGGAGCAGTGTACATAATAATTGTGTTATCTATAATGAATAACCTTCTTTTTCACATTTGAATTGGAACAAATTGGCAAGCAGCTACTCACAGATTCACAGATATTAATCACAGAATTCAGGCATTCCAAACATTTCTGACAACATGTTTATTATCTTTTCTTTCACCATTTTAATATTAAAAAAATCCCTACAGTTAATTATGCTGTTAACAGCAGTTCAATATTACATGCAAAGCTCATCTATTGCTATAGACTGGGTGAAAAAAAAAAAAAAAAGGAGTCAAACATATTCTCTATAAATGAAAGATAATCAAACATTAATAAAGTGTACATATATTCCAATGTGTATAACTTTTTGTTAATCTAAATTCTCCATAAAACATTAATTTAGGTAATGCAAACTTTTTTTTTTAGTTCAGGGTATGGGAATTCACATAGCAACTTGTAGCTACTGCTTCTGCAGAAGGAAATGTAAAAGGAAAAAAATCCCCCTTCAATCAGTGGATAAAGTGAGGCAAATAACAGAGAGCAGATAAGCACATCTAACACACATGATGAAACTGGCTATATATTTGCAGTGTCTCCAAGATGAATATCCTGCTTTTGGGGGAACTGCTGTGACCACCTTCATCCCTAGTCGAGCCTGTGAATAACGATGACAATCCAGTTCCTTGCCCTGCAAAATAGCTTGGAGACTATTACAAGGAAATAGGTCAAAATGTCCTCACACAGAGCAGTTAGAAAGGACAATTAAAATGAATAGAAACCCTACCTAATTCACATTTCCTAAGCAGACCCAAAGCATTCAGTCACCAAAGTCACATGGATTTTTCTTGGGGGGTCAATATGCATGCAGCTGAGGCTAACCCTTGTCCACAGAGGCATGCACTCTTTCCCTGACTCTGCATGTGAGTTAATGATGTAGAGGCAGAGCAGGAGATGAAAATGTCCCAGTGGCAACAGAGTACTATGGACAGTGTTTTTCAGGGCAATGAATGAGCTGAGGAGTGGGAAGTTTGAAGTGAATCACGGCTGTACTGCAGAAAGCAGATGAGGAGATAGCTCACAGCGGGACTGAAAATCCGTTCCACTCATCTTTGCCGCACATGGCATATGACAGCTGGTCTGCCAAGTCCTATAGATGTCTGGATGTTTCAGTTTCAAGTTTGAAAAAGTTGCACAATGGTGCACAGATAAAAGTTGAGGGCAGGCAGTGTTCATGATTCACAAAATCTTCATGAAGATTTCTCCAATGAATAGTTCCCTTCCCCAAATCCTCTTCTGAACACGAGAAGTTGTTGATTCCCTCCACCTCTGTTTTGTTCATCTGGGTTAGAGAATTGGAAAGCAAACACTGCAGACCTATTTCTCCCCCACTCTGCAACAGTTTTCACAAAACCTCTGTCTGAAGTAGAGAGCACTGGATTTGTAGCTATTTATTAGTTTTAATAACCATACTGTGGAGCTGTTGCAGACAAATTCTATCATTCTTATATTGGTCCACATATATTTCTGGGGAGCGAGTCTGATTGAAAGCCAGCAAACTGAGGACTATTGGATTAATACATTCATTATGCCCACCAAATTGGAGAATCAAGAAAATCCAAACTAAATACAAAATAGATTCCTCCACTCCATAAATAGACATATCAGCTGCATATATGGTATATGATTTGAAATTAGGAAACACTGCCACCAGTCCACACTTCTATGCATTTTAGGAAGCATATATTGTTTTAAAATAGTGTGAAAAATCACCTAGTGTAACCTTCAAATTCTTGGGGCTCACCAGCATACCTACCTCCCAGCAGAATAAGGAATAATACAGTAACACGTAATGAAAAGTTGATAGAGGAAAAAGCATCAAAACATGAAAAAGCAGCAGTCCTGCCCATCCTCAGCTGAAGATCCATATGCATTGCAAAGGGGTTGCTTTGTGAAAAATTAGGAGATTTTTACTTCCTCAGTTTTATCATGATATGTAATTGAATTTGTCCCTTTGCCAAGAATCCAGCTAAGAAGGTCCTTTTAGCAGGAGTGAAAGGGAGAATAATCTTAAAAACAAACCTTTAAAGGTATATGCAGCTTACTTGGCATAATCTCTTTTCCCTGGACAACCTTTATTTTCATTATAAATTAACCCTCTCACTTCACAAATAGTGACTATTACAGAGTGGAGGGGAATTGAGGAATTATGCAAACCCAGCTGCTATGCTAATTGTGTGCTGTTTGTTCAACAGCAGTATTAGGAATATAAACCCCTCCTCACTAGTTCTCTGAAAGCCTTTACAAATAATAACAGTTATGTAAAACTTAAGGTCTGAATATTCTGTGTTTATGACTAGCTGGATATTATCATATTAAAATCATTACTAACCCAGTGCCTGAATATTTGTTCTGAATTCTGTCAATACTCTAATGGCAGTAGTCTTGGAAACTACACATCTGCCACAGGATTAATTACACACATAAAACGTTATCATTGCCTACATCTCCTATGAGGTAGAGAGGCTGCTAGAATGATTAACGGCTCTGTATGACATACGAAGGAGTAAATGTAAATGTTACCCAGTGGAAAGAAAGATCTGTTCCTGACTCATATTAGAACAAGTTGAAGGACCTTAGTGGTGCAACGTTATTCTTTAAGGTCTGCAGGCAATGTTAAACCTCGCCTAATCTATACAGTCTGTAAAATTTGCTGTACATTTGAGAGAACTCCTATCTGCCACGACATTTTGAATTCTTTTGAACACAGGGTGGGTGTGTGGTCACAGGTATATGGGCATATTAAACAGGTTCCATACTTGGTGAGTCACCTTTCCTACTTATTGTAAATAGTGGTGGTGCTTCTTGGGCCAGTGTTAGGTCTAGGCCATCAGGAACTTCTGAATTTTGACTTAGAGTCAATCTTCAGGCACAACAGGGTGAAAACGCTTCCTTTTTATAATACATCAGGGAGTCATAGGTTCAGTTGTGGCAGAAAAGAAAGAAAACTGGAGGAAATATTTCAAAGACAGTCTATTGTTTACAATTAAAATTAACAGAGCAGAGTTCAAAGGTGACATACCAGTATGCAATTAAGGCCATGGGCAGACCTCAGCAAGCAATTAGGTGAGAATTATAACAAATGTAAACTGAAGCTAATCTATTGATCATGTCACTTCTTCACGGTTCGTTATTTCTTTAGCCTTCCTTTAATATAGACCCCAAGTGGTCCTCTGTACCTTTGTCACTGAAATCTGAAATACTAAATTACAAAGGCTGAGCTCTTTGTTGTTCCCAAACCATTTGTTTCTGTTCCTGCTAACTCACACTTCCTTCCTTTGGAGGATTGCATCTTACATGTGGGACTGAGAGCTGCAGCTAGTCATTGACACTGCAAAGCTATTTGCCTTCAGCCACCTTAGAGCATGAACGTATTTGTCAGCCAATTATATCTCAGGCTGATTTTGTAATTTGCACTTGCATTGATATAAAATTATATGCCTTTATCCCCAAGAGGGGCACAACTTCTACCTAAGCCAGCAAGCAGCAGTCTGCAGGGTGCCCATCACAAAGATATTTGCAAGCAACTGAGACTGATACTCTAATGACAAGGCAGGACAAGGAACTGAACATTTTTTCTGTGTGGATGCTGTGATGCCATAACTTGTGGCATTGCCCACCTTGTGAATTAAGACAAAACAACAATAAGGTTGCTGATGATCATTTATACTGAGGTACATGGGAATTTTTGCCCAGGCTACCTGCCAGTGCAGATGGGAGCTCCACAAGGGAAAGGGAAGGTGCAGGAGATAGTGTCCTACCTTGATGTTGAAGCAAAAGAGATCAGTGGGGACAGTAAGTTAAGACTTAATGCTCCCCCTGATATCCTGCAGAGTTCCTTGATACAGTGCTTATGCCTCTATACTTCTTATTTACCCACAGCCACCTAGAATATTACAGTGTCCTCCTGCACTCCTTGTTTTCCATTGAGATGTAAAAATAAGCAATGTGCATTGCTCTCTTACATTTAAATACTTGAATTCTAACTCCATGCATTTTTGGTGCTCGAGTGGACAATGTGGAAATCTGAGCATGATCTAAGTCACTGTATAAAGTGCTTGGGCTCCCAACACTTCAAGGCAGTGGACAAAGCCTTGCAAGAAAAGAGGATGCTGTATTAATTTTCCACACTTTGTTAGTCCGTAGATGAGTGTTTACAGCTAATGTCAGAGGTTTATACCGTCATACAAGAGGTTGAAGTCCTGGATTTAATTTGCTTGTTTTTCCCAGAGGTTGTGCTGCCACAGAGATGTTACCACCAGGCTACAGAGTTCTTTTCTCCTCAGGGTGCACTGTCACTGGGAGTTTTTGAATCTCTCTGCTTTGCTTTTTCTCCTGTTGACCTTATACATCTGATCTTGCTTTTACATAAGAACACTACTCTATCAGAGGAAGGTAGCCTAGTATCTCACGTAGGGTGACTTATCATGTTTCTCATTTATGAGGCTGCTGTTGCTATTCCAGAAAGTCTGGCTCTGTACATCTGAAGGGTATGAAGAGACCAAATGCACAGGTCAGCATTATTGATCTTTGCAAACAGATCTGTGTTTAGGTTTTCCTATTGACTGTATCTGGACTTTCAGCATCTCTCAACTTACCCACCTCATGGATAACCCGTATGGCTTAGGTACCTATTTATTAGGAATCACAACACACCAGATGTGTTGTTGCACTACATGTCTTTAAGTGTCTAAATGTCTCTCAACACAGAGCCTTATGTCCAATTGTTCCTGCCAGCCTCAAAGGTATTACAATGATGGTCACAGAAAAAGAGATCAAGACAAGTCCTGAAGCCCACCTTATAAGATATCTGGTCAGTTAGAGCAAACAAAGCTTTTAGACAAAGTCCGTTTCAATGTTCTGGGCCCCTAATTTACTTAAAGCTGAAGTTCAATCTACTTTAGGTCACCAAGTTCCTAGAATCTACATGAGAAAAAATTTTAGGTATGTTACAGAAAGCTTGTTGTCATTCATATAAATGGGCCTATTTGAGGAACATGTAATATTATAGTAGTGATGAGGTGTAGAGAGTGAAATGGAGTTTGTAATTAATAACAGCAGAGATTACCAAATTAAGATAAACACAAACTTTGAGATAAGCTTCATGGTACTAGCAACATTCAATATAAACAAGAAGTCTTGCAACAGTGTATAATGACCACTATTACCCTAATCAGCACAATCGCACTCATTGTTAAAATTTAATTAAGGTTTTCTCTTTGCTCTGTGTAATTATTAGAGAAGATTCTGGTGAAGTCTGATTGCCCTATCATAAATGAACAGAAGAGAGAAAGCCCCTTTTTCCAACAAACAAGTTTTCCTTTAAAGCAAAAATATTACTTAATAATTTTCAGAAAGACTTCAGTCTCTGAAAGGTATAAATAAGGTGCTGGAAGGGGAGGAACAGCTACCATAGGCTTAAAAAATTATGTGCAAGTTCTCTTTTTTAATGTTTTCTTCTTCCTCCTTTGCAGGAAAAGCACAAGGGGAAGAATATGACCATCACAAATGAGAGACACCCCAACTTCCTTGACTTTCAGAGAAGAAACACACTGCCCTAGGTCAATGAGGAGACAAAGTGGTTCTGCCCCCCACTTCTCCCCCCTGCCCTGACTAGATAGCAAAGTGGAATGTCTTTTGCATTCCCAAGTGCCGGCTATTCATCATGGTGTGGATGCACCTCCCTTACCTCCCACCAAATAATGCACAGCTCCTGCTTTAGATGAAAAAGGCACAACCATCAGTCAGTTGAGGAGATTTTATTTCTTGTTATTCTCTTGTTTAATTTTAGAATGAAGTAAATCTAATGCACAGTGGTTATCTTTCTATAAGAACTTAAGTGGAGAAAGGTATTTTTACTCTAAGTTACCAGTGCTCTTAGTCCACAGTCACCCAATTGCTAGCTTTCAATGCTTTTCCACACTACATCTTTACAGGAAAACACTTTTGTTTTACAGTGGTAAACAACACATCTTTGTTTTGTGAAGAAATATCTTAAGAAATTATTTTGTTGTTGTTATCCTACAGTTGCAGAATTATACACTTTCCTACATTCATGCTCTTATGTAACACATGGTGTAGGATAATGAGTGTTTTGTATGCTAGAAACGCAGAGCTGAAGTCCATCAATAGCTGGAATTTTATGTGTTCCAAAATGGCTTTTGTTTTTCTTGCTTCCCAAAACAATGTAATCCCGTAAGCGCAGTCCACTTTAGGAGATGCATTAGATCATACAATTTGGATAATTCATGTAATTTAATTGTGTTTATTGTTGAAAGTGGACTAAAGTGGAAACTAAAAAGACCTCTCTGGATATGCTTTTGGAGAATCCAGAAAGAAGTATATATGTATTCTTCTCCAAAATCATTAGAAATTCACGTTGTCCCTTTTTATTAATAATCAATAAAATGTAATCCTTGCAATCTTATTACATTTACATAATGCCCTTAGGCATTATATAGTGCTTCAAAATCTTTTTAGGATTGAACCTGTGTTTCAAAGTGAAGTTATCAAACAATATTAAGCAAAGTTACATGTCTTTGTTTTGGCTGTTTGGTAGAGGAAATACTACATAGTGGAAAACTGTTGATCTTAGGGTGTCTTTTGAATGAGCTATATACATTCATCTACTGTAACACACATAAGAAAACAATGAAATAATTATTCCTCATCAGATTAAGTCTGATGCAACAGTCCAAGAAGTTAAAAAACCCCCAAACAAACAAACCAATGTACTTTATAGTTACTGTGCTTTAAAATTCTCTGTGCCTAAATTTAAGACTCAGCATGTTCAGGGAGTTAAAAAACATGATGGACATGTCACTCAGCACCTTACCCTTCTCCTACAAAGCACATACGTTGTATATAGGTCCACTGTTTTACATCCCACTGACTCCAAGTAAGTACAAGTGCATCTTAAATTGCCTGTTGATATCCCATTAAGTCACTAACGAATAAGCAGTACTTAGAGTTGACCTCACTCAATATTTTGTTTGTCTATGGCTATACTTCAGCCCATGTTTAAGTCTTTGATGAATCTTTGTTTCCCTTGACAAGCAAAGGTTTTTGCCCCCCATCTGGCTATCTGATGCATGATACAGCAAGAACAAGCAAGACTCCCCCAAAGATAGGCTGGAGCTTAAATTCTGCAAAAGCAGGACAACTGGATTTGGAAAGTCTGCAAGTGACCTGAAGAATAAAGTTTTTCAAGAAAGGGTTCAAAACATAGGACGTATTTTGTCTCAAGTAGAAGACAATATCTAGAAAGGAAGAAGAGCCATGTGGCTTCACGTGCTTGGCAGACCGATGGTTGTTTTTCTATTCACAGCTTGAACCTAGGGAAATCACTTAGTCTGAACCTGATGATGTTTTTAGGTGCCTAGGTTTTGCATATTGTATGACATACTTTTTGGGTTAAGAGACACAGTAATTTGATGCCTAAATATTTTTGTTTACAAAATATGAAGAATGATGATTTTAAAGCCAGAGGCATAGTGAGGACATCTATGTTAATGTTTGGGAGGAGGTGATGAGCGCCAGGTGCTATGTAGGTGGCAACCATATGATTAGGCAGGAAAATTAAGCTTTCTGAATGAACAATTTGAAGTACACCTTTGTAATTTGAGAAATGCAAACGATATGCAATAACAACATTACAAATCATCCATCTTTTAACCATAACATATTTACAGATAAGAAGATTTAAAATGAGATTTTTTCAGCTCTAAAAATATTAGTTGGTCTGCTTTTATAAAAAATTATTCTTATACCATCTCATTAATGTCAAACACATGCATTGCTGTTCTACACACAGTAGTATCAGCTGTGTATAACTGTGGGGGTATCAGCTGTATATCTGTGTGAGTGAACAAATTGGAGGCACTGAGATCAATTTGACAGAGAAAGTAGTTGCAATGTATGTATTTGAACACCCAATAAGTCTAGTTTGACTAGCCCTTCCCTACTATTTGGAAGTCTCTTGATTAAAATCTTTGTTTTAAAAAATTCACACCTCATTATTTTTATAGGCATTAAACTGGATAAAATTGTTAGACATGACAGGCCACTGTTGCTCTCCAAGACACTTTCCGAAGTTAAACTCACTATATTATTTTTTTCTCTAACATTTTTTTCCCACTGCTTTATGTTTCAGAATAATCTGTTTTTCAGGTAAGCTAAATACAAGAAATTACATGAGTTTGTAGAGCTGTAAAGATAGCATTTCAAGCTGTCTGAAATGTGAAAATATTGAGCTACAAGACTGGATATTATTAAAAGTATAAAGAAGATAATCAGAGATGAGAACAACTTCTGTCTGAATACACCTAGAGTAGACTGAGAAGAACTAGAATATTTTACCGCAAAAGGGTAATGACTGACTGCGAGATGTGACAGAAGCCTCTGAAATGCTGAATGACACGGAGACCGTGGGTATGAAGTGATGATTCACATTTAACACAACAGATGAACTAGCTACCACCTAAAGAAAACTATCAGGCAGAAGGCTTAAAACTGAAAAAAGGTGTGAAGAACAGTGGAACTTACCAGTACTACTTATTTTAAATGACAAAAGTATTTGTGTGTGCCATATGAACATGAAAAAATTAGATACATTCCTGGAAGAGGGATTCACCAGGATACACGTGCATAATTGGTGGGTAGAATGGTCCATGTCCCTGCATCAGCAAGCTGACAACAAGTAAAAGGGGGAAGAACTACAGTACCTTTGCCTCTCATTTGCCCCTTAGCAAATGTAACTGGCCATGATCAGTAACAGAAAACAGAGCTACAAAGAGCCTGATGGCACTATCATATTCTTATAATTGAAGAACTCTGATATATTCATTTCTCAGACAAGGTATAAAAAGAGTTTTGACAATGAAGCGAAGACTTCCAGTGTGTTGTACAAACAGGTTAAAGTCTGTTAATGTCTACATTATGAATGTCTACAGGTATGAATGTTTTAATAGAATCAGTAAGTATGTACATCGCTGACAAAACATACAAGTAACAGAGGCATTGAATATATGACTTTTCAGTGTAGTTTATTTTTGCATCACCTTCTGGACACTGGGTTTTACACTTTTCATATCCTTCTGAGATCCTTTCAGTTCTCACATATGAGTATTTTGTTCCACAACAACTATTGGAAACACAAATCCATCTGCATCTCTGTTTTGTTACAGAATGTTTTTGTATTAGCTGTGCAGGCATGCAAGTCCAAAAGAACAGTGAGCTGAAATGAGTGATCCCTGACTCACCTGAACTGAAAATACAAAGATATCTTACAACTTATTATAGGGAAAATACATCTTTGATCCTGAGTGCTGTTTTCTATAGTAATTCTTAGGGGATAGTGTGGCTTATCTTTTGTTATGTTTGCACAGTTTCTCACACAATGATGCCCTAACCTGTTTGAAGCCTCTAGTAAAAAATGCTCAAATACAGTACAATAATGATATTGGTCATTCTTTGGTAGTGTCATGAAACACATCACATCTTCAAAAAAGGGTTGTATGTTAATCCTTATTAGCAATAGCTAAATATATAGTTTTCTAAAAAGCAAAGATATCAGTACCCAGCTTTTAAAATTACATTTTCTAATCCCAGCTACACCTACAAGAGAAATTTTACTTCTCTGAATGCAAACACACATGCAAGTTTGTATTTCAAGTCATAGTACGGCCTAATTGAATGTTCTATAAACTTCACATCCCTTCATCAACAAAAATCCTGTTGACTTTGAAATGACTGTACCTACCTTGAATACAGATTGTGCAGACCATTTGAGAGTGACATGAAAGCGTCATGAAATCTAAAAACAAAACAAAACAAAACAAAAAAACAAAAAAAAAAGGAGGAAAATGAACTAAAATGTTCTTTCCAGATCCCTGCTCACATAGGCTGATCTGTGGAAAAATAAAATGACTATGTTGAAATAAAAGTTAGAAATCAGGAGTTGTTTACTACCGTATGGTACCTTAGAAGTCTTATATGCATATATCAAATATATCTGAACACAAATGGTTTAGAAAAGTACAAGCTATTCAATGGAAAAGATAGATGACATGTGTGAAGATTTGTCAGAATTTAATAACCTTTCTCTCTCGGGTTACCAAAGAAAGAAGAGGAAAATATTTCAGGCACAAATAAGAATGAAGGCAGAAGGTCTGACAAGCATGCTATTAGGCAGCTGAAAGAACATGCAAAGATGACTGATTAAAATAACTTCTCCCTTGTTAAGTAGTTTGCAGAAAGACCTAATTTAAGAAACATTACAGCAACAGGAGCATGTAGGGACTGGTCCAGTACTGACAAGAGAGTTAGATCATCATGTGAAAGATTCACATTTGGATATTGTAAGATTGTTTACCTTGAAATGTAAACCTCTGTGTGATATGCACACAGTTAATTCAGGTGCTATGAAAACAGTAAGTTAGGATGCAATTCTGCTAGAATGGAATTTTATTTCAATTTTTTCATTCAATTCTTGCACAGCATTATGCAGCAGAACAAATGAAAGATTTTCACTTTTCTATCTAGTGTGTAGTGTGTGTATAGAAGGTATGGCATGCAAGTTGAAGCAAATTCCAAGTACAAGAGTCTGAGGCCTTTGGTATAAGGGTATGATTGTGCATTTAGATTAAAAAGGCTCAGTAAATTTGAATGGAAGAAGATGCCAAAAAGCTAATACACGCACACAGACATGTTGCAGGTATGCCAATCCGGCCTTTGGCTGTTCCATTCTAACATTAACCCTGTCTAAAGGGATCCATACTCACATAAAGTCTGACCATCCTGGCTGAATGGGATGCTCAAAAGCTAAAGTTGTCACTGTTGCCATGCTGTTTTTTAATTTATATTTTGCAAGAATTTTGTAAGCTTACCCTCTTATCCTGACTGTGCCAGATATTGGTAGGACAATAGCTAAGGGAAATTAAATCCTCTTTGCGTCAACAGAACATAAGAAGAGTAAGCTCTCCATCACAGCTCGAAGCTTGCTCAGGACCACCACTATGTAAAGTAGTGCATGACAATTACATGACAATGCATGCCAACGTTACCGTATAATTATCTGATAACCAAACCATTAACTTATCATATCCCTGCAGACAATGAACATGTTTTAATAAATTTTCACAGTCTTCATGGATTGTATCAGAATTGCAAGTTTTTAAAGAGGGGCTTTGTATTTGGATTATTTCTACAATCTCTAAGCCTTTTCTAAAGTTCTGATCACAAATTCATACTGTAACATTATTAAGGCAAGATAGAAGATAAGATTCTATAGTCTAATATAGACTTGTCTAATTGTGTGCTCCTCTGTCCTTTTTGTATCTCAGGTATTAATGTTTTTGTACATTTGTGAATAATGGTGTTTATAGCACTTTTCTCAGGCTTTCAATGAAAAAACAGTTGCAGGGAGTACTGTAGCATAAGGGAGAGCATCTGAAGTCTGATGTAATCCTGGCTTACCTGGTTCTTGTGGCCCATATTAGTAGAGAGGAGGTTACCAAGTGCCTGTTGCATGGGAGAAGAGTTAGTTGTTAGAAAAGAAAAGAAAAGAAAAGAAAAGAAAAGAAAAGAAAAGAAAAGAAAAGAAAAGAAAAGAAAAGAAGAAAAGAAAAAGCTTTACTGAAAGCTGCAAGAAAGATTTCCTTTTGAAATCTTTGTTTGCATATGTATGTTTGTGTCTTTACTGTGTTGACCTTCAAAGTAATTACAGGTGAGCCCAAAATCTCAGCAAAGTTATGCTTGAACTAAAGCAGCTGCTTTTTAATTTTAGCATCCATTTGACAGGGAGGAATTTGTTTTAGGTACTTATATCTCAATGAGCTGGAGAATCCTCATAAATGAACACTCCCAAGTACATGGACACATAACGGAGCTTGAGAATGGTTAGCCCAGCTAATATCAGCAAGCACACACCCCACAGCTATATTCTTTTTTACTCACACACTCCACTAGCTGCCATCTGTTCAATACAGAGTGGAATAAATCCCTGTTGATGTGTGTTAACACTATCCCTGGATCAGCATTTTAAAAAAAGAAAAAAAAAAAGATGGAATATTAAAGTGAAATTGTAACCCAGTGTGAAATGCAATTTGTTAATTTGAGTGGTTAGGATTGTGAAATTTTATTGGCACCACTGGCTGAGCTCTGATGAGGGGATTGTATGTGTTTGCCACTGCAAACAAATACAACTCTTATGTTTTTGTTATTTGACTATATTTTAACAGAGGAAATTTGCTTTCCCAAAAAACTATCAAAAATTAAGACAGCCGTTAAGTAACTGATTAATAGAAGAAAATAACCTGTTAACTCCAAAAGTAAACACAGACTCTTAGCTAGTCAATTGGACTGACATCACTGCTGAAAACCAGAAATTTTACTGGCACATTAGCTCTTTTATATATATATATATATAAAAAGCCATTTAAAAGAAAGTCAAGTACTATTTCAAAATGCCACAAACCTGACCTGTGCATAACCATATTGCCATTAGCAAACCCAGTACTATTATGTACATTCGCTTGCCTATTTTCTCAGTTCAAAACTGACAAGAATATATTTTCTCTTATGGGCTCTCTCAAAGGCTAATGACAAAACTGCCTTTTACTTCAGTGGTAGTAACATGCCTATAGGTATAAACAAATATATTGCCAGTAAGTAAGGCTGAAGTTAGATACAAAATCGTATTTCATGTCCTGAATGTGTAGCTGACAATGTGTTAGGACTTGCAGGAGACTACCATGATGGTGGATACTAAGTAAGAAATCTATACTGTCACCATGTATATAACAAACTCCATTTAATTGTAATGTAAATTTATTGAAAGAGTAAGAATGATCCATTTCTATATCAAAGGAGTCTTAGTTTTTTTTTCCTTTTGGATTTTGGGCAGGCAGAGGAGATTGCCCATAGAGAATCCAAGGCATGATTTACAGAGTCCAATGTATGCTGGGATGTGGCTTTTTAGAGCTCCTTAGCGCCATACTTGGTTAAGCCATTAAAAATCTTAGCTAAATGGCTTATTATTAAGTCTCATTGTTGGAACTGAGCATTTTGCTCTGGACTAGGACACAGAGTAACAGAGAGCTTGTCCAAATTAGTGTTGTATTTCTCAGCCATTGTAGGAATGAAAACTGGGTGGAAGTAGAGGATAAGGAGATTGATGAATTTGCTCCTGTAAACTGTAAAAGGGAATAAATCATACTGCTGTACAGTCAGTTTGAGATGGGTGCCGCACATAAAGTTGACGACTTTGTGTTGGAACAGAATGTCACATTTCCAACACTTCAAAATGTTGCTTCACAAAGTATGAGAAAATCCAGTTCCCCAAATAAACACTCTTGTTATTCTCTCATGAACTTCCTTTGTGATATAACCTTCGGCCTGTAATATTTAGGATGTTTCTGCAAACCTCCATAAGTCTGAAATCTGAAAAAGCCCAGCATGGTTGCTCATGACATCACCGTATGGGTTGTTACAGAAAGTAGAGTAACAACTTGGGGTCAAACCCGTACAATACTTTGAGTTGTCTGTGTTTCATATGCACAGCACAGAGGTCAGCTGTCTATAAATGACAAGGTCAAAAGCTGACCTTTCCATTTCATAGGAAATTCTGGATTTGGGAGGGGACCAGGAGAGGGGAGGGAAATGTCCCACCCTGAACACAAAGGATACAGTTGAGGCTTTCCCATAGAAGGGAAAAAATTATACTTTAAAAACAGTCTGTAGAATTTCAAGCTGAATCTGACCCCAGAAACTCAAATTCAAGGCTCTCAACTCTCCTTTTTGGCAGATTTGTGAGAAACCCAGAGTGCAGAAACCTTTCCTGTCATTGTTAGGCTGACACTTTTGGCACTGTACAACGTAAGTACTTCCAGGATCTTAGGTCCATCACAGGATTGCCAGGGCACACAGGGCATGGCTTCATCATGGGAGACAACATAATTCACCTGGAATATCTGGGAAACACAAAGATCTTCCAGTGTGTTATGTCACAACTATGTCAAAAAAGACACTTTAGCTGTCATTTAGCATGTGATGAATACTGTTTCACAGGAAAATTCTTGGCTGATATTGTGTTATTTGCCATTTTAAGTATGTTTTTAAATCAGTGCATGATAGTCCAGCTTGGCAGGGATGGGTCAGATCTGTTAAACCAAGTCTAGATAACTGTGTCCCATCTGTTAGAAAGGGGCTGAAGATCTTGCTTCACCTATGGCCATTGTTCAGTGGTCAGGAGTTGTAAGACTACTACATCCTTGTGTGATTCTGGGTAAGCCAGTGGTTCCTCTGTTTTGGTCTTCATGGTAGGAAGTAGGTTTAAGAATATTTATGTCCCCTAAGGAAGGGTTTTGATCCTGACTTCAATATTATCCATACAGAGCTCTGAGCTTTGTAACAAGCCTATAGAAAATGCCAGATTCTGAAAACATAATTCTGCTCATATTTTTCATTTTTTTTTTTTTAAATTGATCTAGTTAGATTTAGGTAGGTTTTGGGGCACATTTTGTGATTGGTCTCAAACCATAAGATTGAAATATCTTTTAAAGATACCCTTTGTGATTTCATAACCAGTTACAGGCGCAGTCAACTGATTACATGTGAGATGTTTCATTTTATGTTTATTATTAGATTTACTTGTGCTTTGTGTTTCGGAATACCTCTTACACAGTCTACCAGTGCTTATACCAGCTCACTCTATAGCTATTCCACACCACCACAGCAAGAAATAGATTGTAAAGAAAATTAATATAAATCAGTGCCAATAATGCCACCAGTGTATGCTATAAGATCTTACTTCACTAGGAGACGGAGAGAAGACTGGTCAAAACCATTATAGAATGCAGCTGGTGCATCACACAATTGGTAATCATTTAGTAGAATAGATTATGGAAAGAGAAGCATTTTCTAGACTGCAGAATTTTCTGCACTTATCTTCACCTAGGGTTGGTGAGACCCCCACACAAGCTGCATTCACCAAAAAACTCTTCAGTCTATTGAAGAATGATAAAACAGACAAGATCTTTCTGTTGTGGATTTTTAGCAGACAATTAATCTCTAAGTAGTAACCAAATTAAACATAAATTAATACATATTCATTTGATATACTGTATCCAGGTGTTTACACAGTCAGGCAATAATATCAACACCATGTGATTTATTGATCAGTCATAGCTAGGCAACACACGTAGAGGAAATGTTGAGCGCCAAGTGTACAGAAGTTTTCATGGAATACATTTTCAGAATAAATAAGAATAATGAATATGTTAAAGGAGATCATGATTTGCTCGTCAATAGTCCATAGTCAGGAAAAGAGGCTAAGTTCATCTGCTAAATTATTCATTGCAAATTATTTGCCTAAGTCTAATTGTGTTGATTAGTACTTATCTGATCTAGAAAGAAAACAGCAAAAAGCCAAGGTGTTAGACAAGGAAGGTGGATAAAAACAATATTAATGCTATATATTTGATTCGCAATACATATCTATCACCTGAAGGCCACTATGTGCTTCTTGCACTCTCTTTGCAGAAGGAGGCCACCAACTTCCTCTAATCAGTATGGGATTTTGCTATGGTCAGCAATGGAGAAAATCGTCTCACTGTAGAGGGCCATATTTGATAGTTATTTTCCAAGGCCTGCCTTAGGCTGGAAGTTTTTATTTTGCCTCATCCTCCTCCCTGTCCTATATGAAACCGTGTTGGTTATCAGTGTTTTGTCTTTTCCCTCCCTTTCTTCCCAGGCTTCAAGCTTGAGACAAAGAATGCTCTCTGTTACTACTCCACCTGGTGAGGAAGGGGGAAAACAAATCTCTGGAGCTGTCTTCTTTCCATGTCTGAGAAGAAGCGAAAGAGAGAAAATTTTTGGAACCTGTAAAATTCCTAAAGATCTAGTCATTTCCACAGGTGAAAGAACCAACTCAGAGTTAATTAATGGAGAGAGGATGCCTGAGAGAAAGTCGTACTTGAACTGATGGACAGAAAGACAGATGCACACGTGGTCTCCTGTCTAGAGTTTCTTTTCTCCTGCCTGTATAAGCAACAACTTAATACACTTTACTCAAGCACATGCAGCATGTTAAATGTATTCTGGCTCCCTTCACTCAGAAAGCTTCTTTTCCATTCTCCTTTCCTCCTTTGTCCACCATGCAAGAGAATAAATCTCTATTTTGGTCTCATTCTAACTCTTATTCTAACAAATCATCTCCTTCTTCTCCTACTCCTTCTGCCTCTCCCAGTCTCTGCTAGACCTACCACTTTCTGGACTTCCCTGCCCTATGTCCCTTACCTCTCCGCAGCTGCCCACTCTGGGTTGTATGTGGCTGTCCAAGTACAGTTGTGCCATTCTGCACACTGGCTCAAACACAAACAGCTTCAAAGACCTAAGAATTCAACTGGATGGTGTTCAGCACAGTTTCCAGCACAAGGTCTTTGCAGCATAACGCAGCCAAACACTCTCAAAATTAAATTATTAGCTTTCTTGGATTCCCAAGCTCATGGACAGGGACTTCCAGAAATTGATCTCCAGGAAAGAAGGTGTCTGCCCTGCACTGGAGAGTATTTGGACCCACACAGGCTAATGATGTATGGGCTGAACAGCATTTCCAGGCTTTATCATCATGATGCTGTTACCAAATGAGTCAGTGGTAAGCCAGGAAGCTTGCAGGGCATTAAAACTATAGTGGTCTCTCTATCCATGGTAATGTATTGCATGTCAGATAGGCTAAAAGTGACTCAGAGTGAGAGATGCTGGAAATAATAAAAAAGTACTAGTGGGCAGGAAGCTTATTTCTATGTTCTAGCAGAGTCTAGGGATTCGTGGGTTTTAGCTACTTAAGTGGCCCCGAGAAACGTGTGAACTGCAACTTTTTCCAAGATCATCCTTCCCCAGAGTAAATAGGTCCAAAATTGCTGTTATCTAGTTTAATTATGCTTGTTAAGTCCCAGTTCATTTCCTGTTTTCTTCACAAATGCCACCCCAAAGCATTATTTGGTTATATAGTAGTCAGTTCAATGATTCTTCTTCTCCAGTTTTAGATTCAAATAACAAATATTGGCCTGTAGCCAATATTTGGGGCTCTGTTTATTGCTCTGACATGAATGCATATGCAGTACTACATGCTCACAAACATATAACCAACATACCTATATTTAAAATTAATTAGTGTCATTTCACTTTCTGGAGATCCTGCATATATACTACCCTACCACAATATTCTAGTGAGTAATTTTCAATGCAGTCATTAATGTATTTTCATTGGCATTCCAAAAGGGTTTTTTACTGTAAAGCCCTCCACTGACACTCTGCTCATGCTTTCTATTATCCTTCCGGCTTTGTTTTCAGCTGAATATACTCTTTTTTTTTCCTCCTTCAAATGATTATTTGCATGAGGATTTGCATTTAAATGGCTGCAGAAAGTGCATTAACAACACCTACACTAACAAAGCAAAAGCTGCTTAGTATTTGTTACTGCCAGATATGAATTAAAAAACCCATCAATTTATGTTTCATATAGCCATTTTCAGGTGTCTACATTTAGATAGAAACTCTTCTTTGGATTACATTTAACACAGATTGTGCATAGAGCATTATGCATGTGTCAGTAGCCTGATCAGAAAAATGAGTGATGTCCAAAATCTAAAAGGCTAGATGACGTCTATTTTCTGTACAGATGGAGTGGATTCTTAGAATCTCAAGATCAGAGACTAGAATTTGCTCTGAAATTATTCCCAGTTAAGACCTTCATTTGTTTTGTAATAAAACCAGTTTAAATTATTTGGGGGTTTAAAAACCCAAGCCCTTAAACCGATAGTAATGTCTGGGTTTGTTGTGCAGATCATGGAAATTTTGCAAATGATTTGAATATATAAAAGAGACGCAGTGTGGTTCTGAACAGAACTGTTGTGACTTGCATATAAAGTACAAATGTATGATGTTCTTTTAGTTTTATAAGTGAGAAAAATAGATTGGACTTGGCCAAAGCATTCTATTGCAGAATAATGCTTTCTGTTTATTGTTAATTACTTTGTGTTTGCAATAGCCTGTTTAAATGTATATTATTTATACAGTAACACATGATTTAACACAAATAATTTACACAGTATATGGAATTAATTTCTAACTAACTTTTAGCTCTGGTGGCTTGTAAAGCTGCTCCAGATTAAAGGTTTCTCGTTTTCTACTGGGTCCTTGAGGGATAACAGGCACCATGATTACAAACATTCTTTTGCAACTTTAAAAAACCCCCACATTTTCATAAGTACCATTAATCTAAAAAAGTGGCATGAAAAAGAAAATGAGAAGAAAAGGTAGGCTGGGAATCAAGAAACATTATTTGTCTTGTATTTTTCTGTCTGCAGAAGAAAGGTAGAACAGAAGAATTTACCAGGATTCTGAACATAATATGGCACTGACACCACTGAGTCCTAAAATGCACTTATTGTTTACTGCCTAAAACCAATTTGCTATAGAGTGTATGTGCTAAAGAGAAATCCATGAACATCAGAGGTAAATCAGTAACAAGTCTTTCTTGTTCATAAAAATGAAGAAAGACCCCTCACATCTGTATTTCCCTACCTATTGATTTGAAATAGGTCTAAATAAAGGAAATTCTTCGCTTCCAATGAGATTTGCAGTGCAGCAGTGCAAGAACATGATTTCACATATCATAATTAGCGTCTTCCATGTTTGTACTTTAACAAATGTAGTAGATATGGCAGATTCTAAAACCAGCCCTACAAAGCCAGTAATCGACTTGCAGGTTGCAAAAGAAACAATGATATTTGAATGAAACAACATAAGTGGAATCAGAGGATTTACAAATGTTCTCTTCAGGCTCATGTAATGTCAAATCTTCCCCTGTAATCTTCCTTCCAGCCTTTCGTACTTTCCAGGTAATGTCTAAGAAGGAAAGCAAAATAATAACAACAGGAGTGCTTGTGTGTGGTGCCTTTACCCAAGCAGTGGAACAGATCAGGGTCCATCTGTCCAGGCAAGACAATGATTTGGTCACAAACACTCCTCTTATTTACACTCGCACCACTCCCATTGCCTTCAGAGGACATGCACAGAAGGCAGGGTCAGACCTGTCAGTAAGGCCCCATGCATTTGCAGAATGATTACTGAAGGGTCATTAATACAAGGCAGATGTGTTGCGCTGGTGCAAAGCAGAAACTAGGCTGGCAAGCTCTCTGATTAAGTAAATAAAGCATAAGCACCCCTTCCCTCTTTGTACCCATTTACTTTATCTCTGTTAAAGAGCAAAGAACAGTTGGTTTAAGCTAACCTAGATTTACTGAAATCAACAGTATTTTACATCAGAGAAGATCTGCCTCCAATGTCTTCACTGAGGTTTTAATGTCGATTTAGTTACCCTGATGAGAATTTAATGCACAGAACGCCCAGGTCTCCCGCAGTCTTCCATCTTCAGAGCTGCCATCATGTCAATACACTAATTTAGACTGAGAGGAGTTCTGTGTATTATTCTTAATATACATTCACAGTGTGCAGTGTAATTGCTCCTTTGGAGCTGATAATGCTTTTTTATTGCCTAAAAAACAATTTGCTGTACTGTGTGGCAATATAATCATTGGTTTATGTTGTGAATACATGTCATTATATACAGTGGGCCAAATTCTCCTATTAGAGTTTGTATCCACATACAATAAAAATAAAGCCACAGAAATAAAGGGAGTCCACCTGATATCACCAAGACCAAATTTTGGCCTGTATATCTTACTGGCTTCTGGGCTGTAGGAAAAACACTGGGAACAGTCCATGCCCCATTCCTGCCTGAGTGCACTGACCCCTGGGCTAGAGCTACTGGTTCAACCCCCTCCAGCTGCATCTTCTGTGGGGCTGGTTAGAGCTTGTTTGGGTCATGTCTCACTGGTCAAGGCCTGAGATAGGCAGAGGACATGTCTGAGCTTGGGAACATGTAGGAGCTAATCACCCCAGGGGACTACTCCTTAAAACTTGGGTGCTGAGAGGCTTCAGGGTCCCATCCAGGGACTGGGTGTGCCGGTGGCATCTGGATGCTAGATGTGGTGCCTGAGGTAGTCCTCCATGCTTAAGCCTTCCTTCAGAATCTATTTATTGAATAAATAAGGAATGAGACAAGAGTATTTCAGAGGAAATTAAACACCAAACAGAATTATGAAGAAAAATGTGTTAGCTCATCTGAAGGTCTGAACAGAGGTAGATCATGAATCATTGGCAAACTATTTCCAGCTTGAACTCAGCAGACCAGAGGATGAATTCATTCTCTGATCCATTTATATTTGGGAATGAAGTGGGGATCCTATATTCAAAGCAAAGAGCTCTGCCCTATTCAGATCGGGCAGTGAGATGTTGATACTTGAAGGGAACGGGGAATCTTCATACCTTCTCAGTCTTATCTACAAAGCAAGCTAGTACTTTGAGAAGTCCATTATATTTTGGTTTTTTTCTCAAACTAGGCAAAATAAAAGGCCATGACAGGAAAATTGTATTTGCAATAAAATTTTTTAAATATTAGGGAATAAATATAGTTTTTATTTTATTTATTTAGAAATGTATTTTGTATTTGATTGTCATTAATTGTCCCATGAGAATATAGCATTTTGCCACAGCAGGACTGCAGTATCACAATATCCAACAAAGAAACCTAAGGAATAAGCAGCTTTAGGAAACCTAAAATAAATAAACAGCAGTAGATTGCCCAAGGCACATGCTTTTACTAATTTTGGTTTGTTGTTGTTCATGACACTTGGGTTCAATAAACTATCTTTCTGGTAATGCTTTGCTTTCTTGTGTGACACTTCAAGAACCAGCTGACAGTTTCCTGTGTTGTCATTAGATTTTCTAGTTCCATATGGGTGTGTAAGGTCCAACTTGCCTAATTCTCTTAGATTTCTTACAGCTAGTTTCAAATGATGCTTGAAACAAGGCCAATAGCAGAACCCTTTATATGTAGGTGTTACTTTTGTGTTTTGCCTCACAAAATGTTTGGAGGGAGGTTGGAAATGTTGCCTGTTTCACCAGTTTGCAGAAACATGCTAATTAGAGCTGGCTAAAGCATGCCAAAATATCAGACAGTCAAAAAAATTAGAAAAGAAAGAAAGAAAAACCTATGGTTGCATTCCTATGGGTCTTTCTTTGGGGATTAAGAAATACCTTTAGAGTATTAGTTATTAAGAAGTGAAGCCTATTCCCATTTCTTTGAGAGTCCTCTTCCTTGGAGGTAACTCTACAAAGCTGATTTCATACTTATATGAATTTCTCTTCCAGCCACTCTGTTCCAGCCACTTTCTTCTCCCTGGATCAAAAGTGTATGAGTGAAATCTCAGGCACTCTAAAGTCAGCAGGAGTTTTTCAGACCTTTCAGTGGGGCCATTAAAGTCTGGTTGACTGTAAGAGAGAGCAACAGGAGAACCAGGACCTGTTCTGAATATGTCCATGTGTTTCACCCAAAAAGCATGCTCTTATCTCTACTCTGTCTGGACATAGATTTTCACCAGAATAGATTTTCCTCCCTTTCCTCAAGTCTGTAATGATATTTGCATATATCTGCAAACAGTTGCAGAATAATTTTACAAAACTGAGTGGGTGATAAAACAGCATATGAAACTCAGTGTCTATAAATGCGAGTAATGCACATGCAGAAAAAAATTCTAATTATGCATGTACAGTTGTAGGTTGTTAACTGGTTCAGGAGAGAGGGATTATCATCACTGTGGATAGTTCTATAAAAAGTAATTTCAATGGCAATTAAAAAAAGGCAAGTATAGTGTTAAGAGTTATCAGGAAGGGCCGTGAAAATAAAACAGAAAAACACATTATGCCAATGTATAAATCCATGATATAAACCCTTTTTGAACACTGCAGAAAGTAGTTTTTTCCATCTCAGAAAGGAAGTAGTAAAACTTATATATATATTTGTGTATATATATACATATGGAAAACAACAAGAATTGTTACGATTGACAGTTTCTCTCCAAAGAGACAATACAATAAGAAATTTTGGCTTGGAAAAGAGATGAGTTGGAAGGGAGAAGAGGAAAAGAAAGACCTATGAAACCATCAATGGATCAAGGAGACAAGCAGGGAACGTTTATTCACTGTCTCGCAATATACAGACTAGAGTGCTCAATGAATTTATGAAGCAGCATGTTTAACACAAACTTTTCACACAGCGCATGGTTAGAGGGTAAAATTCTCTGGCATAGAACATTTGGGGATTGGAAAAAAAAGACTCTATTTAGACAAGGTCATAGTGGATAGGTTCATTGATGACAGCTGCATACAATGCTTCTGCCGAGGAAGTCATAGGCCTGCTGTTGGGTGGATACACCAGGAAAAATGTTAGTGCTTTTTCAAATGAGTCAAAATTAGTTAGACTAGGCAAGAGTAATGCCATAAGAACCTTAAAGATCCCCTCAGAAGAATCAGGAAGGAATGCAACTGAATGAAAGAGAATGTGAAGCATTGTAATGGAAAGAAACCATCCAGCATCTCACAACACATGAATTGTTAATTCAGGGAAAAAGTGCACGCTAATATGCATGCTGTTAAAAAAAATAATTTGCAGCAATGAGGGGAAAAAAAACCAGCAGAAAGCAAGACATTACATTGTCTTAGGAAAAGTACAAGAAACACAGAAATTTGTCTAATGTTATTTTAGTGCACAGAATGCTTTGGATACAGTGAACAGTTCTGGCCAGCCTACCTGAGATGATAAAATATCAGCTAACAAGAGAAAAATGAAAAAGTCTAGGAAAGGGCAATGAAAATTATTATGATATAGAAAATGCTCACTGAACAGTTATTTGAAAAGACTGTTTAGCTCAGGAAGAAAAGGTATAAGAGAGGACATAATAGAGCTATGTCATGGAAGTAATGGAAAAGGCCATCTCGCAACTCCACCAGAAAATGAATCAGAATACACAGCAAATGATTAGTTCTAAATTCAGATGAATTGCTAAGAAGAGTTATTTTTCCTTCCAGTATTGCTTGACCTACCTGATTTAAAACCACAGACAGAGGAAGAAAAAGGATAAGAATTATGTACTGTGTGAATCAGGAGAGTATTATCAAACTGACATATGCTTTCTTTTTTCTCATGTGTCCTCTTTCCAGTGCTGCAATGATGTCAGTAGAAGCAACTCCTTTAAAGTTCTGGAGCTACAATACACAAAGGAACAACCTTTGTTAGGATGCTTCCACCCACTTGTCTGTTTTATAGAAAATGAAATTTTGAATGGCAACAGAAGCCAACTTCACAGCTCAGAAGCTGTTTTTCCAGAAGTAGGGACTGGTGATGCCCAGGAAGGCTGAAGAGGGTGATAAACACAGACAGTTCTTAAGTTAGGGTTGTATGGCTAGTACACTTGACATTTTATTGGTTTAGAAGCTTTGGTTTTGTCAACTTCACTTTTCAAGGCTTGTAGAACCAAATCCAGTTTCTATCCTCTAGTTTCCTCCCCCTCCCCCTACTCTGACAAAGGTGCTTCATTATTCAACTTTAACTGATTTCTCATAGAAATTTTTTTTTACTTCTCCCTTTTTCAAATTTGATTGTAAAGAAACCCTCTGAAAGATCAAAATAATTTGTCCTAGAAATAAATAGCTGAGTTCCCTGACTCAAAAATACAACTGGTGCCCAGCTTTTGGCTTGGAAATAACCTACCACTTGATAACATTTCACTTTCACTGCTTCCCTTTTGTACATTATCTTACATAATCTAATCTTTAGAAATTTAGCTTTTGGAGTTGTTATTAATAACAGATGATTAATTTCAGCAGACCCTCATTAGTAACACTATTTATTTCAGATCCTCATTAACCTGTCAGATAAGAGCTTTGAAATCACCATTGTAAGAATCAAAGCAGGTTCTAATAAGCTCTAATTAAGGTGAATGAACTGTCACACGTTATCTTTCAGTATGTTTGTATGTTAGTGGATTGATGGCTTTCTGCTCAGATTCAGTTGCAGATACATATTTTTTTGGACTTGGTTGTATTATACCTCTGTTTACAGAAATGGCAGGGATAATGCTATAGCCAGAGAAGAATGAATTCATTATGAAATAAAGTGCTACGCACACCATTTAGCAGAGAAGCAGTCATTGGGGAGGAACACATGTATTTAGAGCAGTCCTTTTGAAAACATACACACTTCATATTTGTGTATATCAGCAATTTGGTGTATTCAGCCTACAGGGGACTTAGGATTTAAATTAAGTAGTTAAGAGGTCACAGTCATATACAAGGATGCATTGAAGAGCTGAACTTGATGTACAGCAAAATGACAGAGTCAAATTTAAAACTCCTAATGACAGCCATCTGGTTTTGATCAGCATGGCAGCACTGAAACACTTTTAAGGGTCTGTCAGAGAGCTAACTGATTACCTTGAGACAAACTTGATTGAGTCCACCAAAGTGGGTCATTTAATGTTCCTGGGCTAGCTACAGAAAAAACTGCCTCTAAAGTGCAATTGTGAAGCTCAAGCACCATTTCTATTCACGCAGATAACCAGCACGCTGTAAAGACCTCTTCTGAAATACCTTATGTCTGACAAAAAAGAAAAATGATCATGGCCTATGGCTATTAGGATCATTCTTGTCTCTCAGTTCATTACAAGGATTCATCTGGTTAATTCACTGGAGGGGGTTACAAGAGAAGAGGAGGGGCAAACAGAGTTGCATGATAAATTAATGGTGTGTAATTGGCAAACTAATTACAGATAAGCATTTCTGAAAATGTGTAATTCATGGCAATAACATAATCACGCCCACGAATCACAGCTTTTTAGGACATTCTAAGTGCAGTTGGAATTTACTGCCCACTCCTCTGCCATGTTCTCTTTCCCCTTCCTTAGCTTTGATGTTGCCTTCCTCAACTTCACCACAAACTGCTGAAACGGTGACTCAAAGGAAGTATTCAAAAAGTTTGATTTGTGGGCATTAGGCCCATGCAGGCAACTCCAGTGCTACTAGTTCAGTGAAATCCAAACATTTGCTTTAATGTTACTAAATTCCTGTTGCTACTAGCATCTTGCAAGCCATGCAATTATTAAGGAGTTTATTGTTTCCCAGGTATCAACAGATAGCCACAGAACCAACAAAAACTGGGCAGTGAGAGGAGGGATGAAGGAAGGTTACTAACTTAGAAAAGCGGCAAAGACATATTGGTAACTATCTTAAGCAAGGGAAGCAAAGGGAGAAAGACCAGAAGGGCACTGGGGAGGAAGAAAGACTGGCAAAAAGAGACAGAGGTGTGGTTAATGTTGAAAACATTTGCTGCTGAAAGTACCTGTTTGCAGATGCTCATTGTTCCAAAATTCTCACTTTTCTGCCTCATGATTCTATATAACTGGTCTCTGCTCAAAGGTGATTTTCTTCCCCCCCCCCTTTTGCAGTTGGAGTAAAACGCATTCAGCTGTTTCTGATTTCTGCCTGAGTGAAAACACTACATTTTCTTTTTAATAAAGAAAGAGAAAAGTTGTTGCAACTGTTTTTTTTCTCCTTAGCATAACTTAGAAATAACAAAACTTTGATATATGAAACTCAACATATAACTAGTCCCCAGTGAATAGTACATATTTTGCTAGGTTGTATAAGAGTTGATTGTAAAATAATGGAGTTATGAACATTTTAAACCATGCCCCAGAGCCAATGCAGTAGAAAATTCCATCGATATTTAAATGGAGTTGTTAACCATAGATATGCACATGTGCATAAAGCTGATTCTGTGTGTAACACAATACTTGAGCTACACCAAAGGTAATTTTATAAATAGTTGAATATTATTCTGGATTACCTCAAAAGGTTTTTTTCCTGTCTTGCTATACACCTACACCTCAATGTGTTATTGTCCAGAAATCATACAAAATTAAGAAGATCTTTCCACATTGTCTGACACACAAGATATAATGAGCTGCTCTGGAATGAGTGGTAAGTCACCACTGGTGAGGCCAGATACATGAACCTGGTCAGAACTCTCTGGGAAGTTCAAGCTATGGTTTTCTCCATTTGGTTTAGTGGAGTCAAACCTCAAATATACACAAATGTGAAAAAAAATACTGTTCTTGTATAAATGAAGTAAAATTATTCTTTTTTGGCTAATGATTTTAACAGAACTATGTTGCTGAAAGCTATTTTTTATTTTCTATAGGTTTGATCTCATTTCCTTTGAAATCAAGAAGAATGGGATTGAGGCCCAAATCGATATGATGAAAATAGTGACAAGACTGTAAATATTTCATGAGGTGAATAAACTGTGATTTCCTTCTAATAATTTATCTTTATATGAATAAAAAACCACTGGAAAAAATTAGCTCATTTTGAAAAATGAGGGAGTATATTTTCCTGGCACAAAACTCCTTTTGCCCACTCATGTGCAGCTGAGCTACCTCAGATTGCAAACTATTCAAGATTTTATAAGCTAATCAAGTTTGGTCCTGTTTTTTAACAAGATGGACAATTTCCAAAGAAAACCCAGGTGCTGTAGGACATAATGTTGATGAAACAGTAGGTGGCACGTTCCTCTGCAGTACACCATAGGCCCTCATCAGCCTTAACTGAAACATATGCTTAAGTTTAAGCATTAAGTATTCCCTTTGAAATGAATGGGTTCATTCACATGCTTAAATTTAAATAGGTGCATAGGTGATTTTCTGGATTGGGATCTGAATCCTTGGGAAGTCGTCTGCTGCAGGAGATGGCCATTAGGAGATGACGGAAAGGGAGTCCCTAACCATACACAGTAGTCACTTGTGTTCCTGTGACATACTTTGTAAAGGCAAGGTAAGTAGTAGTACTTGAGTAGCCACTTTATTATTTAGAAATTATTACATTAATTAGCTATCATAACACTGGTGTAGACTGTTCATGCTAATAAAGAAAGGGTAATGTAAGTGTCAAGCCTACGAGATTGTCATACAGGAACAAAATGTTTCCATTAATATACTCAGAGTTAAATTCAAGTGGACATTTCCACTCCAGGTTATTGTAGACTTCTTCCTGAACATTGCACTATGGCTTGGCCAGGCCTCTAAAAAGTCTTCTTGTATTTTCACTTGAAAAAACAGGTGGGTCATTTTTTTCAATTTCTGGTGAAGTGCTAGGTATGGATTAAAATAAACGCAGCATTTGAGTTCACAGGACCACAAAACTCTGGACACTTGCTGAGGGCAAGTGTGTCTGTGGAGTAAGCAGTAATTGGTATTACAATTTGTAGAACAACAGTACAGGGTACTTCATAATGGAAGGTACTGTATATATGTAAGTTATTACTGATGTTAATGTGATTAACCAATGTAAACTTCTACTGCCTTACTGGGAGAATAAATTGTAGCAAGTATTTTTACTGATTTTTCCAAATAAATATTTTTCTGTTATCCTGGTACAGCATTGGAATTCAGCTAAGAAGAAGGGGTTTTTTTACTTTATTTTCTACCCTTGTTCTGTGTGCTTTTGATTATAATGTGATTTCTCTTGGCAACAGCCACAGCTTAAAATTGTATTCCACACATATAATTTTGAGTTAGAAGTAGAAAACCCAGGAGTGTACATTTCAGCACATCTGTTTTTGTTGTTGCTTGAGATGCATGCAATTGGAGACCATCTAGCATATGAAAGGATATATTTGAAAGGATTAAGCTTTAATTATAAATGATGCAGGAAAACTCACAATGTGGAGTGTGTGCAAAAGAAAACATACTTCTATTTAACATGGTTGCAAAACATAGCCTCTATCAACAAGTAATATTCATTGATTGGCCATGTTTGATATACTAGAGCATACAGAATGCTGTTTGAACAGAGACAACACAGAAACATCCAGCATTTTGACTTTGGCTTTAATAAGGTTGTCTTGATTACATACCACAAGCAATGATAAGCTTGATTAAGTGACTTTATTTCATTGAGATCTTTAAATAGCTGAGTACGTAATTTGTAGCTTAACCTACTTAGTTACCTTTGTGTTACCATGGCAATAAAATACACACTAGAATGACATTTGACATTCTTTTAATTTTTGTAATTTGCAATCAAGACAGCTCCATGAGTATGCTTTATTTTAAGATGGCTTGGGAATAACAGAAATGTAAATACCGTCTTCCCAGTAGCCATAAATCATAGTAAAGTGTATGTGTTGGTTACATTTGCTTTTGAAAACAAATATATGACATGGAATCACTTGAATAGCTCCCTGTGGACATCAGTTTAATGGTCAGTGTCAGTCTGAAATGCAAGTAGAATATTTGCACTTAATTGAAAAGGAGCTGGAAAGTAGATGGAAATCACCTGCTTGGTCATTGCCTAAATCCCATTTCTTTAATACTGCACTTGAGTTCTGGTTGCTTTTCTCATAAAAGATACATAAACACAACCAAGAAGGGCCACATGTGTGATCAGATGTGTGGGGTGGGTTGCATGTGCATGTGAAATAGAGACCTATAAAATGATGAATTGCAGTGAGATTATTCATGGCTTCTCAAAAGAAAGAGGGGGCTGCAAGTTTAAAACAAATAAAAGGAAATATTCTTCATGGGATGCATAAAAATGAAGATTATATAAGCATTCCCACACAAGACTGAATCTATAAATAGGTTTAAAAAGGAACTAGAAGATAGATTTCCTGGTGGCTATTAAACGTAACTGTCCAAATGCAATCTCTAACACAGAAAGTCAATAAATTGCTGTGGGGAAGAAGTTGGAAGAAGATGAGAGGGGACCAATAATTTCTTATATGACCTGTTCCTTTTTCTAAAGTGTCTGCTACTGCTATTTTTTAGACATAGGATACGTGTTTGATGCCCCTTTTATCCAACCCTGTTTGGCAATTCTTAGGTATCTTATCTGCTAACAAAAAAGCATACATCTGAATATGTCAGTCACATAAAAATATGTCTGCTCTAGATAATACTATTACTTCAGCATTTAAGGACACCTAGTTTTAGACAAGAAAATCTCCTGCAGCAGATTACCACATTAAGTGTGACAGCCTGAAAAGAGGTCCTGGAAATCTGGAATGTCCAAAATCTCAATCACTAAATTCAAATAAGGCTTGCAGGGACAGTTTTCCAGTTTCTGACTGATGTCTTCTGCCAGGGTAATGCTTAAATCTCCTTTGGGGCTCTTAAAATACTTTTGAGGGCAACATTTTCCCCAGGTACTCGACCATTGCTCTGGAAGGGACCAAGTACTAATTGCAGCAAAACAGTCAGCAATTGTGTTTCCTTACATAAAGAAATGGAGCAACTTATAACATATCTTGACTAGATTTTTCCAGTCTCAAGAGTTTTTGACTCTAGCTAGTGTTTTGGAGTATTTTGACTTTCCAGTCAGAAGTGGCAGTCTAATCAAACTACACTTTTCTGTAAACAGAAGAATCGTCCCCTATATATAAAAAAAAATCAGAGCCATCGATATGGTCAGATGTCTGGTAAGCTGATTCACCAGCACAAAGTAAACCAGCAAGGCTCTCTGATCTTCAAGGTACTTAACCTGAACTTGAGATCTGGGGAACTTATAACATCACAGAAATGCTTTGAAATCCACTTGTCCTGTTCAAATATAGATGTCATGATCACAGACCATAATGAACTGAAACAGAATGGGAATCCTTGCTTCACATTTTATGGTTCCACTGGCCTTCAAGTATGACTTCTATCTTTCTTTGGATCAGCCACTAAACAACAATGTTTAAACATTTAATTAGCTTCATTTGGTTACATTAGTTAAATGTGTTACTGAACATCGATTCCTTAATTCTCACAAGATACCTATTAGGCAGGTAAATAAGCATTAGATTCCCTGTGCTACAGATGGAAGAAATAAATGTTTGAGTAATGTGTGCAAGGCCAACCAGTGAGACAAGTGGTAAAACATTATTTAAAAGTCAAGGCTGCTTGACTCATCTGTCCTCTGGGCTGTCCTCTGCAGCCCAGAGCTTCTCATTTCTATTTTACTTTGCTAGACAATTTTACCAGGACTGCTAATTTGACTTGTTTGGCTTTGATTGCTTTCCTTTCTCACTGAGGTCCATTATCAGAAACCTACATGCTACTTCTGTCCTCAGTGCAGGAAGGTACAGTGATGTGTCAGACACGCTGTTTTAGAGTCTGGGAAAATGGTGAGAACTGTCCCTGGGTGCACCAGGGTTCATATAATCAGGATTTATTCTGGAGTCTGCTCCTGGAGTAACTCTGCTATAACTGGTGCCTAGGAAGTGGTGAGTTCACTGAAAAGGGAAAGACTCCCTAGTTCATCAAAGGCTTTTTCTGGAAAAGCGTGCTACAGCTGAAGAACATTATCACACAGTACCACAGTTTTTTACAAGATACAGTATAGAAAAAATCAATGCTGTGCTTTTAAATATGATTTGAAATATGTTCATAAAGCAAATGCCTTTTTTGTTACCATAAGGTGCTTCCATTCAGTGAAGTACAATACAAAATGATAGGTCCCTTATTGCCACAACAGCAGTATACAGCAGTATTTTGGCTGCACCAGCATTTTTTCTTAACTTTGCAGTCCATCCCAAGGTAAAGTTTTACATGCTGTAATGTCAGTGAAAAAAATGTCAGCATTTTGTGGTGTTGTCAATTGATATCCGATAGAATTAGAATATGGAGGCCAGGAACTGTGGCTGCTGTCACTCTGACATTGTCATATTGTGGAGCCAAAGAGAAAATGCAGAGACAGTGATCCTCTTCTTTATACAGAACAGTTATGTAATTCATTGCCTCCAAAATCCTGGCAGCCATATTCAAGTATTTAAAAGGTAAATTTGACAATTAGTTATGTAGGCGGATTTTTACTCCTGCCTGTGTCCTGTTATTATAAATAATAGCCCTAAAGTAATTTCTGAACTCACTGTCTACACTGGTAGGCATGGCCATATTCACCTTTGACAGGCACATTTATAAGGGAAATATATTGAAGTTCAGAGAAATTGAGTATGGGATGCTCACATCTACTTTGTGATTACCTGAAAGTAAGTTCTGATATCACCACAAGCTGTAGATTCTGCAATTTTTCCAAAGAATCTGAGACAGAAAGACTGCTTGGGAGCAGGGAGGGAGGGGTAGGAGGCAGGAAGAGGGGCAAGGTTATTGGGTCTTCCAAAGAGGACAGAGGTGGGAGGTTGCTATGTTGCAATGACCAAGCAGTGCTGCAAAGATTATCAGACTTTCCCTGTATTGCTTTTTGTTTCTTTGCCTGGCAAAGACATCTTTACTCTTCTGATAATTTTTCATATTGTTCTTACTAATTAAGTATGAAATAATAAAAACAGTGAAAAATAAACTCAATTGACCAAGCTAATACGCTGGAAAGAATGGACTTGCTGAGCTCCACTCCTGTTCCAAATCAGGACATAGGAAGCAGCATGGAGTATCTGCCACCCCTTTTCCAAGACACTTCTCATTTTTTTTTTAATACACCCAGTGATAATAACCCAATAAACTTTCACACTGCCATCAAAAAATAAAAATTAGTGCAGAGAAACACTGCAGTTACAAATGAACATTTTTGTATGGGATGTTATTTAACACAGAACAAGAGGTATTCAGTGTTTTCCTGTTCAGGGCTCTGACTCAGAAGCTATTACAGACATCAGGAGAAGCACCTAACCATGCACCATACTTACTATTTTTTTCCCCTGACAACAATTGCAGAGTTATCTGCGTCTGTCAATAGAGTTGCACAACATTTCATTCAGGGTTAGGTTAGGTGATATTTGTGGATTCTAGTAAACTACTGGACTTGTTTTGTCTGGGATAGAGTTAATTCTCTTCACAGTAGCTGGTATGGGGCTATGTTTTGGGTTTGTGCTGAGAACAGTGTTGGTAACCCAGGGCTGTTGTCGTTACTGCTGAGCAGTGCTCACACAGAGTCCAGGTCTTTTCTGCTTCTCCCCCCACCCCACCAGCGAGCAGGCTGGGGGGGCACAAGAGGTTGGGAGGGGACACGGCCGGGACAGCTGACCCCAAATGACCACAGGGATATTCCACACCATACGGTGTCATGCTCAGCAAATAGAGCTGGGGGAAGAAGAAGGAAGTGGGGGACGTTCGGAATGATGGCGTTTGTCTTCCCAAGTAACTGTTATGCGTGATGGAGCCCTGCTGTCCTGGAGATGGCTGAACACCTGCCTGCCGGTGGGAAGTGGTGAATGAATTCCTTGGTTTGCTTTGCTTGCTTGCGTGGCTTTTGCTTTACCTATTAAACTGTCTTCATCTCAACCCATGAGTTTTCTCACTTTTACTCCTCCAATTCTCTCCCCCATCCCACCACAGGGGGAGTGAGTGAGTGTCTGTGTGGAGCTTAGTTGCTGGCTGGGGTTAAACCACAACAACTACAGACTGTTAAAATGAGTTAATGTGGTAGGTATACATCATATTGTTGAACTCTGCTTAAAAATATTGTTTAGCATCAGCGACACAGACTATGTTCCCAAAAGCAATAACTAGGATGCTGATGGAGTTTAATAGGATGAAGACGACAAATACAAGCATGCCCTTCACAGCAGGGACAGAACAAAAACCCTGGCCAAAGCCTTGATACATAGTCAATTAAAAAAAAAAAAACAGACAAAAATGACTATGGCAGACACATTAATTTGTGTGACTATGAAGAAGGAAAATTAGTTGGAAATCTGACCCTGGCCTACAATGTTATAATAGCACATGTTTTCAAGCTTTGACTTTTCTGTCAAAGGTTATATCAAATGGCAAAACAAAAGATTCATAACTTCATAGTAACTGCTTAATCCTGATTTCCCAGACTCTCCAATTCCATATTCTTCTCACAGATAATCAAAGACCCAATGAGCTGACCGTGTCATCCCCACTTACCACAAATGTATTAATCTAATCAAGGAAAGGTAAAACACATGATTTCATTGAGCCAATTTTTAAGTCCACCTAATGGAATGAATAGAAAATAGACTTCAAGGTCTAGATGCAGCCCAGCTGAGATATGAGTAACCACTGGGAGTGCCCCTCTTTCCAGTCAATGATGAAGGCTATGGGTGGAAGGAAACACATTCAGACTTCTAACCTAATAGCATTTTTAAAATGCACAGAGTGTCAAATATTTAAAATTGACCCATACATTTACATATCTTCTTGTTAGGTGTTCTGAAATGGTTATGAACAAGAGCTATTGAGGATGTTAAAAAACATCTCTATGAAAATAACTAAATAGATTGTTGCCAGAAAATAGCTTTTTTTGTGAGCTATGCCCAAACAATATCCTTACTGGCATGAAAAAAACCACAAATACATTGCACTGCAACATGAAATTGTGAAGAAGTCTTATTTCTCACCTCACAGGTGATTGGATTTCCTTTTTTCCCCTCTGTCTGTTTATTTTGCCTCCATATCTATTTAGGGTTAGCATTTACTGTCCAGGCCAACATAAAAAAATGAATAACTGTTTGAGAGCGAGCTACCTGGACAGAAATGACAAACAGAACATCAATAAATCTATGTAAGCTTGACATCAATAAACATGTCAAAGTCATTGGTGAAAGACAGATGGTCAGACTTTTTGGCTGAGGACTGTGTGGAATCAGCCTTTTGAGTGAGCAGGAAGACAGTGGTATACAGAAAAAAATAATCATAGAATGCTTTGGGTTGGAAGGGATCTTTAAAGATTATCTAGTACAATCCTTCTGCCATGGTCAGTGTCATCTTTCACTAGACCAGGTTGTTCAAAGCACCATCCAACCTGACTTTGAACACTTCTGATGATGGAGCAACAGTTTCTCTGGGCAACCTCTTCCAGTGTCTCACCACTCTCACTGTAAATACATCTAATAGTTTGTCCTGTAAGTAGGAGATTTGGAGTCAGGTGGTCTGCATGCTGCCTTTTGTTGCAATTGTAAGATCCCTCTAAGATACATTTTCTTAAATTCCAGGATTGTAGTATGATATATAGTTGGATTTGGGACAGAAAACAGAAGTAAAGAGCACTGATAACTTGTCTTCTGTATATAAAAGTACTTAGTACCAAACCCTGGACTACAGAAAATTTTCTGTGAGGTGATCTTCTTGTAATCTGAATATTTGACAAGGAGGTTGGGTCTTCAATGTTAAGTTCAGTTACACTATCCATCTCAGTTACAGCTTCTGATGTATGGGAAATAACAAACCTATATCTATGCTGTTGTATACAAATACAGAGGAGAAATAGTATTTTAAAGTCTAGGTTTGTTTTGTTGATGTCAATGGCAGATTTGCCAATGGCTTCAAAACTGTAACATCAAATTTACAATAAAGAGGTACAGTGATTTTAAGGGAGAAAATAATAATAAAAAAAAGATTATTTCATTCAAAAAATAATGTTGATGTCTAAACTTTAGCTTGTAACTTTAGCCTGTAAAGGATGGGAATTTCCTCAGTGGAAATTAGTTTTAGAAGAAGATTATCTTTAGAACTATTATTAATTATAGTTGTTTCATTGTGTTGTAGGATACCATTTTAACCAGAAAGATAAATAATTTTATGGATTTGAGTATATTAACAAATTCATAGCAACAGTTCCACTTCTGGAACAGTTGTTCCTGGAGACACTGAGTAGATAACCTGAATATGAGGCTATGAGACTTTCCCTCTAAAGACATACATAGAAAATTTGGTACTCTAGTCTTTGTGTATTTTTAATTATTTTCTTTTTTTTCAGGTAATAATCAGATTGATTAATTTTCTGGTTAACAGAAATTGTATTCTGGTGAACTGTAAACTACTGAGAAAAAAAATTTGTCAATCATTGGATAAAGAATGTTATTAGGGGTAGAAAGAACAATGGATCCATGAGCTAATGGAAATAAAACCAATAAACCCTGAAAACAGCAAAGGAAACATTAATTCAGTCAGCGCCCTTTCAGTTTGCCTTAGGAATCATGAGTAGCAATTTGAAATCCTGTTTTTCTCCTGGGAAGAACTGATGCCTGGAATATGATATAAACTATACTGATCAAATAAAAAGGGAAGCCGCAGGCTAAAACAGAGTGAAAGAAGTTACAACAAAGAAAAACAGCTAGTTGTATGAAATGACACATTTATACACCAGCAAAGTAAAATTAGAATCCTTTCCATTTACTTTATATCAGCTGCAGAAGAAAAATAGCTGTATTACAGACACCAGACAACAGAGTAACATAAAATAAAGGATTATTTTGAATCATCCCAGAGGATACCTTCCAAAATATGTACTTAGGATCTGCAGATAAAATGGTATCATTGTCTAGTTTTTGGATATCAAAAAATGTAATAATCTTGAGCATATTAAAGAGATTTAGGAAGAGAGTGTAAGTTAAAATCTGTAAGTAAAAATCACGTGCAAAGCAATTTTTCCTTTAAAACAAAAGCTACCAAAAAAAAAGGCAAAAAATCCTTTATCTATAGCAGAAGAATTACAGTGTAAGAGTTTCTTAATCTCTGGTAGCCTGAAATCTATTATGCATTCTAGTCTGACTGATATGCAGTCTTTAGGCCTACATTATCTAAAGAAAGAAGAGAGGTATACTTAATACGTAACAGTGCTGAGGGAACCACTGACAGTTCCAGGACCTAGGACGCAACAGTAAAGTAAAAGATGAGAGAAAATGGTGAATTTATTTTTACCAACAATGTCTTTGAAATCCATTGTGTGCTAAACCATTCCTGTTTTATCTTCAGTCTGGCATCATACTTCCAATAGCAAAGAAACAGTGCCTCAGAAATACTTTAGTTATTTGCATTTGCTATTACAAAATAATGGTTCACACTATTGTACGTGATAATTGAAAAGAATGCCCTGTAGCACTTTGTGGAAGTTTCACAGCAGAGATGTGCTCTCAGTTGAAAATTTTCAGTAAAATGCATCAGTCCCAAATTTTAGCTCTGAAAGTGGTATCTCTGCTAATTAAGGAGCAACATTTAATAGGTAAGTTTAGTGGATTCTTAACAGTAGGTTTAGGTGGGATCAAAACCCCAGAACTATAGGAGAACCCAAGGTCAAGATCTTACATCTACATGAAAATTTACAAAGAATTTTAATTATAGATGCTTTAAGCAAAGCATCCAAAAGCCTAATAGAGGTTGACTTAAACAACTGTTCCCATCCTTCATGGCCGTGAAGCTATACATCAAGGCAGATGGCAAAAGAAATAGTCCACATCTGTGTTATGCTTTTGATCAGGTAGGGTGTTAGTAAAACTGAGTTTTGCTCAAACCACAAAGGACACACAGGAGTGAAGACAGGTGTAGGGGGTGGTACAGGTAAACCATTTTTTTGCCAGGCACTTCTATTTTATTTTAGGTAACAGGAAGGTAGAGAAGTTTTATGTTTATATATATTACATTATTTCCTAATTTTCATACCCACAATATAAGCAAAAGGCAGTTTTTCTTTTTGTTTCCCGTTTATTTCCTGTATAATAATACATGTGTTGCAGGGATGTCCACAACTTAGTAAGAGTTATAGCTAAAAACATTTTTTTTTATTAGTTTCTGAAGTTATCTGGACTCTGCCAGGCAAATGGTTGCTAAAGAAAATATAATTAGAATGATTTAAAGTATAATTGCAATAATACAATTTCACAGTGAAGCAACAAATGCAGTCCTTGAGTGAGTAAGTGGTATTGGTCTTTCATTCCATCATCATTTGAGATTCTTTCCTATTCTGATTGGAAGGAAAATGAAAGTTTCAACCAAATGCATTGGACACATTATGAAATTAAATGCTGTTTTCCACAGGTCACCTACCTACTCATTACCACAAAGGATTGGTGCTCTCTGGAAGAAAACCATCCTCTCAGTTAATCTGGTGCTTTTGCTAAAAGTTTTGTTTCCTTCTATTCAAGTTATGGTCCTACTTGTTGCACACTATTTAAAGTTTCCTGTCAATGTAGAACTACAGATTTTCTCAGAGACTTCTGCATCAGGTGTGGCTGTTTATGTGGAACACCTCTCAGCTTCATGTGTTCCAAAGATGGAGCCCAGTATCACAGAAACATTAAGACTGAATCCTGAGGTATGTCCACTTTTTTGGGGTGCCCCATTTGGAACATCTATAGCCTATTTTCTCAGAATAGTAAAGATTTTTACATCACCTGGTGAATGCAAAAGTAAGCCACCTTAATGTCAGAGACAGCAATAAGCTCTGTAATCTGCAAATCATGTCACTGATGTCTCAAGCTGAGTGCTTAGAAAATGAGGAACTTAATGGACTTCACATAAAAAATCAGTTGAAACAACTAGCTAGTACCTCATCAGGGGAGGCTCAGGAACTAGCTTGACTTTTAGCTAGGTAAGTAAAGATATCATCTATTTGTTTTACTGTTCCTTGCCTCACTCACTATGTAGCTTCCAATTTCTGTGAAAAATGGGTACCAGTTTAATAGACAATTGTTTATTAGAATGTACAGGACTATCAGTGCACAAGTGTTGCAACAGCACTTGCAAGCTAAAGAAATATATCACAAAAACTAAATGTAGTGGGAGATATAATAGGCACTGTAAATAGTAATTGACTACATTTTAATAAAAAATTACTTCCTCACAGAAAAAAAGGCTAATATTCACTTCTCTCTGTAAATGTGCATGTGTGACTGAATGTATTTTATGTGTGTGATGGCTGCTGTTCCACTATACATATATGTATAAATGAATGTTTGCCTGCACATCACATTTATTTTTCAGAATAAATCAATGATGTACTTGGGACATGTTTACAGAACTGCGTATTTTCTTTTTAAAAATATATATTTCAAAGTATTTCTGTTTGGTCACCTAAAATTTAAGTCACAACACATATTTACTTGTTTATTTCATGTATAACAGTATGAGCAGCAGACTGGGAGTTCTACTGCCTGAAACTTAATCCACAGGAAGACACCCATTTTGCAAATGAAGACTGATATCCCTGAGACATTAAGGCCAAATCCTGAAGTATGGCCACTTTTTTTTGGGTGTCCAACCTGAAACTTCTACTGTCTGTTTTCTTAGAGTATTAGAGAGTCCTGCAACATTTCCAAAAATATTGACTTGGTAACAGCCTTACAGTCTGCAAAGGAGCCGACTTCTCTCCATCACTATGTTGTGTATTTCCAGCAGAATGAGGGCTGAAGCCTCAAAGTAGGTTACAGGGTAGGAACAGATAGATTAATCATCTACCTAGAAAATAGGATCCTCTGATCCAGCTGGCAAAGTAGGACTCAGAGGATGATTAACAGTTTTTTCATGTGTCTGCCAAACAACATGAGAAAGGCATCAGACAGCCCTCCAAAGATTAGATTGGGTTAGAGAGAAGCTATTGTTCAGAGTACCTGAGAATGAAAATGTATTTCTAATTTGTCAAAACTTACAACTGAAACAGGGAAAAGGAACTGACTGCTTGAGGTGGAGTTCAACATTTAAAACTGAAAGCTCTCTAGGGCTGCTCTGTTAATCATCTTCTCTGGAGAACTGAAAATAAGGGGCTACAAATGAAATAAAAGAATCCCTGCTTGCTTAACCTTCTCACTGAAGTGAAAACCATGACAAAAAAGATCTAAAAAAACCCCAAAGACACCACATTCAGCTGTTTGAAAGTAGCTGTAATGAGGGCTTGTAACATCTCATTAGGAAACTGTCAAACCCCAGGTTGCTTTCTAAATGGACAATCATGAGCTGCAATTACAAAAGAGTGGGAAATACAGTGACAGAACCAAACATTGCAGCAGGAGAGGAGAAGGTGCACAGCATGTGCTGGGAATTGAACCTGAGTTTCTTCCTTTAAGTTCTTTAGAAAAATCTTTTAAAGGAAATACTAGGGTAACTTTCATAGGCAAAGGAAGAAGAACAACATTTTAGCCACTTTCCCATCGAGACTGGAATCTCTGAATGACAACACCAGTATAGTAAAGGTCTTAGGTCAGGAGCTTCAAGTATTTGGCCCCAGCAAAGCACCCAATGAGACTTTTAGAGTTTTGCTATAATAACATATTTAGCACAGCAATGATAGTGTAACGATGGGCGTATAGTTTTTACTGAGCCTACAGAAAAGAAGGCATACTGGGTCTTGCTAAAGCACAAAGGTAAACCCAATCAATGATTGTTGAATAACTAAAACATGGCAAAAAGCAGTGAATACTTAGGAAGAAAAGAAGACTTAGCTGATATCCAAAATCACCTTTTCTCCCTATTTTATCCAACTGAATTGTAATTTACCAGCAAAAGTATTTTTCCAACAAGTGAATAGCTAAGGAAAAAAGAACTACTACTCCTCTCGCAAGAGAAATTATAATTAGTCATTCAAGGACAAACTTCAGTGTAAACCCACATGCGATCCATAGTCTCCGTACATGGTATGACAGAAACAACTTCCTGGATAGAGCCAACCTGTACCTGGGCTCCCAGTTCCAGGGCAATAACTTCTTCTGCAAGTTGGGTAGTAGGTATATTTGTCAAAGAATTATTTTTGAGATGTCCAGCTGTCCACCAAGCACTGTCATATAAGGACCAATTTCAAGAGCTCACTGAAATATGGAAAGAGATGCTACTCTGTAAATAAATACATGCTGTGGTAAAGGGCCCCATGGGAAAGCCTGGACTCAGGCAGTCCTGGCAGTGGTGGCAGCATACAGACCTATCTGCTGCAGAAAAAAGGGCCTTCTTCCCATTTCCCAAGTGCATTTATGTTATGCTGCTTATGACAGGGACGTAACCATGACTGTTGGCCAAAAGCCACCTCTTCTGCCAGAAGGGTGGCATCCTGTTTCCCTTGAGGGCCCAGTGAGATGACTCGGCAGACTGCAGGTGCCAGCACCACCAGCTGAACTCTCCAAAGCAGCGTCCAAGTCCTGCGCACCTCAGAGCAGAAGCCAGCAAGCAAGCCTGTCAGCACAGAGAAGAAAGAGGAGAAAAACACTGCACACCCCAAATGAGAACCAGCCAGTTTTGCCCCATTGGAAATGCACACCAATGGGCTCTACTAAATTTCACATTAAACCTGTAGAAATTCCAGAAGTGGAAGAGAAGTGCAGGGAGATAACAGAAGGGAGTGAATGTTACTGATGTTCTTGTGAGGTTGCAGTTTCAACCATTTCCTTTACTTACTAATGCTCAGTACCTTGGCTGTCAAAAAACTAAATTCCCATGGGAAACAACCCTTTAAAAACAAGTCAATAATGATAAAGTCTTCCATGTCACTTGGTTCAACTATTACATATGACATGCTCGTGCTCACTCCTTATGTTTTAGCTAATTTTCCATTTGTCTGACAGTTAAATTCCCTGAATTATGTGCAAGGCAGATTTCCTGATTAGAACAAGTTAGTAGAATATTACCCCTGCATACAGCAAAATTAATCAGTCCTAAAATCAAAGTATGAGTGTCACTGTTTTAGTGGTGTTTGTGACAGTTTTTCACACACCTTTATTTTTTATAATTATAAATTCATTCTTCAGAAAGCTGTTGAATATTGACAACACAGAAAGCTTTCAAGCATTTTGAGGCAGGGCAATTGAAAGGGAGAAACAAGGAGCCTAAGGATGAATGTGATGTTATACAGAGCAAATCTACAAGTCTATTTCCCTTAAATAACTTATGTATTCTTTGGAGTGTCTTTGCTTCTATTCCTAGCTCGGTAATAAATAATGGTTCTTTTAGTTTTGTGCATAGCAGCCTATACAGAAAGTTATAAACTGTTATCAGGAAAGTCCTCTCTCCAAAATGTGCAGAGCATTATTCCTTGCAAATTTCTTTATACTTTATTGCCTCAGCACATAATCCAGTTTTCACTGTCTCTCTCTCATTCACATCCTGTTTCTAGAAATTTTAGAAAGTATGTGTTAAATAAACTTACTCCAGGACTACAAAACTAGCTCTGTGTGACCAATCACCAAAATTTCTGTGTAAATTTTAAGCAAATTCATTTTTCTAAAAATGTTGAAGTGCATGTACTTACTGATCATTTCTATGCCATAAGAGCTAAAATAAACTAAATGAAAATTCCAAGCTTTCACCCTGAACAAAATACTCAAAACCACATTTTTGTTCTAGAACACATGCTGCTGATAGCTTAAATTAGAGGCCAGTCTGAAGTCCAAATGACGTGCCTCAATTTGCTCTCTTTCATCACTTGAGCACATTCACAGTTAACAGTTCAACAGAATTTGGATTTCTTTATTCTGTGAAGATAAGACCAGTCTTTGTGGATTATTCTCTGTCTGTCAACCAGTAAAAACTTCAAAATGTTTATGCAAAATTTTGAATTTCTGGAAGTGTAAAGTCCTCCTACACTAGTGGATGTTGGATTTCATCCAGTTCTTTTGGTGTACGTTTGGTAGGCATGCATTTATCAATAACTAGCACTCAGAGAGAGATTTTTACAGAAACTGGAATGAGAGACCATCTGTATCTCAATCCTGTTAGTGAACCTTAAGACAGTTCTAATGCTAGTTCAAGGCTTTTCAACCATGTAGGCAAACTCAGACTCGCTGCCCTCTGAACAGAATGGTTTCCATGTAGGAAGGAGGGGGATCTGGAGTAGACCCAGAGGACAGTACTCTCAAGACACAACTTGGAGAATATGAACAGCAGGGGAATTATTCATGATTCTTCTATGTGCATTTTGTTACTTTGTCCACTGTACTGTGCATCTGCCTACTTTGCTAATACTTGAGACCATTCATGGTTATATTTCTCCATGTTACTTTGTAAGTTTGTGCTATAACATGGTGGACAACTGAAAAGAAAGCAGAAAGCAATCAAATATTAGAGCAAAGTAGAAGGATCATAGCAGTGTAACTATGCTATAAATCCTATTCTTTTTTTAAAATTGTGTAGTGATATTAGTGTTTGAGGTGATTATGAAATTGCAAAATACTTCACTTTGTTCAGAGCAGGCATAATGCTGGCATGGGCAGGACAGAACTTCTTACTACAAATTAAATACTGCCTATGTTTCAGCTCAGCCCAGATTACTTGTTGGCAGAGATTGTCAAACACATTGCAGGAAATTTGTCACAGAAATAGGTTTCTATCATATTTTTCAATGACAACCTAATTCAAGGTTGCAGTCTAGCTTGAGACTTAGTCCAAACCTCCTGAGGTTAAAGACCAGCATTCCTGAGTAGTCTAGTTGAGAAAAACCGTAACACTGAGATCCAAGATGGTCTAATATGCACCAACTACCTTTCAGCTTGGATCTACTAGGAAAACTCAATTACAATTTTATACTATTTCAATTCAGTGCAAAAACATAATTTTACTAGATTAGAAGGATGTTCTGCTTCAATGAGCATTCTTTTGTGCACTACAAATAAAAAAAAGATACTCTTATGCTTGCATTCAATACAAATATTAACGATTATCAGTTTTCTTTTCCTATTGTACATTTTATCACCCTGCCTACACTACCAGACTCTATCCAAGGAAATACTGTTTAGTATGGGTTGTCAGAATAGTGTTTCTATTCAGACTATTCTTGACATATGGCTTATGTATTAAATTCAAGTATATATTCATATCTGATGTGGAGCACTGATATCTAAAAGTTTAGAGGTGGTCAGATTCAGATTTTTTGTTTAGGCTAGTTCTTCTGCACTGAGATACAAAACAGATTGAAAGAATTTATATTCTAGATATGAAAGTAGTTTCCTTATGGCACAGTGTGGTATGTTGCATATGATTACATGTGTCTGGCTTCATAGATAAAGGGATTGCAATATTCACATCTTTAAAAACTGGTAGGTAGAACTCTGAGCTGGTTTCATTTGACCCAGAGACTTCCAAAACTTCACTATTTTCTTGGTGGTCTAGACCTAATGTTTTTTTTCTGCCCACTCTCTGGGGACAACTTACCCAAGCATATCTAAAGATTTGTTTGATCATATTATCTCAGCAACAGTAGTACAGTTTACAATCCCCATTTTGCTGTCAACCCAACTGGTATCACACCTCAGGATGCCAGACTTAACTCCACCTTCCCCCATTTTCTCTTACATATGAGTAATCAGACCAAGCCAAAAATAACAAAAAGAGACTTTTCACACTTTCTACTTAACAGTTCACCTATAATGTTTTAGGTAATGAACACCTGGCAGAAACCTTAATGGAAGCACCAATATTTAAAACATATTTTAACAACATTTGTTAAACTCAGATTTCATAATATCATGCTAATTCAGTATAATGATATTGACATCATCTGAACAAGCATATAAAACATATCCCTTGGGAAGCTTGTAACTTTTTGCTATTGGAAAAGCCTGTAACAGTAACAAAAGAGAGGTTTAAAAAGGAACAAGCAATGAAAAGCCTATGTTTTCAATAGTCTTTAGAAGTTTGCATGGCAAGCAAAGACATTAAGGATAGGAAAACTAAGATTATGCTATAAAATTGTCACACCACCAAGAAAAGCAATGGAGAGTGCCAATAATTTGCTATGATTAAAAAGAAAAACAAACAAAAAAAGCCCTAAAGTAGGTGCTCTGAGAAATAGATGGTTTTCGGCTTCAAGTGGTGGATGTTGTTCATGCAGATATACCACAGGAGAGGTCCAAGAACAATAAATAATGAATCATCAACACACAGGCTCTGTGATCTGATATATTAACCACCCAGATGGGAAGGAAAATGTAGCGTTGCCTCTCTTCTGGAAACTTTATTACCCTTCTGCCTAACATAAGCCCAGTTTCTTGTCCTGGTTCTGCTTAGCAGCTCCCCTGATAACAGCAAAGCTTTCTGGTCTTTTATTGATGTACATGAGAGCATTGGCCCCTTTCTCTTAGATGTAATATACTGACACTAGAATACGTACAGTACAATAGGTTAATAGACATTAGAAGATACTGAATAATATCATTAACGCTCTGGTTTAGACCCATCTCCAAATCTTCAGGCCATTGACTATTTGATGGCAAACACAGAACAAATTAGAAATTATTAATTCAATTCCCAGAAACTGCAACAAAACCATCTACACTAGTCTTCAGATCTTCACCCTGACTGCCACACAAGTTCTGTACAGTTTTTACTGAATATCTTAAGTAGAAAAGAACCACAGTATGAGTAGCACATTTGGACAACAGGAACCATTATCTGAATGTTAGCAGCTGAGATGTTCATGTTGTTATCTGTTTGTTTTGGTTTGTTTTTTTTTTTAAATGAAAGTTTTTCCAGTGGGAACAGTGAAAAAGTGTAGTAGAGTACAGTAGAATCCAGATAAACTTGTTGTAATTAAAGTGATAAAACTATGTAGAACATAGCAAAATAAAAAGCGTGGTGAAGTTGGCCATTATTAACAGTATCACCAACAGGAATAGAAGAAAAAAAAAGGAAGAGGTAAATGTTGCTTTTTGTTGCAGAGACTTGTCTGCAAAACATGGAAAGAAACCATTTCATTCAGAATACCATGATGATAGCAACTTCTTGGGAAGATTGAATTCCTATCATCTGACAACCTGGACCACTAGTGATATAACCATAGCTCTTTAGCACCTCTTCAAGAATAGGCTCCAACTCATATCTTGGACATTGTGTCAAACCACAGATGCCAGAGGAAGTTTCATTCTTATTGATTTTTTCTTATTTATTTTTAACTTTAAAGAATTCAATGAACAACCTTAAATGCTATCAGACAGCTGATTTGTACTTTGCAATAGTAACACACTCATTTGAAGAGATTTACTTTGTCCAGTTTAACTTCTCAAACTATTGTGAGGTGTTTACATAAATTCCACTAAGCAAAAGGATTAATGAAAGATATTTTAGGTCTATGATAAGAAAAATCAAGTTAGATTTACAGGTAGCATCATTTGCTGCCTCCCAGCGTCATGAATAGTGCCCTTGTTGGCTTCAGGATTTAAAGGATTTAGTAGAAGATTTATCACTTCACTTCAGCAGATAATCCTGCCACATATCAAAGTTACAGTGGCTGGATTTTTGCCTATACTTTACATTTCCGATGTATAAATACAGAGATAGAGAGATAAACAAAGGGCTTCACACTTCAGGGCTGTCTCTTGGGTACTTTGTACAACTGAAACATACTAAAAAGAGTTTAAGCGTGTTTAATCTTGATGTGAATGGTTAGCATTCTTAAAATTGCATTGGGATGTATATATGAGAATGTGAAATAAGATATGTTTTAGAAATTAGTAAGTATGGAACTGGTGTATTGTACATTTTCTGATACATTTTCTTTCTTGTGTTGCCAATGTTTTTTTCCCAATTTCAAAGCTATGGAAGAAGATGAAGGAAGTTGCAATCTCCCCTCTGGGACAGCACTATTAGATTTTTGTGCTAGTTACTGCAATTCAAAACATGCAAACTTTATAACAGTTTTTCCACATCTTCCAAAATACATACTATTATAATTTAGATTTTGATGGAAAATTACTTATAAAACACTTCTGTGTCACATTAGTTCAGGAAATAAACTGCTGGCCATGCTGGCTCTTATTTGGTACTATTTGTGACCACAGAAGAATCTGTTATTCAGTTGTGTGTGCATGTTCCAACTTGCAAGTCAGACCTTGTGTGTTATGAAAACACTATTTGTATTTGCTGTTTCCTACATGGACCTAACCTTTGGTTACATGTATCTCAACTTCCTAGACCTACACAGACCTTACACTGTCAAAGACTTCTTCTGGATGTTGCCGCTGTACAAAGTCCTAAACGTTGTGCCTTATTTGAGTGCAGCCCAGTGAATTTTTCTAGCTAGCAGTCAGAGACAGACAAATGGCATTTTAGTCTGACTTCCAATCTCCATTTTGATAACACACATGAGTAGACGCTGTCGAAATAAAAACTTCTGCATATGATATTTAAATTGTAATAGCCATCACCCATGTACTACTTTCATCACCACTAGGCAAGGACTGGATCAATTTTAGCACTTTTCCTTCTCTGTGAAACGGCAATATTTTTCAGCCTGGCTGTCAAAGTGAGTTCTATTGCTATCCTAAGGGCTAGATACAAGGTCATGTGACTCTTTACTGCTTCAATAAAAATGAACTTATAATGTAAAATGCTGTTTTCATTTTATTCCTGTGTATTCAAGTGATGCTGTTTGGGTGACTGAAAGTGTTCACGTGATATGTATTGAGCATATCTCTCATTTTTTTGCAAAATTATATTTATGCCATTTCCTGCAATTGACAGGGGGTTTGCTCTTGATTAAATGCTCTTTCAGCAAAATGGGTAAAATCTTGGTGGGGTGAACAGTGGTATAGTTTAATAACCTTTCTTCTTCTATGATTAATTTTAGAAGACATTGTTTTGGGAAGCCAGTGCATTTTTTTCATAGACTACCCTGCATTTTATAAGCTTATGATGAGGAAACTGCAACTCATCTTTATTTCTACTTTTTTGGTTCCATTTGCACACATAATAGGTATAACCAGCGATGCCACTTACTACAGCCACCACCTGAGTAAGTATAATGTTGCTGCATTTTCAGTAGTTTAGGGCAACAGACTGCAAATAGAGTGAAACTTTCCTCCGTTACAGATTTCATTCTTTTATGTTCCAAAATGGGAGAGGGTCTTAGGAAACAACTTTTCCTCATGCCATCCCAAAGGGAAGATATTACAAAAAAGCACTACGGATCAAAACTCACAAAATTTCCTCTGCTTGTTATGGATTAACCTGTATAGAAGGGTTTTGTCTGAAGGATGACCAAAGTACTTGTTCTGGTATGAGCAGCAGCTGTAACACTGAGCTTAAACAGAGGAAAAACAATTGCCTTGGAAGTCAGCATGTTTTCTTGCTACAAGCTGCAGTGGGAAAATGAAGAAAAAATGAGAAGACGATTTGATAACAATGGAAGCCTACACCTTTGCTGTCTGCTAACCTCTTCTTGACTCCAAAGGCAAAGACTTCTTTCCTGCAAGAAAGAACTTCAATAAGCTGCTATTCATCAGGGTAGAAAGGTTGTGCCTGACAACTAGAGTTGGCATTCACAATTATTTTAACAAGAAATCAGCAACATGTTTTTTTTTTTTTTTTTTGCAGTTTCTAGTGCTGCTAAGAATAAACCTGTACAAAAGATTTATTACTTTTATAAAGAAAGTCAATTGAGCATGACAGTAATATATTGTTCCAAGAAAAGTTTAACTCAACTAAACTGAGACTCAGTAGGAAATTTAAAGAGAAGCAATTCCTGTTATCAGTTTTAATGAATGCTATTAAGTGATAACCAAAAAGAAAGGGGAAAAAGATTAGTGATTGCTCAGAAAACATCTTTCCCACTCCTCTAAATTATCGTGACACCACAATCTTTAGCTGTGAAGTTAATTTCCTTAATAATTACATTCTGCTTAGAAGTGCAAGCACTCAGAAACACCCGCTTGGTATGCCTTCCCCAAGGAATGGCAAAAATCAGATCTTTGGCGCCAAAGTGGAATTTTAGGAAATGGAAGAAAGATCTCTTGTTGCCCCTTTTTCAGGCCCTATATTCTATAGCCATGCTGTCCAAGACCCCATACACAGAGTGTGCCTCTTTTTGCTGCAATATGCCAGACAAAATTGTTCTCAGAAGCTATCAGTGACATCCGGTCAAATAGAAGGGTCATCCTGGAAGGACTCAGATGACCTTCTAAATTTCTCTGAATAAGATAAGTTCTTTCTGGCCCTTACAGAACTGAAAGGGAATATAATTATGTTCTTCTATTTGCATTTCTGTTTAGCTGGATGCACAGAGTATAGACTATAAAATCAAATTAATTCTTAAATGAAATTTCTCACCATAAGCACCCACCCTAAATCTGTGTGAGTACTTTCTTTGTGAAAGGAAAAAAAATATTCCCCAGTTACTTCTCATAGTAGTCATAGTAACCATGGCTAATTGACAGTGTTGATTCTCTACAATGGCACTTGTAGGGGTACATCTTCAGCCTTGATCTCTGTCATGGAGTTTTAGGCACCCTCTAAAGAGCAGTATGTTGGGGCAAAGAAAGATTCCTTTTGCAATACCACACAACAAGAGCCAAGGGTACAACATGGCTCTGCAGCCACAGTTCCCCCCGTTCCTTCTTGCGACTCCTACCATGAGAATAAGGCTCAAAGGGAGACAGGCAGTTTCATATTGTTGACATACAGAGATGGCAATCCTAAGAAACTACAAAGTACCTTCTCATTTATGGAAGAAGCTCAGTGAAAATTACAACCCCAGGCCAGTGCGTTTTGGAGCTAAGGGCCAAGCAAAAAAAAAAAAAAAAAAAAGGTTAATATGTATATGAACAAAAGACAGCAGCCTTACAGACTTCTAGGAAGGCAAAAATTACAGCAGTGTCACTGATGCCACTTTTGAGTGATAAACAGTATAATCTGAGAATATTCACATCTTGTCTCAAATAAACAAACAGGTTGGGACTCACTTAATCACTCCATCAAGATATCTGGTCTCATGGTATCTGATCCAAAAGTCCTGTACTCTCCACAGAGTTCACTGTACTGGGTCAAAAGAAACACCTTTGGATTGGAGCTGATAGAAATGTAGTAAACACAGGTGTCTCTCTCTCTCTCTCTTTCTCTCTCAAAAAAAAAAAGTATTCAGAAGGCTGTGTGGTAATGTTATAGGATAATAACTCTCACATGGGTTTTCCATGGATATTTACGATTTCCATTTGGGGAAGATCAAATTCTCAACATTGCCTACTATTTCAGTGTGACTATTATTTGGACAAACACATGAAAAAGGAAATTTTTAGTATAAATGCCATTATTTACTTAAGGTTGAGCTCTACAAAAACCCACTAACAAACAAAACTTTGCTAATTTCCTAGGAGGCCCACTTCTATGCAAAGAAAGCCTCAAAGTCCTCTAAACAAAGAATTCATATCTGGATTTCTGCAGCTTATGGTAAAAACACCAGAAGATTCATAAAAATGATGGAAATCCTTACGGTACTGTTTGAAAATGGCAGCCTGTCTTCTTGTATGCTCTGGCAGTGGGGTAAAGTCTTGTAGCCCAGCATTAATGTCAAAAGAGAAGCTGCCTTTAAGATGGGGCTCTGAAGGCTCCCCAGAGGTTCCAGCAATGCAGCAGTCCTAAGGCTAGATTCCAGCTCTAGAGTCTGTAACACAAACCTTAGTAAGTAATTTACTAAGTAAGTTTCTAGTTAGCAATCATGTAGCAGGTCTATACTTATCAAAGCATAGAAAGAAAGGGGTGGTCACATCTCATAGCAAGAAAAGAGATCCTTTCCAATTTCAGAAGACTCTTTTCTGACTTTTGCCCCACCTATAATTTCAATAAGAAAAAAAAAGTAAGAAAATGCTGAATCTCTACACACAGTTTGTAGTTACATTTAGGGTATTTATTTTTCATTGACGGTCTTGTCAGCTTACATTACTATATATATGGTTATGCAAACCAAAAATTACCAACAGTTATGCTTTTTGTTGACTCTATGTAGTAACAAACAGTAATTTAACAAAGCTTTGGAGGACAAGGACTGAAAATATCAGAAAAAACCCTAATTTAGATACTCAGATTGGGCCTTTGATACAGGCAACTTCAGTATATTTCCATCACAGCCTATACTTACTTTTATAGCTAGTGTTCTGTGTAATGTTACTAGTAGAGTTTAAGTTCTCTGGAAGTCTGTTTTCTTTATCAGTCACTTTATTGCTTTGATATTTTCAGCTTAATATCTTAACATCCTCTCCACTACCCTTTCCCTTAATTTTCTTCCATTCACATTCTTAACTACTTACGTAATATTCAGTTCATGTCTTCTCATGAGCTATTTCTGTCACTCACATTACACTGCCTCCTGCTGGTCATGCTATTAGAATGTTTCAAAACAATAAAGATTCACAAAAATAAAAATAAAAAAACACCCTTCTGAAGAAAAAAATCAACAATTTATTTTTTAATTAATATTGCTGATATTTTAGCAATTGAAAAATACATTTTTTCCAACTGATTTTTTTAACATGAATTGATCTAGCTTGCCAAGCAGCATGTGTACTGTGGAAGAAAGTGAAGAAGAATGAGGTAGGAGACTGGAACTGGCAACTGCAAGTCACCAGAGAAGCTGCAAGAAATTTTATTCTTTGTCTCAAAGGAGAACAGTAGCCTTTGAATATTAACTATACATAAACACTGCAAGGGAGTTTATGTAAATAAAAGTCCAGGAATTGCAGAAAACAGAGACATCTCCTTTCCCCACTATCCACTGCAAAAAGGAAGGCCCCAACAATGTCCCTTTATACTGTGTCATAAAAGGACAGATATAGGCCCCAAAAGATATTTTTCTTTTAAATTTCTAAATATTGGTAACACAAGAAAAGTGTATCCTACAGTGGGAACAGGCAGCATCCAGTTTACATAACACCGAGATCTAGTTCTTGGCAACCTGATAGCTGAAAGTTATATACATATGGTTTTTTTGCATGGCTTTACTCATTCAAGAGTGACAAAAGATTTTTCCAAGTATTTTTCTTAATGAGTAAAAACATGCTCTACTACTGGAGCCAATTCTGATTCTAGCCAAAACTGAAAATCCCTTGTTGAAACCTAATACAGAAAGGGTAGTGGTCAGCTGCAGTACTGTTTTCCAGTTGTCATGACTTATTAGGACCGTCTTGCTGCTACTCCAGAATATGTCCAAACCCAATTACCTATGGCTTTGCAAATCTTCTAATCCAATGCTTCACCAAGGCTGAATTAGACCGTGTTCAGAGAGGCTGATTTCACCTATAGTTATAAATTTTCTTCTTGTTTTTAATTTACACTCCAGTCAAAGGATAGCTACCCCATACTAGTGAGTTTACTGAAAAAAATTCACCTCTACCCTTTCATACTTGCTCTCAGTTTGCCCTACCACAGAGATCTCTTGGTTTACAAAAACATTTGAGATACAGACTCCTTCAATGAATAAATGTGAACACAGACAAACTGAAAGGGTCTGCCTATATATTTCTTGTTTATGATGGTCTGAGTTGCTGGCATATACTTCATTGAATCTCTAATTCTATTACTGCCTTATACAGGCTGTTTATATTTGCTCTTTAATGAAACAGTATCATGACTAAACGTGTGGCAGCCACAGTAATTAGCAAAGCATCTCTTTCCATTCTTCAAAATGTCGTCAAAACACTTGTCAGGAAACAAACTCATTTTCAGTATCTACTGCCATTTACAGGGTTTCAGGCACTGATGATAGCTTGTCTGCTTAGTTTAAAAGAGCTCTTGGTATAACAGAACCTGACACTGTTTACTTCAGCCTATTATCCCTGCTGCATTCACTGAATGCTTCAGTGGAAAAGAAAAATTGAAAGAAAGCTATTCATTGTAATGCCAGCTGCTTTTTAAAAAAAGGAAATCAATTTTTGCTTGAGCTCAGAATGTACTCAGCAGGCCCAGAGTGACCCCCCATTCTGATGTCAACAACAAAAGAATCTGCCTGCATTTTCCACAACAATCACAAAACAGCTAAAGAACATTGAAAATGAAAGATTAATTTCATTTTAGTTTATGTTCAAATTGGTATCTACTAATACAGACAATGTCTCAAAATAGAATGACTGCTATGTCACAGGTTGCATGTAGAAACATGATGAAAAACTAGGGCATTTTTTGAACATAATACCTCATTAAAAATTACTTGGCACGACCATTTTAAGGCTGAAATAATTAGTTATGTTTGGTATTTATAACTGGCATCATGATGACTTTCTGTATTGCCAATTTATTGTTTTATGGCCAGCTTGTTTCAAATGCAGTTATCTAAGTATGACAATGATCACAATGTTTTACATATTCATTACAATGCTACATCTATGTCATTCAAAACTTCTTGCTATACTGAATGTCAAACAAATGTCTTTCTCTTAATTTTCATATAAACTTGCTTGCATAATATACATGAGACTGCATAACCCTAATCATTGTAATAATAATAGCAATTACTATTACTCTGGTAGTGTAGCCATGCACAGATCAAAATCAGGGCTTTATTGTGCAGATTACAAAAGTAGTCTTTGCACTAGAGATCTCATGATCTAGATAGCTAGAAGTCAGCAAAACAAACAAAGCTTCTGGATCAGTAAGTGGTATAGTAGGCACCTCTGTTTTATGGTGTTCGCTAAACTCGTAAGGATAATGATATCAGTGAACTCCCCCATCACTAAATACCTTAGTTTCTCCATTTCTTGTCTTGTGTTTATGGCTAGGTTAGAGAGATATTGAAATGGTTTCAATGCTAGTGACTGTTGGAAAGAAACAAGAGAGGAAAAAAATGTAAACAACCAATTTTTTCTCTCGTATTCAGAAAATAATGATTTTAGCACTTTATGCCTTTAAAGCACTATGCAGTCTTTCCAGTGATTCAGTCTGGTTTATTAGGCACAGACGCTATGCTAACTTCCATGGTGTGCACTGGTGCTGATACGTTTCATTTTATAATAGGATTTGCATTACTCCCTTTGGGTGGAATTCTCACCTTTAGAGACCTACAGCATACATTTGTCTAAGTCACTCTATGCTCCCTTACTGTCAGCTGAGAGAAACAGATTAGATACATTGCACCCTAAAAGCAGTTATTTTAGATGTCTACTTTAGGTTAAGATGAATAGTACCCTAGAAAACCTATTTTTCTACATTAACTACAAAGTTAGCTAGAATGAAAGTTCCCTCCCACTTTAGTGCTTTAGACAGAATTTAGATTTGTTTTCTCCAGTTCAGTTACTCAATTTAAGGTAGAAATCACTTTTGCTAAATGTATATAATTGTTGGAATGGCCTTGAATATTTTTGCCCGCACACTTTTTTTTTTTTCTAATGAAAAATAGATTATTAACTTCAGAAAGGTAAGCTTTTAGCCTTTAGGCTGAAAAGTTTAATATCTTTCAACTTAATGTTCAGAGTTGGTGAAAAAACACCTCAAATATTTGGTTATTCAGGTTTTCTCATTTTTTTCTGTCTCTCACTACCTCTGTTACATCATTGAAAAAGCAGAGAGACAACAGAGTCAAAGGCCAAAATCCAAAGACTGAAGAATAATGCTTTTGATTTTCTTTCTGTCAAAGACTAAAAAAAATTATCTAGGAAAATCCAGATACTTTATTTATGAGCTTCTTTTCTCCCTCTTCTCTCCATCAGAAATACACAATGTTCCTGGAGCAACTCTAGTGACTGGAGCATATGTTGCTAATAAAAAGTACAGCCCAAAGAGTCCTGTGAGGGTTAGAGATCTCTTTCACTGTGTGAGCCAGATCCTCTCTACTCCCTCAGAGTGGATTAAGAATGGGATCAAGCGTTTTTGGCACCTCTGCAATTCAGAAAAAATAATTTGAAAGGTAAGCAGAAAGGAAGAACTAAGAAAGTAAATAAGAAATCAGAGAAAAGGAATTATGTGGGTATAATGCATGGGCAAGAACCTGGGTTATAAAAAAAAAAGAGATCTGAGAGGGGTTCACAACTGAATTTCTTGACATTTGTCCATGAACTTCAGATATTTTCCTGTACAGTATTTGGAGTGGCAAGGAATAATTAGGAAGAGAAGCCATTTGAAACCATTTCATGAAGAAGACTCAATTCCACATTACTGACAACACTGAAGTCCTAAGAAACTAGTACCAATATGCAAAGTCCTAAGAATGCTTTCTCACTTAGTTTATAGTCAAGATAAACAACATCTGTGCTCAGCTGTCCTCAAAGGTCTCTTCCTATTTATGCATTTTAAGTTGCAACAGTTTCCACAGTTCCTCTCACAAAATGTTTCAGAAAGCTGGTTGAGGAACTGGAAAGAATTATTTAGTGAGGAGGTAAAACATCTGCTGGTGTTTTCTGGTTGTGCCTGGACACTTTTAACGGTATTATTGCTCTCACTTTCACAAAACAAGGGTTTGTAGTGCTTGAAAATCTCTTAATCTAGTGCAAAATCACTCATCTTACCTAAAGAACAAATTTCCCCAAAACACAGGAAAGAAAGGAAAGATGTTAGGGTCATTCACTACGTACTGCAAGAGTTAATTCTCAGGATGCTTCCTATCCCACTCAACCATAAATCCACAAATCACTGCCATCACTTTTGATCAAACAGCTATAAAGAGAAATTACTGTCCTTAAGACTGTCAGGTACCCAGAGATCTGTTAGAGATATAGACTAATTCTTTTCTCATCTCCCAGTGAATAGTCAAGGCTGCTGTTTAGGAACTGTCCCATCAGCCTGGACAGAGTGCACTGGTGCCTAAGTATAGGCTTGGGCTGTGCAGAATGCACTGATTTCCAGTTAGTTATCAAGTAATTTTACAAATACTAATTTTAATTGTCTCATGAAGTTTGTTGCTGACTGTGAGTTTGCCTGTTAGAAAGTCACAGGAGTTGCGCTCAGGATGGCAATCCTTGAACATTTATCTACAGTGAAGAAAACTTGTCAAAGGAGGAGGCCAGTAATTCCAAATTTCTCTTTCCCTCCTACTTCAGTTTGTACCAAAATATTGACAACGAAGTGAACTGAAACAAGTTTTTCTATAACTCTCTAACCATACAAAACTGGGAGGGCAGAAGGGAAGAGTTAAATTTCAACTTTGGTACTTTTGTCCAGCTCTACCTTTTTGTAACTTTATAGAAACATTTGAGATTTACTTTCTGCCCAGAGGTGTTAGCAGCCTTCAAAAAACCAATTTAAGCCATATGCGGACTTAAGAAAACTTTCTTTAGAATATTAATTTGACCAACTGCTTTTTGAGACACAGCAGACTGTCACCTGAGGAGAGCAGTTCTACAGCATGATTATATGTTGTGTGAGAAACACTTCCTTTGGTTTGTTTTGAATCTGGTATTTTTCTTTAATGCCTATTGTATTATAAAATCATATTCTGTATTATAAGAAACAGAAACTAGTAATTTCCTATTCACCTTCTTTATGCCACACGTATTTTAATGAATCTCTACAATTATCCAGCCTCGTGGCCCCATTTGTCCCTTTTTCAGGGTGGAGACCCATGTAATCTGTTTCTCATGTAGGAAAAGTTTCATACCTTTGCTCATTCTTTGCTCAATCTAGTCACATCGAACAGGTACCATTCAGAGTCTAGATACTGGTGCCTGCATTGTCATAGCTGACCATTTTCCTTGTCTTTTGGAAAGGAGCATCTCTGCAAGGAGAAGAAAAGATTTTAATGAAACTTTGCAGGGGAAAAAGTAAGAGGAAGAGTGTTTTTAAACCAGGTGTACCAGCTGTTTTAACTGCAACCTAAGAAAGGAAGAAAATAGACAATCAAGAGAAGAGGAGATATTAAAGGGAAATGGAAAAGTATTATATAAAATAAATTATTAGAAGGTTAGCAATCATAACTCTGCTACAAGTTAAGGACACTAATTTAACCTTCAGATCATGATGGATAGTAGTAATACACATTTCCATAACACCTTCCTCCTGAAATGTTTTAACTGTTTTAAAACAGCAATAAAATAAGTAATCATGATGATTACCTGATTTTTGCAAATGAGAAACAAAGAATATCACGCAGGTTCTCCCAATCTTCGTTTGACGTACTTGAGTTTAGTTGTTTCTCTTTTGTCTTTAAAGGAAAGAGGTGAGCTCTTCCTCAGCATAGCTAAGAGATCAATGCAGGTTTTGCTCCATATTGCTCTCACACGGAGCCTGACCCTCAGCCAGTCATATGGGGTGCCTATGGTGCATATGGGTTAGTCCTAAAATTAGATGTCTAGGAAAGCACGTGAATATTCTCCAAACCTTTCTTGCACAAGGTTGCAGGCCAGTCTGTGAAACAAACAGGCATAGAATTAATTCAGCCTGAGACTAAAGCCTCAGCAGAGTTGCAACACTGTTGTTTATGATAATCTATAATATAGTTACTGATGCTTACAATAAAGCACTTACAGTATGTTTCATTCAGAATTCTGACCTTGTTCACCAGGCTTTTGTGCATGTACGGTAGTAACAAGCAATTTCTGCACAGTTACATAATGACAAGCATCTTTGAAAAAAATAATGACCCTATATGTCTTTCATGCATATGTATTCACTGTGTGAATGCAACATACATTCTGTTCACTTTCAGTCCACTCTTTCCCTGGACACTGACAGAAATGGCTGTCGTCTTACACAAAATTGTACTTCTCCTCACCTATATGCAAATATTTGTTCTTGAGCTGCAAACAACATACTGAGAGTGCCTCAAGTCTTCACTAAATTCTAGGTGCTATGACATCTGTTTGTATACCCGTCACCAGAATAAAAATTTCTTTTAAAAGGCAACTTTGCTTACAGTAAAAAATCTTTTGAGTTTCTGTCTTCATATATCATGAATGTTATGCTATAGGAGATATATTGTTAAAAGTTTTGAAATTCAAATTTATGTCCATATTTACAAAACATGACCTGAGTATTGTGAGTTATTAACAGATGAAAAAGATGACTCTCATTTTTTATTCTCTTTGGTTAGAGCTGCTGGGTATATAGACATGGTGTAGCCTGGAAAATAATGCACACCATCTGTGAGAAGTTCCTGTTTTCTTCAGGCAAAAGCACAGCGAAATTTATTTTTAGTTTAAGGGTATCCATAAGTCAAGATAGACCTACGTGGTGTGTGTGCGTGTGTGTACTGGATGGTAATTTTAGCACCATCTGATTTCTTGTAACTTTGTCGAGATTGCGAATGTATCTGATTGATTTGTGGAAGCCTTGTGCGAAGGCTTGGCATTCTTAAACAGATGCCAGTGCCTTGGAGGAAAACTTGTAATAGAGTTCACGTCATGTAGTTATGCCCATTTAGATATTAACCATCACAATGACTGCCCTGATAATTCAGAATTACCGTTTTGAACACAGAATCATCACAGAGAGGAGACCTAAGGACTAACAGGACAAGGAAGTAGTATAAGCTTACCAGCATAGTCCTTCACTTAGCTTTGAAGTACCTATATCTTTTCATATTTGCTCCCAGAACCAGAGGAAGTTCTGTGAGTGCCCTTCCAAGTCTTCATCAACTCCACAGATTACACTCTGTTATATTTTTACACATGAAAGAGGGGTTTCTGTCATTACCTAGGAAGTCTCTAGCAAAAAAAGAGCACATTTAGTGCTTGTTATGACAGCAAGAAATCAGTGTATTTTCTATATTTCATCTTGGGACACTAACATTTAAATTAATGATTTAAAACTCCTTTCTAATACAGGGGTTCTTCTTTCTCTTTTAGCATTAATAAGATGCTGCTGGATGAAAGAGTCATAAAGAGATAAACAGCAGTGGGATAGAGGAACAGTGGTCTGTTTGGAGGTGAATTTAAATTTACTTCTAGAGGTTTGTATGTCAGTTTTTGTAGTTTCAAATCTTGTATGCACAGATGGAAATAATTAGGAGGCAGAAACTTAGCAGTACCTTAGTTATGGAGAGAAAAATATTTTAGACATTTTTTCAAGTTGTTTTTCAATTTCTTTCTTCATGTTGTCTCTCTTTTATGAATTGCAAGTGTGAACTAAACAGATATTTTACAAACTGGAGAAATTATTCACTTTTTTGTTTGGTTAGTTTTCTGCTGAATCAGCTCAGGGTAGGGTGAGGACTCTGGAGGTGTAGGTGGTGAGACATTGAAGCCCATGACTAGGAGGGGAAGCAGGGAGGCACAGCCTCTCCTCCATTAGCTGCCAGGAATTGCTAGGTGATCTCAAACCATACTGCTTATTTCTATTCCAAGGCACCTAAGCTTCCCCTGAAGAAGTGCTGTAGGAGGGTGTCAGCAATAGGGTAGGATGATGTGACATAGAGGAACAATTTTCTCTGCACTTTTAAGTGGCACCAGCTCATGCTCACTGCAACTTCAGGAACTGTACTAGAACCACTCTCCAAAATACATTAGAAGTCATTGTGGCAGAGTTGTATGACTACCGTCTTTCTGTGCAAAGGCAGGTGAATTTGGTCTTTAGGTCCTCCAAAATGGCCTTTTTTCACTCATAAAATACAAAGACCAAAAAAGCCTTAATCACAATTGCTACAACCAGTACTAGCAGAAGAAATACAATCACAAATTTTTCATGGAATACCATCTAAAAATAATAGGGAAAAGTAATTTAAATATTTAAAACAAAAGGTAAGGAGGTGAGTATAAGAGTCAATAAAGAAAATGGCAAACTGAAAGAAACAAAATTGGACCTTAGTGTTTTGAAGATATTCTCACCAGAGTTCAGCTTCTCCTCCCTAAGAATTTAAACTGAATGCAAGGAGGCAGAAAATCCTGTTAGTGATGAATCTCTTATCTTTTAACACCTCAGGATAGCAACCATTTTGTGGAATAATACAAAGTAATGTTTATTGGGACCCAAGAACTTTCCTCTTATTCACCATAGTAAAAGTCTGAAACTTAAGATTTGCTGGGCATTGATGTGAATGTCATTTGACTGTAGAAATCTCATTGTAATGCGGCATTAACCATCAAAATATGTGTTAACACTTGAAATAAGCAGGAAGAATTTTACATCTTCTGGCACACACTAATTTTTCTTTCAGCCAAGGATGTAATACTTTCTTTGCAGGGGCTTTTATTTTCTTCTCAAACAATTCAGTGAAGCAGAGTAGTCATTGGAGGAAACAGACTGGTTGCATTTGTTAATACTTACTGGTTCATTCTCCCAAATGAATTTAAAGATCATACTTCTGAGCATCATTTACATTTTTAATAAATATTATAGCAGATATATTACTTGTTTTGCTTGATGATATCCCAGTAGGACAAATATGGCAACATGTACTCTACTGCAGCATGTGAGAAAATTCTCAGCAGTGATCAGCTTTATTATTACATTTCTTTCTTTAAGCTAATGGAAAAGATGGGTCCCGGGATGGCAAGCAGCCTGATAAGTACTTGCATGAACAAAGATGGAATAACAACATTTTATTATTTTATACTACTTTAAATTTTTAGTCTATCTCACTACTTTTTGCATTAGACTTTCTCTTCTGTTTTTTGCCTTTAAAACAATATTCCCACACTAAAGGGATCTTATTTCAAGTCTTACTGCAGTTAAACCTTCTGCTCGGATCATTAAATTTTCAGATCCAAGACCACATCAAATTACATTCTAGGATAGGATGTCTCAGAGACTTAATAACCTTCTATGCTAGTAATCGGTTGCTTTCTAAGAGACAAGCATCCATATCACACTATTAGATCTCATAAAATCACTTTTTAACATAAAATAATTATTTTCTGTGGCTTAAAAAACTGGTAGAATTTGGTAGACTTGTAAAGTTAAAAGCATGTCCTGTGAGCTATTATTTCTGTAGCATGGCAGTGATAGTACTGCCTTCCCTAACAGCCATGATCTTTTCTCAGCATTAACTCAGATGAAAAATTAGAAAGGAAATTTGTCTCAATCACAGTTTTATTAGAAGATCTGTTATAAATATATGTATGTAGTTAAACTTTTATGTTTACTAAAGTTTTGCTTTTGATAGCGTGTACTATTCCTGAACTAAATCTCCTTTGTTTCTCAGCTCCACTGAAGGCCATCCTTATGCCTGCTTTACTCCAGCATCTGAGTTTTATATAGAATTAGTCTGTAACGTCTGCGGACACCTCTGTTTCACCTATAGGTATTTTCTTTTCTTTTCTTTTTTTTTTTTTTTCCAGAGAGGCAGATGGAGCCACTGTTTAATTGGTCATGAAGGCAAACAGCAAAGGGAGAAACCCCTGCTCAGTTGTAACACAGGAGCTGTGGACTGTACAGGTAACTCACGATACTATGTGGAGAAAAATGGGAGAAGACTAAGTCTCCTTGGTAAATAAGTATGCACTTATCCTAAATTTTTGTTCCTGGTGACTTCCTACAGTCAGATTTAGGGGGATACTCTAATATGCTGGCTCTGACACAGTTACCTTGTCTGATCCAAGGCAAGCCAGTTGCTGTTATTTGAAATATCAAAAAAAATCTGTTTTTTAAAGGTCTATGGCACTGAACATTAGGGATTTAGGGGCACATTTTTGGGAGTAGAAAAATTATGCGCTGTGTTCTTTAGACTGTAATTTGTTGTCTAAATAGGTACTGAGCTATCTTGAAAACCAACAGTATTGGGGTCTCCAGTCTTCAGCTACTTAACAGTAAAAATAGGTAAGTACAAACTTTTCTGTCTTGTGAGAACCAGGAGTATTTACAATATGTTTGTAAATATATAATGTTACACGAAAGAACCAACAGAAAATCAAGTTCTTATTGCAGTAACAGGGCAATGAACCACTCTGTTTTTGGCAGATTCCAAGGTTCTGTTTCATTCAAAAGTTTACATCAACATCAAGCCACGCTGCCTCTCTCCAGTGGTTTCTCCTGAATTCCTGAGGCATCACACTTCATACCTCTTTTATGAGACTGCATTCCCAAAACACACAGAGTGCTTTCCCTCCGTAGCTCTTCCGACAGCCAGCATAAACATCTCACCATGCATTAAAAGGTGTTGAATTCTTCTTTTGCAACACTGAGTAGACTCAGCTCTCACTGAAGTAACTGGGATATGAAAGGTTCAGTCCCCAGCAAGATCAGGCCTTCTAATGTCCATTTGCTAGACTGTCTGTTGTAACTTCTTTTTTTCAGAACTGTTTCAGTCCCATTTTCTTGTTTTACATAGCCCTTTTTCCCCCCAAGAGACCTTTTTTCTTTCAAATTTCAATTCTACAGAAAATTGTGTGTCTTACAGACCTTCTGAAAAAGGTCTGGTAGTCATTTCTGTGGGAAATGCATTAGGGAAAAGAAAGAGGCTGTGAAAATTGTTAGCCTTCCCCATAAAGAGTTAAAAATAAATTTTAAGGTCCTATGTGGTGACTGACAGCAGAGTTAGGAAGGTTTTGGCTAATAATATTAAAGTTATAAACCTCTGTCCTGCAGGAAAATTCACAGGCTTGCCAGCCTGCACATCTATAGTATTTCACTGAAATAAATGGCTCTTTACAGAGGTACAGGCCTAGGCACTAAAGGGTTTGAAAGCAGGACAACAATCAAAGAAGGCAAATATAAATATACTGGGCGGGGGGGGGGGGGTGGGGAGAAGGAAGCTAAACGTGTATTGTATCACTGGAGAAAAATCATCTTGTGGTTTAGCACCTTATATTAACTTCTCCCTCCCAGACTCATGTTAGCTCCCCTTGAATGTCTGCATGTGCTGTGTAAGCATGTGATTTAATTTATTTTTAATAAAAACCTTGGGCTGAGATTGACTCTGTTACATTAGTAGAAATCCAAAGTGAACTGCACTGAAACAATCAGGTTTATTCTGGAATTACACCACAGTAAGTTAGATCGGAAACTGCCCCCCTGATCCTCATCTTGTGAAAGTGTTTTCTTTCATGAGTGACAATCTGATGGAAATTTAGACTTTACTGAGGTAAAGGAAGTGTTATCATCACAATATGCCTGAATCTGGTTATTCTTAGAAATGTGAAGTTTATAAGAGATTTTAAAAAGTCCAAAATGTTTCCAAGCATCCTTAGGATCTGTGGGCTCAGAGAAACAGCTTTACACTCCCAGTCAAGTAGAGACCATGCCCTTATGATCCCTTTCCTGTTCAAATATGCCAAGAAATGAAAAAAATGTCTGATTTTGTTCTAGGATACAGGATCTAACAACTTGTTTCAGAAACTCAACGGAGTTACACTTTATGAAAGGCTTTCTGTGTGGGACATTTCAGCATTGATATAAATGCTCTGTTTTTACAGCTCCTCCCTTCTCAGCGCAAGTAAGAAGGGCCCAGTTTTGTGACCATGTATTGCATTGAATTCAGCAGTCATTCCAATAACTATTTCACACTAAATATCCAAATTTGAAGCAATGATATGAGACCATGATAATATGGAAATTAAGAACAATAAATAATCAATCGGACGAACCTTGCTTTTTGATCTTTACTGCAGTGATCACAATCGTCCTACATTGCTATGCTTAGGACAAAGCCTTCATCTTTTGTCAACTGAACAATGTCAAAGGCAAATTAACAATGAATTTTCTTTGTAGTAGGTTATGGAAATACTCAACTTGCTTGGCTTTGTCTACATGCTTTTAAGGAATTGTAGCTAAATACTTATTCCACTGTATAAACAGATTGTAAAGTCTAGAAAATACTTGCTCATATTTAACTGTCCAGGTTTTTGTAAAACAGTCAAAAATCATATGACCTTTTTCTAGTATATCAAGTCTAGGTGTATGTTAATGGAAACTCAGTATTTTTACTAAAAATAAATGTCTGAGCATTTTAGACATCCACCAATATTACAGCAAAAAAACCCAAAACACTTTAAGGAGTAAACTAGTTTTGAGAGTAAAGGTTGAAATAAGGTATTGCTATTTGCCTTATATTTTTACCTCATGCAGGCAAAGAAGAAGGTTCATGGGCTGGTCATAAGTTATATTCCCAGTTTCCCAGTACAATATAGCTGATGCATCATGACCTCTCTTGCTCAGATGCCTACTACATGAACTGCAGCTTAAAGAGGAAGCAGAAAATAATAACATGCTACATATTATCAGGAGAATGCTGGTCCTGAGTGGAACTGCTTCACTTTTTATATGCTGAAGGCAGAGTTGTTCATGAACTGTTCACATCTTTAAAACTAAGAACTGTGAATGCATATACATTGTGATATGGCAGAATATAATGCAGAGTGCTCCTATATGTAAGAGAGAATATCTTGCTTTGTTTGTCTCCAAAATAATTGGCTATAAGTTAACAGTACTATAAGAAAACCGAACAGCTTTTAAAGATAATGGAAAATGGAAATTTTGTAATATATAATTATTTCCTATATAATTAGCATCTATGAATTTTTAACTCTCCAAATATTTCAAATGGCTTTTTAAATTTCAGCACAGACATGACTGACGCATAGAAGAACACCATAATGGTATTTCTAGTGTTTTCAAACTGAAAACCTCAGAAAATTTCACAAACATAGGCAGAGAAAACAATTCCCATGTGAGGTAAAAACATAATTAATAGGCAGGGTGGCTACTACATCTGCTGCTTCATAAGAAATTCTGTGACACCCCCCAAAAATCAAAAGTAGAACAGAAAAAAAATAAATTTCCCATGATACAAAATTTCAGAAGTTGTTTCAATAAAAATGAAATAATCTTTTCAGAGTTTAACTGTTTAAAATAAAAAGGAGATATATAAAATTGTCTGTTAATTTCAAACATTAGAAGTAAAAAAAAGATTTAATCAAGAACATTGCATATCTCGAAGTAGTGCAATAGTTAATCTGTTTTTTTTCTTTTTACATTTGAAACTAACACTTAAAATAGTTTCAACAAAAGCATTTTTTTCATTACACAGCCTCAAAACTCCATATTGTGATAATCTGTAATTATTACACTGACTGACTATTTACTGGATGGTAAAAACAACACAGGACTACTCCTTACTCCCCCACTTCTGGTTTTCTTCAGGCTGTAGCTTTTGCCTGTTAACATGGCTAAACTTTCTCAAGATTAAGGTTACCAGAATAATTCAGCCTTAACTTGATTTCCAACAAACACAGATCCAGAAAAAACCCAACAAAATACAATGGGCAGAACCTATTATATTTTATTTGGTTGCTGCATGAAACAAACCCTGATTGAAACCAACAAAACTGATTTTAACAGTCTTTTCATTGTCCATTCATACTTCAAACAAAAATTTATTTAGCTGCTGTGTACGTGTCTGTCTTATGTGTGCACACACAGGAGGTTGGCTGGTGTTGCCTTTAACTAATCAAAGAGATTCCTTCTCTTCTAAACAACTTTTCCTTCTGTTTGTTCATACTGAGAGGTCATAATCCCTAGTGGTTTTAGGTATAATCTGTTGCTATGGGAATGACTGTGGTGCTACAAAGGGAGGATTATGACCTTTCACTATATAAAAATGTTAGGTTTCTATTACCTTCTTGAATAGCACTGAAGAATTTTCATTTCAGTGTTGGGAGTTATCTCTCCTAAATGGGTGTAGGGCTAACTATCCATGTAGGTGATAAGTGTTATCCCTAGTCATTACTGATTGTGCCAATGCTTTGATTTCCAAAAGATAATGAATAACTTAATAAAGAACTGTCAATGGATGAACTAAAGCCTTTAACCAAGCAGTGAAAGGCTTTGACTGCTTAAAAAGGATTTATCAGTACATGATAGAAGTTGAAGAATTACCATTAAATCCTGGCATAAATAATATAAAACATAGCAGGGGAAAAACAAGAATGAGTTTTACACATTTTTTAATTAATGCAAATTTTCATGTTGCTTCATTTTCTTTCATTATATGGTTTAGAACTAAAGAAAGAAACAAGCCATCACTTGACTGCTTATTGCAAGACATCTCTGGCCTTGACTGATAATAAAAAGGAGTGAATGGTATGAAGCCTAAGGAACAAGGCTCAATCACTCCCAGCAATTACTGTGTCTTATTGATAACTTGCAGCTCTATCCTGCAAATGCCATCTCTGGAACAAAGCCTGTCACAGATCAGACTGAATCCATTAAAAAGCTTTGATTAACATGTCCCTAGGGTGTGCTGGGGAAACTTTTTACGCCAAATGACAGCCTATTGCTACTGCTTCTGAATTGTCCTCCTGCAATACTCTTGTGTTTTAATCTAGTGCACAGTTTAAATTAAAAAACAGCAATGACTTTGTGTGACCTAAATACGAGCGGCTTTTATTCATTGTGGGATTTATCAACTGCTTGCAGATTAAGTGTTCAGAGAAGCAACAATTAACCTTACTGTGTGTTAGCTAATATTAATTATATATCTCCTGTGCTTTCTGGTGCTAGTGTACATATGCCCAGAGAAAGGGTCATATTTAATGTGCTCTGTTTAGTGGACAAGAAGCTTTACACTTTTCTTCCCTTGAAAACAAATTGTTTGTATTTGACAAGCATAACATCAACAGTGTTGGCTTTCTTTAGCTGGAGCTGACATTGATGTGTAAATGGATTTCAGTCCTTTTAAAACAGGCACACAAAAGCTCCATCTTTCTGGGCCTCAAATTTCAAGAGGGCAAGGAATTGCCCTCTACACACCCAATCATTTTCCCATCATCCACTGGGGAAAACAGCCCTTATCTATTGTGGATATTATTTTTGTTACCCTGCAGTCCCTTGTAAGACATATGCTGAATGGTATGTGTCAGGGCCAGCAGGGAATAATACATTACGAACAAAAAAATGGATTCCTTTATACTCCATTAAAATACACATTTAAAAACACCTGCAGGTATAAGAAGCCCTTGCCAAGAAACCTGTTTGACGTGATGTGCTAGAATCTAGGAAAAAGGCATAAAAGGAAAATCCTGATCCTGTGCACATTCAGGTCAGTGTTAAAATCACAGTAAAACAATATTAAAACAGAGCTAAACCCACAGAGAATCAAGTGTCAAAAAGGAGCCATTTGGCACAGTGGTCATTTATTAGTAGTAATTCAAATTTCCCGTGTGCTGCATCTTTAACGAGGGCTAGTGCTCTTAAGCAGTACCTGGGATCTAGGACACTTTCCAGTACCAGAGGGGAGCAACTGGGCAAGACTGGGAGAGGGCTGGGACCAGCAGCAGAGAGGCATACCCCAGCCCCTGCTCTTCTCCCAGGCATGGCTTGTGTCTGAGGTGGATGAGGGGAAGGGAGGGAGGCAAGGAGCAGTACGCCGAGTGCCGTGACAGCTCTCTGACACACAAAACTCTCCCTGAGAAAGGGGGAAGTAGGGACACAGAGATGTGCATTGCTGCAATTGTTTTGAACATCTTCTGTATCTTCAGAACGGCATTACAAAATGAAATGGGGTATAAAGTAGCTCTGCTTGCAATAAGGCGCTGATGACTGTACTGCGCTCTTGGTAGAGAGGAGGTAGCTAGCTTCTGTACCTTTAAAAAAGCTAAAGAGCAATAATCCTCTATGCATCAACATTTAAAACTGAAGACAATGGTGGGGAAATAAACAGGCTTCCTGTCAGCAACCCTTCAGGTAGTGCTGGGGTAAGTAATCTTTCATGGGACAAGCACCTTCTTCCAGGTTTGCATTGCTTGTAACAGCAGTTTTCCACATCCCAAATGGGATTAATTTTCCTAGAATTAGGACAGTCAGTGCAAGGACATAGCCACCTGCCTCTAGGTTTCCTTTGAATCTCTCCATGTTTATGGCTATGCATTTCTAAAGGATGTACATGCAGATGTCGACTTGAAGTGTGTTTTGCAATGTACAGGAGTTGACACCATAAATCTAACAAAAGGCAGAGCAACAACCTAGGTGTTTACCTGCTGAGAACAAGTTTGAATAAATATGCAGGGCTCAGAAAATAGGTGCTATTGCTGTCACCGATTTGTGCTATTCGTATAAAACGATAGGGCCATATATTTTAACACCCCTGACAATGTTATTTGTCGACTTTGTAGATTGACCACCTATGTCTGCTTGACAACAATTGACAAAAGCCTTTCTACACAGGGTAATTGTGGCTACAAATGTGCTTTCAGTGCCTCTATTACCTTCCTTTCAGCAGGTGTAACACTTTATTGCTTGATACTACCCTCCGTTTTAGAAGTCTGGCTCCAAGCCTCCTTTGTTTCAACCCAGATGCCAGCCTCTATTTAACTATTCATTAAAAAAAAGAAAGAACAGCTACACCCCCTCACCCCCCACCCCCCGCCATCTGGAGTAGAACTGATAAGGGAGGGGACTCATTTCTGTACCTTTTTTAACTGTCTTAAAGGTGAAAGGATTTGTCAAATCCATTAATGACCTATCTTAGATCTAATAGACACTTCACATTCAAAAAGGCTTGTTCAGAAGCAGGTTCAAACAAAGGCAACAGAAGCAAGGAAGAACATGCACAAGGGGCAAAATGGTTTGGGAAATATAAATCTACCCAATTATAATTCGAAAAAAAGCAAGTGAGAAACCATACTCTGCTGAGGCATTATTGGCCAAGCATCTCGGCTTTGCATTCATGCATAATTAAGCTTTAGACAGCTGCAGGCTTCTCCAGTGAGACAGGGCACAGGATAGCACAATACAAAGTAAGAAGCATATCAGCGCCTAAAAAAAGTTGGGTTTGTATTCAGATACAGCACTAAAAAAACCCACCAAAAGAACCAAAAAAACCCCACCCCAACCCCTTCAGCAAAAATAAAATACTATTCAAGATGTCAGTAAAACGCAAGCTGGGATTCACAGAATTCCCCTCCTGCCCTTACTGTGTTGTATACAATTTTTTTTTAAGTTTCCACAATGTATTAAATCAAAACAAGCAAGAAATATTAAACAAGTTTCAGGACACTGTTTTTGCAATTAAAATGATATTTTAAAAATCCACACCTATCCATTAGGATATTGTGATGTGCAGATGGTAGCTTCCAAGAAGATTAAATATGCAAGAAAGATAAAGTCTCTCAGTGGGGTTTTTAACAAGTGCTTTAAACCGAACATTGTCTCACTTATAGAAGCTGGTCCTTTTCTCCATTACAAATTGCATTTGGCATAAAGGCTGAGAAGGCAACTTATTGTAATGCCAACCACTGGCAGACCTCTGTTAATAGTTGCCCCAGCTGTGATGATCTCAGAAATTATTGTCATGTATAGAGAATTTGGCTACCATTTTACTTTTAGACTGCCTCAGTTCAGAAAGACAGCAATGTTGTCCTGCTAATTGTGTTAAACCTCTGAAAAATACTGTCTAATTTCTAAGCTGAGTGTAAATCTTGGTTATTATGGGACAGAGAATAGGTTGTTTACTGAAAAAAAAGGAAATACATTCCATTTTACAGGCTCAGTATTTTTTGTAAAGATATCATTTGTCTATTTGACATAGGATCAAGGTTGCTTCTTGGAAAATTTTAATATGATTAATCACACATGGATGGGAAATGTAAAGTCACAATAGCCTGGGGACAGGACAAGTACAAGTCAGTTAACACTCAGTTCACCCTTCTGAATGAAACAATGTAAATGTGAAACAAAGATCTAAAGATCTACATTTCTATGGAAGGCAACATGAACAGTTTTGTTAGCTGTGCAAGGAAGTATAAATACAGACTCGACTAGTGAGTGAAAAAAAAGTGGTACTGAACACAGGAGGATGTAAGAAATACATACCAATACATACCAATACATACCAATAAGATGGCAAACCACTAGCACTAACGTTGAATTTTATACCTACAGAGATATGGGTTGCGTCAACAACAATAAATTTGAACGTTTTTTTAATAACCTTAGCAACAGAAAACTTAAAAGATTCACCCTCTGTGTCTTAAATGTATGTTTCTTTTTTTGCAGCGTAGGTTTTAGCAGAGCCATGAAGCTGTGACTTCACTTCTTTTTTCCCTGATATACAATTAATTGCATATTTATAACAAAATATTATAAAGATGTGGGTTTTTTTTTTTCCTATTCAGCCTTCTTTTTTCTTTATCCTCACAGATGATGATCTAAATAAGAGGTAAGTAATTAAAGAATAACCAAGACAGCAACAGCAGCACAGGGTGAAGTTAAGGTTTATTGCATTTGTATTTATGATAATTATTTTATTATTTCTGCTTGTGCTGGACAGTCATAACTCCTCTTTGTTTCATCTTTGCCTTTTTTGTACCTGATTTTCCAAAGTGCTCACCTTCCAGCTGAGTTTAAGTGAAGCAGAACCCTTTAGAATATCATGCATTTTCAGGGTCTTGAATATCTGAGAATCTTGGATCCTGGTTTGCTGTGGGGCAAACAGACCACAATTTCCAAAATAACCTTCTGCAGAGTTGTGGAATTAGAATGCTTTTTGCATGAGGAGTTTTAATACAGCATGACTAAACTATTTGAACACTTGGACTAATTTCTTGGGTGTTAAAATTACGTTCACAGTGGTTTGTGTGTGTGTGTGATGGTTAAGGTGAGAATTGACAAAGCTCCTACAGGTATGTAGAAGGAATCTTAAAACACAGTAATCAATCATATTACTTTCCACCATAAAGGAAGTACTGCTCAATTCTGGTCTCTGTTATACTGATCTATAGTAACTTCACTGAAGCCATCTAGAATAACTACTAAAATGAATGAAAATATTCCAGACATACATACTTGCACCTGAGATGACAGCTCTACTCAACTAGTTCAGGTTGTCTAGCAGGACCGACAGGGCCTTTTTGGCAATGCTGTTATGTAGCCAGCCAGCCTGCCTGTAGCAGTGCATGGGATTGTTCTACCTCAGCCTTTCGTTTGTCCCTGTGGTACTCCGTAAAGTTCCTGCTGGCCCATTTTTCCTGCCCACCAGATCCCCTTAAGTGGCAGACCTGCCTTCCAGTGTATCAGCTGCTCACCCTGCCCCCAACTTGGTGTCCTTCAAACTTGCGGAGGGTCCATTTCATCACCCTGGCTGAGTTGTTGATAAAGTTGTTGAACACTTTCCATGACAGTTTTAACCCCAAAGTGTGCCACCCCTAATTGGCTGCTAGTTTGGCTTCAAACTGTTGACCACTATACTGTGAACCCAAACGTTCAACCAGGTTTTTTTCTCACCTTCTGTTTCCAGTCACCTTCACATCTTTTGTGTTCACTATTTGCTTAGAGATTGAAGTGAGGCTAACCAGTTCATACTTAGACGCCTTCCTTCTGGCTTTTTCAAAGAAGTGCTAAACATTTGTTTTCTCCCAGTCATTGAGGACTTCTCCCGATCTCCATGACATTTCAAAAAAGACAAGATTACAATGGCATCAAACAGCTCTTCCAGCATCTTAAACATATCCCATCTGAACCTGCTTACATTCAAATTCCTTAAGCAGTCCCTAATGCAATTCTCCTCCACTGCTGGTAGCACCTCTCAGCCCAAAGTTTGCTACCATGTACTGAGACGTGGGAAGCCTGGGAGCAGGCATTGTGAGTCAGACTGAGGCAAAGAAGGCATCCCTTCAATACAAATAGCTGTTTCTTCACTTTTATTTTTTTATATAAAAAGGTGTTTCTTCTATAAGCCAAGCAAGATGCAGAAATGCAAGTTTTCTTGTAGAGTTATTTCTACTGATTATCTAAATTAACTAAAGTGAAGGATTCAGGAAATATAACCAAGTCCGTTATACAGGCATATTTAAATGAAGATATTAGTAAACAACTTTTCTGTGGGAATTGGGTCCTGCTTTGGCAAGATACTTAAGGGAGAGGCACAACTTTATAGGACTACTCATGTGTTAACTCTACTCATGTGTTAACTCTACTCATGTGTTAAAATATACACATGTGGCTGAGCTGAATAGACCCACACAGCTGAATTTCTTTCAAATCTATGGTAATTAACAAGAAGATAATTTACACAGATTAATAGTTCTCATCTAAACTGTAGGCGTTGTGTTCATTTGATCATTATTTATTTCATTGCCTGCACAGACAGCAAAGTACAAACATGCAGGGCGCTACACTTGAGCAGTTGCTATACCACTGTATTTCTTCCAGACATTTTTTCTCTGTTTCTCCATTGGACAGACCTAACCAAATGCTATGCCTGAGAAACCTACTGAACCAGTGCAGTCTGCTGGACAGAAGTGGCCACAGTCGTCTTGCTCATGTTACCATATAAGATCTACAGGAAACCAGATCCTTAACAGGATTACCTCCAGATGCACAGCTCAGTCAAGGACTATTCACCTCAGATTATGATTAAATTCTCTAGAGAATAAATTTATGAAACAGTAATCCCTGTGCTTCTACTGACAGTCCCTTCTCTTTGCTGCCCCAATATTTTCACCCATACAGCATTTATCTTGTTAAAACAAATACAATTAAAAAACCCTCCTTTGCTTCAGTATTTATTTCCTGTTTTGTTATTGTCTCACAAATACTCAAAATTAAGTGCATAAATTAGAGATTTCTCATTCTGAACATGGAAGAGCTTTCTATTTTTCCCTTAAAGAAAGTAGTTTCAGTTATGCCATGTGATCAAGAAATGGTGTCAAGTAACATCTTTGAAGATGATGGCCAGATAACAGCAATGTCTTACTTACGAGAGCTATATAAAAGTCCTTTTCTGTAATCAGATAGCTGAAACACAAGAGTATTGTGAACAAAACCAGAATCACACAGTCCAAAGATTTTCCCTGGATACTGGTAAAGCATATAACTGAGGACAGCCCCATATGGTGGAGCTGGGTTCGTCTGTTGGTCTTGGAGAAAAGAAGAAAGATGAGGAATTCTTAAACAGTGACAGAGACATGACCCTGCAAGCAAAATACTGGAAGGTGATACCTTTTGGACAGGATGTTGGCTGAATGAGGCCACATCCTGTTATTGGGTTCCTCATATGTTAAAGAAAGCAAGACTAGATATTGTCTGTAAACAGAAAGGATTACAACAGAGATATGCAACTCCCTTGTTAAGTTCTCCTCTTATACAAACAGCTTCCAAGTCAGACTTTGCAAAATACTAGAAATATAATAAAGGAAAAAAACCCCTCTTGTGACTCTTTTCCTGGGTTTTTTCACTCGTAGAGGAGGATAGAGCCTTCTTTTGCTGGCAATGAACACATTTAAACATTGCAACATAGATTAACCTTTATGGGTTTGCGTATGCATGAGACAAAGACTCTTTATATATATTATGTGGTGAATAATTCATAACAAATATTACTTGATATAATTATTTACTATTATTTGTGTTTCTATTATTCAGGAAGTCCCTAGGCTGCAAATTGTTGGAGGATGGGAAAGTAATCTAGGAGTACAATGTATGCTTTTCTTGTACTCTTCTTTACACATTACCTATTGAAGGCAGTATACTGGTGGAGACAGCTACAAAGGGCAGTTCACATGCATTCTGTTGTATGCATGCTCCCATGTAAAGACATGACTTTTGTTCTTTCTTGTTTTCCTTAGATGAAATTCATTCATTTAGAATCAACATATTTGACAGTTTGGGGGCTTAAAATAAGCAACCCTGCTCATGACCACCCAAGAACACTGACTAAATTAAAGGCTTTTGGGACAGTTTTATACAGAGTTTTTGTTGTATGTTTTCTTATGCATAGCGATTCGACTTCTTGCAGTAGTGATCTCCACCCATAATCACTTTTTTTTTCCACTTTGACTTATTCTTTTTGTACTTCCTGGAAAGGTTCTGTGTGGAGACTGTTACCATAGAGGGCTACTGCCTATTTCATTTATAGAAGCTTCTGAGTTGCTATGTGGCCTGAACACAAAACCTTTGTGGGATTGTGAAGGAATCCTTCAAAGGCTATTTTCTGCAGATCCAGAATGAGCAGATTGTTCTCTTCATCGTATATGGACCTTTTCACAGCCTTTGTAGGCATTTCTAGCTCTTATAGAAGGGATAAAAAGGGATGCTCAGGAGACACCTTCTATTTTGGATTTATTTTTCCTAAACATACATCACATATACTCAGTAAAAAACATTAATGTGATTGTGAATAGTTAACTGGCACAGTGTTAACTACAAATGACTGGCCAGTGTTGCCCACACCAGATCATATTCAGCATCATCTCAAATAACTATCTGAATTTACACTGAAAAGAAGTGATCAGTGTAACTGGGACTGCTTCTATTTGTGCACAGCTGATGCTTATTTGGGCTATATATGTGGAATTTTGTACCTGTTTTTTCCCCTGTACTGTACATGTAATAAAATTATTTGGTCTATTAAAATGGAGATGAGAGTTACAGTGTGATCCTTGTCTTGTGCACTCCTTCCACTTTTTTTACTTCATAGATTTATTCTTTAATAAAGTACTATAAAAGCATAATTAATTTAATCTTTTCATAGTAAAGCCAATATTCTGTTTTGAACCAAAATAAATTCCTCTTTTAAGGCATTTAACATTTGTAAGAATTAAGAAAAAAAAAACCAGCCTAGGTGGAAAACTACATTATTTCTAGAAGTAGTTCAAATTAATTTTTACACAGTGTGTCTTTTTTATTTGTTGCCATGTTGCAGAAAATGAATGAAAAGAATTAAAACTACTATTCATCGAAAAGAAATTGGAATAGGAACTGACTTGATCTAATTCAGTATCTCAGCAAGTTGAACTGTTACAGCCACTGAGTTCATTAGGAGAGATTAAAGACTGAACACAAAGACAAGGGTAAAGATGTGATTTTTGTATGTTTGATCACAACACAGCTTTTAATAACTTCATGACTTTATCATAGAACCCTGTGTTTTCCACCCTGTTACCTTCCTTTCCAGAAGATAATCTAAATCGTTTTGGAACTATTCCCATTTCCTGGATTACAACATCATCTTGTGTGAGTTAATTTGACACTGTGCTGAAGTATGGCAGTTCTGGGATGGTACATGAAGATACAGTAAAGATGATGTGATTCCTTCTTCCTGCAGAAGTCCAGCTTTAGGAAATATGTTCCTATCTTCTGCTGAGCTGTGTTTCTCATATCAGGAGTTGTAATCTTGGAGTTAGGCCAAAACTATTCACTGTATGTTATAGATTAAAATAAATTTATAGGCATTTCCTCTTGTAATACTCATTTCCACTTTAAAAAAACCTTCAAAACCTATAATGAATAGGGGTCATGTTCTAAGACGGGCCTTTTGGAAAATGGATTATGATTGTAAAGACTCTGACTTACTCTGAGCTCTAAAGATGAAAAAATTGTAAACGACTATGCTAGCTTTTGGTGAACCCCATGCCATAGGAGGTCAATCACTGTAACAAAACTCCACAAGAATATAGCTTGTTGGAAACCAGTGTCCTTAATTAATACAATCTTGAGGTAATACTAAAAAGAAAAGGCCAAATTATTACTGACACTGAAGCAGAACTCCTGTTGATATTAAAGGGACTTTTGCATACATATTTGAGTGTCACTTTTAGTCAATGGAGTTATGGCCCAGTTAACCCTACTAGTGAAGTTTAAGAAGGCTCCCACCAAAGCCTTTAGTCATTACTGCAATTAGACTTGTAGGACTGATTGGCACTTCAGTTAACAACAGTGATGAAAGGGCCACTGCTGTCAAACAAATAGAAAATTGGTGACTTGTAAAGATTAAGTTCTATATTCGCCCTTTTACCCCATACCAATATTAAATCTAAGGATTTTTTCTGAAACTAAAATATGACATGTAGTTACGGGCTGAGCTAGATCAAATAGGCACTATGGCTGTGCTTAGGGCTCCTGGTCTCAGAATGGTGAAGTGACACCAGAATATTGGTTCTTATATTTTAAAAAGTATGATTTTAAACTTCCTGTCTACAAAAAAATGTGCCCACAGGAATATAAAGAGTGAACACAAGCTGACTATGGCACACATGTCTGATTGCTTGTACTTTTCACTTAGTGATTGTGTGGATGCTTCAAAATACGTATGCTGCTGTTGCACAACTCCTGAAGTCTAGTTGTCAGAAGGTAGCAAATTTTTCTAATGTATCAGTGACATTAATAAAGATTCTACTTCAGAGCCTGTCATCTTTCAGTCACAATGTCTGTAGTTACTTCACGCTGGCCTCGGACTTGTTTTACATTTTCAAGCACACTATATAGTGTCTCTTTCATTAACCCTGTCTGTATAGCTAATGCTAGCAACAGTTTTATACCTAGGTGGCAAGTGTAGTGCTTTATTGAGCTTCGCATTAAATGTTACTTTTGCCAAGAGTGAGAAAACGGTTGATTACATTCCATCAATTCTCCTAACTCCCTCGAACAATTAATCCTGAAAGCTTCTTAACTCATTTTACATCAGATGCGTTTCCATCACAGACATCATATTATTTCTCCTCTTGTGTTGTCAGAGATGCCAGTGTGCTCTCCTATACCAGTACACTATGCCTCCAGGAGACATGTCAGGAAGTTGGTGAGGGCAGGGTCTGTGTTTCTCTGCTCACCCCTGCATATTTACTAGGATGAACAATAAATTGCGGTTCACTGTCAAAGACCATATAGGTCTAGCTGTGACACAATGCTTTTGGAAGCAGATAACCTTTTATGCTTTTCATTTTGAAAAGAAAGACAAGAAGAATACAGCTGTCAATAGAGATAAAGCCAGAAATAAGCAGTCTGAAAACCAGCAGCCCTCTACAAATGTAGGGACTGTGAATAATTTCTGTGTTTGGGCAACATAAAATGGTTGGATTGCTAGAAAAGTTTGTTTACATAATTTTGCTTCTTATGACTGGCTTTGATGTTGATATTACAGAGGACTCAAGGCCTCGTTACCTTCCACATCCACACAGGACATTGAAGAAAACCTGTGTGGCTGAACTGGCCCAAAAATCTTAGAAAACCCAAGCTCAAGCTCTGAATATAAGTTTTAAGTGAGGTGTGGGAGGAGTCATCTCATTTAACACTTCATAGTCATGTACAGCTGAAGTAGTTAGTGATACTGTCTATGTAATCAGTCAAGGGAGAGAGGTATTTCCAAGGCATCCTTGATCTCACACTAGTGGAGATGTTTGAAATACCTGAAATGAGTACCCACAGAGGCCTTTTCTCTCAGGTGCTCATAAGAGGGTCTAGACAACAGTTTTGGATATGCCTGCACTGTAGAAGTTTAAATTTAGAGCAGATGAATGCTACTCCCAGGGACAATTACTAAAAGGCACCAGGCATTAGAAATCAGGTTTCAGTGCAGCTGAGGTGTCCAGATGGGCATCACCAGTGCAGTCAAGGAAAAATTTTTTTATTAACGTGGAAGATGGGAGGCAATCTGAGTTAAGCACTAAGTGGCAAGACAGGAGATCCATACCTGAAAAACATACTGTTTCTCATTACTCCAAAACTTATGTATTGTTTTTATACTATGACTATGATAGGTTGAGACCCTACCTACTAAGGCCCCCCAAAATTTTCAGAAAATTCTGTATTTTACTCTTCCCTCTTATGACTTTTGTTTATGAATATAAGCACTATTCTGCCCATGGAACTGCGGTCACAGTCATTTCACATTTATTAAACACCCTTTTGTTTTTACCACAAGAAAAGGGGTATTTGCCCTTTGCATATTGCCACAACAGATGTGAAAAAAGATTTAACATCAATGGGCCAAATTCATTATTGCTGTAATGCACTGAAGTTAATATTACTACCAGGATTAATGTATCTCAATGTAATTACAACTGAGAGAATTTGCTGCTGGGATTTATCTTCAGTCTGCATAGAGGCACAGTAACAGTTTTCTTTGTTTCTGGAAAGCAATTGCTGTTTTTAAGAAGAGAACAAGCTTACATGGATAATCAGAATACATCCTTCCTTGCCACAGAAAATAATAAAGCCTGAGATTTCACTGATATCAGTGAAATGATTTGTAAGTTGCCCCAGGCCCAAAATGAACACTGCAGTTAAAACTCAGACTGAACAGCAGAGCATAATGGTAAAAAAAAAAAAAAAAAAAAAATCAATATTAATATTGAAAAAGCGGCTGGTTGCAACAAAGGTAATAAGAGACTGGAACTTCCGTATTAAGAAAATGAATTCGACTTGCATAGAAAAAAACCAAATTAATTGAAATAAGCATTTTAGTTTGTTCTGGGGTTTTGTTCTCACTTTCAAAACCTAAGTTGTTATAGAATCAAGATTTTATTGAAAGTTAGTTAAACAGCACCATGTTCCTAAGTAAATATTTAACTCCTGGTGGAAGGCTTAATGAAGGCTAGTGGGATTAACTTAAGAAAATACCCATGATTGGAGTGATTATTACAATTAGACCCATTCATGTCAGAGTTCTATGGTTCTGTTAGATAGTTTTACCAAAGCTAGTGGGATTAATGCAAAAGAAATGCCCAAATTTGAGCTCATTATTGCAATTAGACTTGTACATGTTGACATTTCATGGTTTTATTAGAGAATGATTAATGTTTTTATGCTGGAGCAAGGAGTTTATTGGCTGCTCTAGGCCACATGTCATCAAATCAGAATTTAGCTGTCATGCAATAATATTCCTCTCATGGTTGCAATCAGTTATGTTAAAGCAGCTCTTATCACCCTAAAATATGGAAAGGTTGTTTCCAGTTGTACCAAGCTACAGGTTTCCATCTTGCCAAAAATATGTTAACCAACAAGCATTATCAGCCAGACATGTTGAGTGTAAATAAAGCACTAAAATACAAAATCCAGAATTAATATACATAGATACATTTGGATTAATTGGTCCAGCCTTCTATAGAGAGAGATAAAGGAGTGAGAGGGGTGTGGAGTATACATTGTTATCCTACAGATTTTGTGGACTCCATTAACAGATTACATATACCCAGACATGGAAAGGAAAAGAAGTCAATTGTATATTCTGAAGTAGATGAAATGTTTCACAGTATTATCATCTCTAGCATACTACTGAAGAAAAAACCTATTTGTATAAAATAAAAAAAATATAAATAAAACAATAAAACCAGACAGATTCCCAGGCTTCTTTTGTGTCTTCTAGCAGGAAGAATGTGATTATGACTGAGGTAAATAGTTCCAAAAGAACCATTTCAGTTCATGAAAAGTCTCAAGATCCAACAGATTGACAGTAAATCCATTACTTCTTGCCACTCCTGCCTTCGTAATTTCATATAAAAGGCAGAGCCAGAGAAAAACACACTTTTGTATCTGTAGCTTCTTCCCCAGTTGCTGGAGAGAGCAGTGGGGAATGAATATCAGCTTCTCCTTTGGGTTGCATCTGTATATTATTTCTAAGACTTCTGAATATTTATACAGAACTAAGGAATTTTATCCTGCTTTTTCAGCTTATCTTCCTCCCTCCATCCATGTGCTCCTTGGCATCAGGTAGAAGGTGTACTCAGATGAGTAACATGAAGACTGAGTAGACCTTGGCCAAGGTCAAAACACAAGCTAGCAGACCATCTGGTAACCATGTAAATCAAATCTTTGAGTTTAAACTGCCTGTACTAACATTATCTATAAAATTTATACAAAAGAAAAAGGAACCAAATATTATTTCAATAATTGCTTATTCCAGGCTTTTCTCATAATACTGACTTTCAACAAATAAAATAAATTTTATGCAATTTCATTTTATTTTTATTACAGATGTAACAGGTTTGTTTGTTTGTTTGTTTTACCAACAGACAAGAACAACATACCAGCTTTATAATTTAAAGGCATTATTGAAAATAGATAATTACTTGCAAGGCTGTTCACAATGAGGGACTAAAATTTTGCAAGATTGAGGGCATAATCTGGAATACTTTTTAAATTACAGAATTGAAACTGTAGGAGTGAAACTCTGACTACTGTATACAAAAAAGATTTTTTTTTTCCTTGTATGTGCATTTTGCTATGTACTTGGATAAGTGAGTCCATCCCAGATGAAATACTTCCTATGAGAAGGGATACATGAAGGGACCACTTCTGTGTGCTTTTTGTATCTTACACTTCAATATTCATACGATGAAATTTAGTGTAGATTAACTGTAATTCTGTCTGCAATCTTTCTTTGTCTAAAATATATAGAGAAATATATTTCACTGGGGTCATTTCTGAAAATTAGGGGACATGAGCCTGAGCACCCTGGAAAGTGCATTGTGAAATATGCAACTTGGATTATCATACAGTTAGGTTTAAATGTGAGCCACACAAAACTAAAGTGGAATGAACACTCATACTCTTGTTATCATCAGGACTCAATGCTGAGAGGACAGTGTCACACAGCTCCAGTACAGCTTGATTTCTAAAGCCCTTTTGTGATGATAATTAATGACTTGCTATTACTTTTGATTTTGGTTGGGTTTTTTGTTGTTGTTTTGGGTTTTTTTAAAGACTTAGCGAAGCACCGATTTGGTCAGGCAACACAGTTGGTGAATGATGATGTGCCAGATTACATCAAGTCTCCTGAATTCATATGATGGGACATAACTTGGCATTGCTCCATATTACAGAAACCAAACAGTGCAGAGTATGTTGTATAGTAACAGGAATGAAAATGGCTTTCCAAAACCCAGAATCTACCACTGTCTACTTTATTTTTTAAGAAAGCTGTCTCCGCTTCCTGCCTGCCAGAACCTCTTCATTCAGTTTTGCTATTAGAAGAATGACATTGACCTTAAAATGTAATGAAAAGTACAAAAAGTTTAAGTTTGTTTTCTTAACTGGCATTATTAACCCTTCTTCTCCACAAACTGTAGTGAAATCATTTAAAAAATACAACTCACTGCAAATCCCCTGTGTTCAGAACTCACAAGTGAAACCCCCATAAAAATCACAAGAAAAATTAAGAATATCTTTATTTTTATTCTTTCTGCCTTCCAATTTTTTAAATGCTTGTGCATTGCCATACTCTTCAATGTAAATGCTGTAAGGTTAAGTATTCCCACTTCCAACTGCAACACTAATTGCACATGCCAAATTACGATTTGGCTCTTTGACTGCACATTAGCTCCCGCAACCACTGATGGAAGACAGTCAGATTTCTGCCTGTCCTATCCATCAGAACAGCTTCTTTATCAGGTATACTCCATTCAGGCCCCTGTGCAAATATACATAATCTCTCCTGCTTCTCATATTACCTTTGATGTCCTTTCTCCTGCCTTCTTCAAACTGCTATATTCTTCTTTTTCACACCTTATACTCCCTTACACTGTCTCAAATCTCTTCTTAGAGTTCCAGACCCCCATGTTCCCAAGACTAAGTCTTGTTCATGAAGCAACTTTTCTTTAGTCTCCTCTTTGTCCACACAGTCCCAGGGTCTCCTTGCACAGCCTGCACTCCCTGTTGGTCGTTCCCCATGCCTTGCTTATCCCTTTATCAAACTGCCTTCCTTCATGTCCTGAGCTCTGACATTCACAGTGGTCCTTCACTCACACTTCCTTTTTACACCCTGGTGGGTTTTTATACCTCCCACACTGAGATACTTTTAATGTTTCCTAACATAACTTTGCTTCCTTGTTTGCCTTCCCTCTCTTTTACTTTGCTCTCTTTTACTTTGCTCTCTTTTGTCGCACTTTGACCTCCCTATTTGTTCTCTCACATGCTTCCTCCTGAATGTCATAAGCCTCTCTTCCCTGCTTCACCCTACCTTTCTCCTCATGGGTGTCCTTTCTTGAAATGAGCACGTCCCTGGGACGCAGTGGGCAGAGTTCTCAGATGCCATGTTGACAGAAATAGCACTGCCAATTTACGTGGCTTTATGAAGAGATTTATGGTATCTGATGCTTTGCCTTAAACTGTAGTTCCAAGAAATAATTGACTATGTGACAACCCTGCTCACTTGCTTTCTTCTTTTTTTTTTTTTTTTTTAAATACCCTTAGGGCTTCAGCCAAATGAGGGGGTATGCAAACCCACTATACCCTGGAGGGTTAAGATCCAGAAGCCAAATAAAAATTACACACCATCAATTGTTGTGCTCACATTATTCTATAACTCTTGTGAGTGTTTTGAGAATGAGTCACGATCTGTGAAGGTTCAGGCTGGCAACAATACAATGTTCACAGCAGCTTACAGGTAGCCTGAAACTTCTTGGAACAAGCCCTCTGCTTGGAGCCAATACTCTGCCATAACAGGATCCACAGCTGTAATATTTCCCCAGCTTGCTGGAGCTCTCTCATCACTTTTTGTGAGGCCGGTTTGACTTGTTGCTTAACAGATATGAATCTGTTCATTTCTGTCTTGCTCTACGCCTTTTCCTTCCTCTTGCATAGCTTAAGACATTTCTTATGGAATGGAGGGAAAAGTCTTTTGAGTCTGCTCTTTGCTGCTCTTCACATATGTGATCACATGCAAACTGTATGGACTTCCTTGCTTTCCCTCTCACCTTCCCAGTCAACATTTCTGTGATCTGTAGATCTAATCTACAAGATTATTTTACCCTTCGGATGTAGTGAATTTTCCTGCAGCAATCATCTCTAGTGGTTTGAGTTAACAGAAATGTTGTACCATCTTCTCCTTTATAATATGATAAAAAACTAATTAATACAGTTTTGACAGCATAAACCTCTCCATGTACATGTTTACATACTCATAAGTTGTCTGAAGAGGTTGTATCTTCAGCTTAAATTCCTTCTGAACAGTACAAATTTAAATGAACATACCTTAGGTATCAGAATAAAATTGTTTATAATGTGGACAGAAGGGACAGTTATACTTGTAAACTAGACAGGCTTAGTTCATGGCTTATATCATAGTGGATGTAATCACCTGAAATGGTAAAAAAAAAATTGGCATATTTTATGGAAATCGTTAGCAAACATCTTCATGGAGCTAACAGTGGACACATCACTTAGTTTGAAATTTGGAATGTGCTTAGGAAGCGGCAAAGGAAAGACAAACAGTAAACACCACATTGCAGCCATTCAGCCTTCATACCAAGTTCAACTGTTCTTGCCTGCAAGTTGTTAGCTATACACCAGTCATCTAGTAAGTTACAGCATAATTCTGGAGAGGACAAATTTAGGTCGTTCCAAATTGGTTGGGATAGGGCTGAGAGACCAGTTGTAGATTATGGACAAACTTACCTGGTTAAAAGAGCCCTAGATGATCACAGTTGTTTGCTACTTCTGCCAGAGTTGCCACTGTCACAGCCATCATGTGTACACCTCTTACCTTCAGTGAAAAGTCAGGAGGCAAACCGCAGACCTCCAGTGACTGAGCTTCAACACTGCAGAATGTGCATGGACCTGCTGAGGTGTCACCGCATTTTTGGGACTTCTGGGTCTGCTGGAGGAGTAGTAGTGTGAAACAGGAGACTTTTGTAACATACCCCCATAGGTAATGCCAGTAGTTTCTTAAGCTTCTCCACTTAGATCTGTCACATCTGGTCAGGTTTTATAGGAAGTAATATACAGGACAAAAGATAAGAACAAAGTAATTGCATTTCTGTTGGATTCTTCTCTTAATGCATAGAAGCACTTTCATTGAGATGAAGTTTTATAAATATTGTTTTCAATGGTAGTGGCAAATGGAAGTGAATTACTTTGCTGTCATGCTGCGAAAGACTGTGTTCCAGTGGCTAGATCACATGTCTAGCTCTTAGTGATCTAACTGCTGCCATGTATGGCTATAATTAATCATGGGTATGAAATTGGGGGTGGTTTTCAGACTGAAGCAGTTAATATTCCTGTCTTCATTATGCCAATTTGTCTTGCCAAAGCAGTTAATACATCTCTGCAAATGGAGAAAAAAATCAGAAAAGAAACTCTTGCCGACAAACTGACATCTGTCAAGTGTAATTTCTAGTAATAAGGAACCTCATCCTTTGGGAATATTTTTAGTTTTATTATTTTTATGTCAGAAATTCTTAGCTCTTTTTCTTTCCTTCCTTAGCAGTTCACAGATGGCATTTTGTTAATATTGTTTTGTTTAGAAATATAACATTTTATAATGCAGCAATGCAACAATTAACATGTTACATGGATACTTTTTAATGTTGGGCTGCAGTCTTGTTTTTCCTTTTCCCTCAGTGCCTTGCTGGGTATTTTCTAGGCAGAAGGAGTTACATTTTTTCAAGACTATTAATGAACCCTCATCTCTGCTGGACCAGCCTGTTGCTATTGTTTCAGGTGCAAACAAAATGAAGATGACTTCCTATATGTTTATCTGTCATCATTGTAACTAGACAGAGGCTTTGACAAAATCTCAATATGGACACTTTCAGACTTTTAGTTTGAATCTCAGTGTAAGTACAAATGACAGTCTTTAGGGCCCCGTTACATGCAGTTTGGTTATAGATCAGGTGTTTCACCACTGTGTTTATTCACCTAAAGGGAAAAAAAAAATATCTTATTTTAAATTTTCATGCTTGATTTTGCAGTCACAGTGGTATGCTATGAAACATTGTGACAGATGGATGGATCTCATGCAATAATCTTTGACTGGTCTCTTTGTTCTTGCTGTATGTGTCAAAAGTAAACAATACAAAGCGTTTTCTCTGTCATGTTTCCTCTCAGTAGATGAAGATGGAAAGCTGAGTAAGTGCAAAATATAAATGTTATGGAAGGCTTAAAATAACTTTTCCTTGATGTTTGATTTTATTCAGTATTTATTTTATTTGCTGAAATACAAATATTGCACTAAATTTAGCGTTTAGATAAAGATACATAAAAATTGTCGAAAACATAGGGAAGATCATATACTCAAGCTGGCCAAACATCAAGTAAACACATCACAAGTTAGGGCATTTTTCTGCACATTTCACTGAATTTACCTAAACTTCTTTCATCTAGGTAAAGCTTAGCAGTAAAAAATCCAGAATGTCAAGATTGTGCTTCAGGATACTGATGGTAAACTTCAGGAAAGGAAAGAAAGGAACTACACCGCATCCATCATCCATTTCTAACACATTTCAAGACATGGATATATTCCAGATTTTCTTCCTTTAGTCCATTTCTAACCTTCAGTCTGCTAAGCAAGTAAAACCAACTAACTTAATATCAAAGTTCTTTCATTTTAATAGAAATACATTTGATAGCTTTCATAATTCACTTACAGGTTTTAAATTGTTTAAAAGGTATTCCAACAGGATTAAGATAACATTGCAGAACAATGCATGTCTTATATCCAGTCACTGTTAAGACTCGCATTTAACAAAACAGCCTCTAGTGCAGTGGTGCAGATGCTCAACTACTGGAGTGTGTCTGAAACCCATCATGCTCATATTTAATGACAGGCATGCTGTTGCAGTAGAAAGATTTGAGGCTGGACTAAGGCTAGGAAAAAAATAATTTCCATTATGTTTAATCTTGTACAGCATACTCAGATTCTACCTGGCTAAATTATAATTCAAAGCTGAAAGTTTTGGCCTAGTTCCACTTAAGCAGGAAAATACAAGCTTTAATAGACAACAGTGAGAGATGTAAAGAGCCTTTAATGTCCAGTGGCCAAAGCCCTCTTGAATTACACAGAGGAAACAGTAAACTTTTTTTGGATGCACCACCAGTGACTGTGATATCGATAAAGATTAACTTAGTTCATTTTATCCTAACAATACTTAGGCATTGTAAACCAGGATATTGCTGTCTAAGAACAAAAGCCCAACCTGAATAACAGTCTGCTTCATTAAAGGTCTGTGAAGGACTGCTTAGTGTTGCCAAACTTAAGTGAAAGTAGAGGAAAGGTAATTCCAGCAGGGCGAGATCATGACCACTGACTCAAGGACACCCACTCAAGACACCCAGAGACCCTAAAGGTTAAGGAAGTAAAGCTCTCAAAAACTCATCGTGGGCATGCGTAATTATTTACATGATAGGCAAAGAATTTTAACCAATCATTTAATAGAATAACAATGAATATGTATTAGCTGATTACATTTTGTGTATAAATAACTGTCAGTTTGTACCAACAGTGTGCTGGTTTGTGCCATGCACCTGTATCTGTGCATTCACGTAATAAAAAAATTACCTCGACTCTATGTGTAAATTAGGCGATACACACAGGGTAATGGACACAAGTATTTGGGACAACAAATGGAAGGGCAGAATTTTTTTCCACAGCAGTTTCATTAAAAGCAAGACAATAACAACAACAAAAAATACTAACTTTCTTTATTACTGGATATTCCTTTAATTTACAATTTTGAAAATTAAAACATATTTCTTGGAATTCCCACTGCAGGGAATCAGGCTGCTTCTGTGCAGAATAACCCTCATAATAACAGCTGTGATGGTACTAAGCTGTGTTGATAAATACCAAGTTTACATTCTAAATTGCATCAGTGAAATTGTGATAGAGAAATATTCAAACCAGAAGAAATTGTTACCACAATGGCAAACTTCTTTGACAACCAGTTCCCCTTTCTGGCTAGCCAGCTCTTGGGAGCCAATTCTTACTACACTTTGGCACTGCAAGAGAAAGACATACCTATCCTGGTGCAGTTATTTAAAGATTTAAAAATAAAAGAAAAAAGTTGCCCTCCTGCATTGCTTAATGATATTTTAGGGCTGATTTAAAAAAAAAAATATAAAAAAAGAAGACTTTATAGTCCCAATATTTTTCGTGTAAAACCAAGAACTGTCATAACAATGATCATTAGTAAAACCAATCACTTCTGGGTTGTTTGAAGAATCATTGAAGAAAGGTAATAAATTTCTTTCTTCCTTCCTTCCTCCCTCCCATGCCTTCTGATCATATTTAGTTCCTTTTATATCTGAACAGGCAATACCTTCCCAAATTAATGTGAACAATTGCCTTCTTTCACAACTGATTTTTAAAGGAGTTTCAACATACATATTGTACTAATGTATTCATGCTACTGACTTTAAGCCTGGCAAGAGTAAGAAGTATAAAAATAAAGTGCACAGAAGACACACTCATGCTACTCTGTTCTTAGAGTAAATCTCTGAAGAGCACAGCAAGCCCATTGCAGGCACTATATGGCACTTCACACCACTGGGCTTTCTCTCCCTGCCAGCACACTGTAATTAAAGGAAAGAGACATCAACATGAAGCCAGACATGAGATGCTGTCCAGTTGAAAAGGTTACTGCAGCAAATGAGCAATTAGTGCACCCTGCTGCAATGACTGCCTCAGGTTCAGAGAGAACTCAGACAAAATACAATAGCTGAATAAACTAGCATTGTAATCTGTTTGTCATAAGTCCTGCAGTCAGTGCTATACAATTTGTTGGCAGGGTATATGCTTCAAGGATGGTGTGAAGCCTATTCTGCTCAAGATCTCCAGGCTTATTCTACGTTTTTGCCTACAATAGGGAAGAAGAGCATTTTTGTTGATATATACCAAACCAAACTCTCAAACAAAATATGCTGGCAAAAGCATTTTTCAGGTGGCAAAGTTCTAGGTGCTGTAAGTACTTTACAGAAATGTCATAAAATCGCTTCTTTAATCTGCACTGTCCATCAAATTGGAGTTACAGTTTAATTTAAAAAAAATAAAAGCCACAAGTACAAATGTCGTCAGTGCAAAATGTGGTTTGTATCTTTTTTTAGGAAAGCTAGATTTACATTTTTTATTTTTTTTTTACAAATCTAAAATAACTTGAATGATTCACACACAGCTATTCTAATTTGGTATCACCCAAGAACTTTTTTTTTTTTTTTTTTTTTTTTGTCATTTTAGACTATACCCAGGTTCTAGCTATTTTAGAAGACAATATTTTAGAGCAGAACATTTAGAATATCTCACTGCAGAGCAGAGTATCCTGAATCTCCTGGGTACAAGCCAACAGAGCTAATAATTCTTTCTTGTTAACTTGTTAAAAAAAATACAGATAAAGGTATTAATGCTAGAGCATGTGATCAGTTTTTTCAGAGATCCTCTTCAGACACAAACATATATGCACTCATGCATGTTCACTGAAGAGCTGTGAAGCTCTTATTAAGTGACGAAGGCTACTCTGCCTGCAGCAGAGCCTGCAGAGAACCCTGAGCTCACAGCACATCTTCCCTGTACAGCTCACCTTGATGGGGTGTTTAAACTTCTACACAAAGCTACAAACTTAGAAGAGAGGGTAGCCAAAAAAGTTGACACCTGCATGAATTATGTCCCACTCTGAAACACAAATACCCTTGTATACCTCAGAAGGAGGGACAGGAATCAGCTGAGTGGCAGCTCCATCACAGTAATACATTTACCAACTTAATCAGATACTTATTGCCTGGTCTACCATTAATTTCAAAACAGGGTTGCTAGGAATTTTTTTCTGTACCAAAGGCTGATCTTGTTTTGTTTGAACATTTTGTTTTTAAGCATTGGTTTGACAGCATCATATCAGTATCACTCTCTCAACAGAAACTAAGTTTAAAAGCTCATAATTACTATTTAATGTTTAATATTTACATAGTGTTTTACAAATCTCAAAACACTCTATGGGAAAAATTAAACAAAGCAACAGTAGTCAAGAGGAGGGGGAAAATAACTAATGGAAGAGTGACATAACATCAGAAGAAATGTAAAGAAAAAGATGGACCAACCACTTAGGTGATATTTACAATGGCAGGAAATTTACATACTGGAATTTGTAGTCATTTGTAGCAAGCCATTAATGTATAATGAATGTGTATTTTCCTCAGTGTGAAAGATGCTTTATAAACCAAACATCTCTCCCTGTGATAAGCAAACAAGACATCTGGATTTTGGAAAGGGAGCAGACAATGCAGGCAGAATCCTTCCTTCCACACACCCAAAGGGAGAGCTGGCAGTGAAACAGATAGTCGCCTTCACAAAAAAAGGCTTAACTGTTCAAATCCCAGCACTATATTCCTCCTCATCTCACTACTCCTCCTCACCTCCTCTCACTCCCTCCTCCCAAAAGCCTCAGCAAACATTGAAGAATGGAAGGGAAAGTCTTTCAAGCAAGGAGAGGTAAAAAGTTTAAAGGAACAAGGCAACATGATAGTTTTAAGTGTGCGGGTTCACAGATGGCTTAAGCTGGTGTAAGAGAACTGCAGCCCAAAGCAAAAACCTTGCCCTTCCATCTGCTCTCGTCAGCCAGTTCTCCCCATTTTCCTCTTGCCCAGCTCCCAAAACATGTGGCTGCAAAGTGAGTCAAATTCACTTGCTAATAAAAAAAAAATAAAAAAAAAAATTAACTTTCAATCAGGACAGTAAACACATGTGGACTATGTGAAAAAGGGACAGCTAAAAGATTTGTGTTACAGCCCAGTGTGGATACTCAGGAGACTGCAGGATAGCTCTAACTAGAGACGCTTCTTTACCAGCATGGTACATACAGCATAGATTTGTGAGAATCCCATGGGCAGAATTTATAGTGTTTTTAGAAAATGTATTTTAGCCTTTTGCATTTCTTTTTTGAGGAAACAATATGACCCAATGTTATTTACAGAAAGATTTATCAAAGTAGTCATGTAAAGATAGGTACGCTGAGGAAAACACCTAGGAGAATTTTTCTGGAAGTGCCTGTTTGGTGTTTGTCTCTCTTCACTGAGTACCACTGCTGCAGGATGGAGTGCACACAGAATTGAAAGGGGGCAGTCTGTGTGGAGTAATGCTTTCCTGTCAAGAGGGCTTTGTCCTGCTCCTGGCTGTACCAGTACAAAGGCTGTTTACTAACTCTTCCACAGCACTCTGCAAACTGGAAATGTGACTAATAATGCCTTAAATTTTGGATTTGCTTATTTTATCCTTGTTACTGCTCAATTTATAATCTTTCCCTCAACCTCTATTGCCTCCCTTAACAGGTTTCACACAGAAGTGTTTTTCAAAAGCTTCAGGTAATATGTTCAAAAGAGATATATTTTTCCCCAAGTGCTAAAAAAAAATCTTAAAAATAAAGCAATTTGAAGAAAAAAATTAATTCTTGCTTGTGCCTTGTAATAAGCACCATTTCCATTAAGAGTGATGGGAGAGACACTGTTACAACTCAGTTCAATTGCTTGAAAAATGCAAGTGTTTATTATCTGGCTTTTGTACCTTAAAAAGAGTCCTCGGCTAAAGTAGGTTACACCTTTGTCCATCAGTTACTATTCCCCAATATTTGTGATACTGTTTACATTGCTAGGTGAGGTAACTCTGACAGCAGAGGTGACTAAAGTAATCCTAAGTAGTATTAGTGAAGGAAGGTGCTCTCAGGCAATTCCCTTACATGATGTTAAAAGAAATTGAATCAAAGCAAATCCCCGAAGACCTTTTAGAAACAGGTTTTGCATTTGTCTCGTGATATCTCCAAGTAAAAGACAAAAGCAGCCCTGAGTTATCAAAGGACAAAAGACAGCATAGAAGTCATACATTGAAAGGTCATGGATTAGTTTTAGTAAACTACTGTGTAACATGAGGATCTCAGAGAACAGTGATTCTAATGTAGGAATCATGAGCAGAGCAGCAGATACAAATATTACCCAGGGCTCAGAGATAGTAATTAAGAACTTAGTTATTAATGATATTTTATGTATAATTGTCTAACAAGAAATGGAGAAAACTCAGGAGCAATACAAACTAGAATAACACAGCTAGAGCAGAAGTCATTAGATTAATTGGCTGTAACCTAGATAGCAGATGTATATTTCAGATTGTTTTAATATGAATAATATTTTTTAGAGTGCAGAACAATAACTAATATTGGCCAGAAGAAAGACCTTTTAATTTTTAAAGCTCTGTTTTGTTTGCATATCTACTTATGGCATTGTAATTTTTGTCTGACTGTGGTACACCCTTTTTAACACAATGTACTATAGAAATAGGATCATGTTTTTAGTCATTCTTTCAAAGTTGATATTATTATCTTTCATTTTTTCTCTTTGCTGAATGGAGGAAGGTAAGAACAAGAGCCTTGAAGAATATAAATGGTTTCACGTGCTTTTACCAATAAATTATGCTAAGCCATCTGTAATCCAGTGTCCGTTTCTTAGATTACAAGTGACCCAAATACCAAAGGAATCTAAGTCAACTTTACTCTTTATCCCAATAACTCAATTACTCTTTTTATAAGGAAAAAAAAAAAAAAGCCCTCACATTCTGTGGTACACACAAGGACTCTGAAATTCAAAGGAGCAAAACTAACAAAGCTATCATCAGTTCACTGGAAAGCCAGAGAACATGATTAAGAAAAAGTTCAGTTTGTGACAGATGTTACAAGGGGTTTTTTCAAACAGCAGTCTGTAGCAAGATCAAGAATTTTCATGCTTCCTTGTTCTTTCTCCTCTTGTCCCTACACGCTTACTGTGATGGGCCTGAAGTTGTACGCTTTAAGGTGCTACATCAAACATGCACATGGATCGTTAAATACATGTTATAGATAGTTTTTATAACTTACAGTGTAATTATGAGGCTTTAACAATAACATACAGAAAGAAGAAGAAAATTAAGATGTTCACAGAAACTATCACGTTATGATTTTTTAGGGAAGAAAAATTTATTTCTATCCAGAATTCAGAGAACATTCAAATGAACTTATTAAGCAACAGAAGAGATCAAACATAAGCAAGTGGGGATAATACCAATCTACAAAGAAATTTAGGCTTCAGACTAAGTAACAAAGCAGATACACTCTAAAGCACATACTATCATCCAAAGAAAAGTTTCCCACTTAGTTCTCTTCTAACTTGAGGCCTCATGTGCATATTTTTGCACACAGAAACTCTTTTTTTGCATAAAAGACTAAGTCTGAAATATGAATATCCTAATGTGTTATAGAAACTTCCTTCCTTTTCTCTTGCTTACCTTCTCTTCTCCCTTGCCCCAAAATTAAAAAATTATTTATAGGCAGAGGGCTAGACCCTATATGCTATCTTTCAGAAACTTTTATGTAGGGATGTAGGCACAAGTGGCTTTAAGAATCTTTTTCCCTATAAAATCTCAAAATCAAATTTATATTTACAAAACATCCTTTTTTCCATAGAATGACAATGTTTAGTGACTGGAAATCAAACTTGCATTGTGTTACAGAGATTACGGCTGTTTCATAATGCTAGCATGGAGTAAAAGCATTATTGGAAATGAGAATGATTTCTCATTCTGTTCAGCTTGTATCAACTCATCTTTCCTGCTACTAGTTCTCTATTTGCCACTTCAACAACATCTGTTCAAAAGGCCCCTCACCCTCAGCTCCTCTGCAGTTTTCCTTGCTCCTTTGTGGACTCTCTGTTTGCTCCAAATCCCTCCTACATTTCCAGTCTCTGGGTAGCCACACCCACCTGATTGTCCCAGTGCCAAAATCCTTTTTTATCAGTGTCAAAAATTACTGGTAGATGTAGGCAAAGAGATTTTTCAAAGATTTGGGTTAATTAATGGAGAAATTGTACTGAAACAATTATTTTTATTGAAAATCCTGAGAAAAATACAGCAATAATTTTCTGTTTGTTTTGTTTTCATAAAAACTTCAGTGTCTTTTAATAAATTTTCCCCGAAACTTTAAAAATAGTAGATTTCACTCCTGGCTGAGGGCTGACCACTGGCAGAGACAGAGTACTGGCACAGCTTCAGCCCTGAGTGGCAATTCCAGCTGTTCTGCAGAGAAGACCTTGCTTAGCAAATGTATATATCCACAGTAAAGTTACTGACTGTCAAGCTTATGGTGCTAGAGAAATTCCCCAAAGAGAGGCAAGGTCTTAACTGGCCATTTCAGCTGTGACCTGTATTCTGACCTAAAACTCCTGTAAAGTATAATCAGTTGCTACACACACTGTTTCCACCCAGGTTATCACATAGAAAACAGCCTTTTCTTTTGGCTCCAAAGAAACATTTGCCCAGAAATCTACTAAATAAAGTGTCCAATGGTACTTCATATAATCAAAAATCAGATCCTGCAGTGCCTGTGTGAACACTGAAAAATTTTCATCAAAAGCAATCAGAGCTAGATTCAAACCAGCTTTTCCTCCACCTCTTCCTTTTTTCTCACTTTAAAAAAATAGTTAAAAATAGTTCTTTTTTTAATCCCAGGGGCCTAATCCCTTTCTTACATAAACTAGTTTCTCGGTGAGCCTCCAGTGAGTACCTTCAAACCCTTATCAGTTGAAATGAGAGTTCTTTTCAACTTATCAGTACAGTGAGAGCACTCTTCTCTCATGCTGGACCTTCTGCAGAGGGAGATGCCATCCATACTTTGGACAACGTGCAGTTTGCAAGGATTGGAAGGTGGGAAAGAGAGACAGAATTAGAATTGACCTGTAGGGGATACAGGAGCAGAACTAAGACAGAAGGCACTATGGAGCAGTTTCTTTTAAGAAGTTTTTCTTTCTAAAATTTCATCTTTGGTCTTTGATAATGAAATGGCCTGGAAGGGCTTTTTAAATATATGAAAAGGAGTTTTCATTGGAACATGCATTGAAAAAAAAAATCCATAAAAGAACATAAAAAAAGCGTGTTAGCCATTACACACCCACCCAGCATATAAGACATTTAAATGAGTTCAATCAAGCTAATTTGCATACAGTGCACACAAAAAGGGCATGCAATTTTCACATTTTATTGTAAAGTAAAGCACTTCTCATGTGAGCATTCAAAGTCTTTAAAAGGAAAGTTCTGTATGCAGCGAGTATTTCACAGAGAAGACTGTAGGATAGATAGTATTCATAAAATACATTTTATCTAAATTGCTACTGTCTTTAGCAATAAAAACGTCTGGAATAGATGTTGACAAGTGGAAATTATATTAAAAACCCTGCATGAATTCAACATATTCATGGCTATGCTACTGTGATTTCAATATCCTATTATATCTTTGCCACCTAAATAAAGTATATTTGTCCCAAATTTCAATTTAAAATAGCAAGCCCTACCTTTTATTGTATCTCTTTTACCTTCACTGGAACTTCACCTCAGGAAAGACTGAGGAATTAGTCTGCATACATGGGTAAAAAGCCAGCAAAAAGCAAAATTACTCAATACAGCTAGTGTTAAACATTTCCACACAAAAACAGGCAACTTTGCATTTGTAGGGATTTGGTAGAGACCTTAATTCTCAGTTTCTCCCTTCTTTCTCCCTCATGATATTATACTTAGTATTACTTATTGCAGGTCCCATTTCAAATGTCCTTACATTATCAGTCCTCATCCTACCAAACCTATGTTCCAGTCCTACTTTTTATTTTTCCCTCCCTGGTTCTTTAACTTATTTAAAGCTTAAATAATTTGATTTCAACTCAGGCTCTTTCCTCCTTCATCTGGCCTGGGACTAGCTTCTGTCAAAGAGTACAGAGGAGCGCCAAGCAAGCAGTATGGAGAGTGGCAGCAGGAGGGACACACTGCTCTGCCTTGGGTACCAAAGTTCCATTTTGGGGACTCAAATCTAAAAATAACCTGGATGTTTGAAAGTCCAATTTTCAACAGTTTTATAATTTGTCTAAATTTAGGAATATTCTTACAATGACAGAAAAGGGCACACCTGAAAAGCAAGGAGCGGTCCTCAGCCTTATGATCTATTGCTCCAAGTGGCACCCTAACCCCATTCCCAGAAATGAAAGAACCATGTGACTGCAAACATTTGGAAAACAGAGTCTGAATGGAAAAAGGCTTGGAAAGTTATAAACAAATTACAAGAATGCTTTAGAGCAGAAGCACATTGCAATGCAGGACTACATGATCTTGTTATTAACATCCCCTCCCCCGAATGAAGCCCACACTTGTTAATAGTGTTTCTATATTTTCAGTACATTTACAAACCAACTTCAGGTTAAGGTCTTTTGCATCCAAGGAAAATCACAGAACAGAAGCAGAGGGCAACTCTGCTGGGGAGGGAGATCAGTAAGTGTCTGGTCTAGCATGTTGCTCACAGCAGCATCAGCCATGGGGTCAGATCAGGCTCCTCAGGGAGGGAGGGAGCTTCTGCCACTGCTCACCTGTTGCTCTGGGGAAAGGTTTCCTTATGTCCAGTCCCAGCCTCTTGTGTCCCTACCCCTGTGCCCCATAGAGAAGAGCCCGGCTCCAGCTCCCCGCCAGCTCATCACAAGCATGGGGGGCTGCTGTTTGGAGCCCTCAAAGCTGCCCCTCTCCGGGCTGGTCCTCCAGCCCTGGTCCTCCAGCCTCTCCTCACAGGGCAAGTGCCCTAGCCCCAACCACCTCAGTGGTCCTCTGCTAAGCTCATGCTGGTTTATTGATCTCTTGTACTGGGGATCCCAAAACTGAATGCAATATATAGATGTGGTCTAAGGAGTGCTGAGAGAGGGAATCCCATTCAGTGACTGACTGGCCATGTTCCTGTTTAAACAGTGTGATTGACCTTCATACCTGCCAGAGCACACTGTTGGCTCATGTTCAGCTTGCTGCTAGAAGAACCCCCCAGGACCTTTCCATCAGAGCTGCCCTCCAACCAGGCAGTTCCCAGCCTGTATCACAGCAAGGGGTTATTCCTTCCCATGGCAAATGTTTACATCTGTCCTTGTTCAATTTCATGAGGTTCCTGTTCCTCCATCTCGTTTAGATCTCTCTGAAAATTCTTTAGAGGCATTCTCAAAATTTTTGCCCTAAATCTATTACCAGTTTCAAAAAGGATCTAATGCTCATGAAAAATCAGAGGAAAATCTCATTGGAAATATAATTTTAAAGGTATAATGCAATGTATAGATGCATATGGTGACAGTAGATGCAATGGTCAAAGTGGGGAATAGTGGGCGACACAATGCATTGCCACCAGCATTATTATAATTTCCATCAGCATTACACATTTCTTTTTCAGATAAAATATTGTGTTCAGGAAATGGTTCCAGTCCGGATGCCTGAATATGATGGGACCTGTTGCCTGGCAGACTAAAAAGGTAAGGGAGTAAGGAGACAGTATATCTTGCCCTCAGTGATTTATAATGGGTTCTTAGGTGAAAGGACCCAGGTGTGATGACCAGTACTAATTGGGTTTTGTGGGGGCCAGACAGCTTCCTGTTGCTGCACGGAGCTGAGACCTGCTGTCCTTTTACAAGTGGCTGATCATCCCAGTCTGTCCTCCTGCGACAGTGCCTCCAGACTTCAGTTACATTTGGATAATACCACTGTCCTGTCCCTCACCCTACCTTCAATGCTAGGCACAAAGTTGTTCTCAGTGGTGTTAGTAGGCATTGTCACAAAAAATGAAGGTCCAGGAATTCTGACAACAACCCAGACCAAATGGTTTGCCTCAGGAATCCGGCAGCAGAGTGGATGAGAGTTTGTTTTGAAAATCAGATACATGACAGTAATTAGGGCTGCTGACAGGATGTTGCTTAAAACTCTTTCCTTCCAAAACATTTCAAAATTTAGTCAAGGCTATGCCTGGGAACCCTAAATACTGCAGCATGTCAGCCTGTTTATAAACCTCCCCAGGCTATTATCAACAGCTCATTCAGCTGTGCTGACCAACAAAAACGATGAACAGTTTTAAGATGTCTCAACTATTTGGCACGTTTTATCAAAAAGAACCATCGAGCTGAGCCTTTAGTATCTAGTCAGTGTAGTTTATTTTGAAATTAATTGGATCATTAAAGAAAAGAAGCTTTGTGTGTTAGTGGAGCAGGTAATTGAGAACCTAGGAGCAATCATATCTGATTCTGTCATCACCTCTCTCTACAACTACAAGCACAGTGTTCAGCTACTCTCTGCCAGTTTCCACACCCAAAAAGGGTGTAACAGGATGTACTAGAGTAGTAGTGAAAAATAAGACCCTGGTCCAGCTCCTAGTGAAGTTAACAGCTGTGCCTTTGTTCATTTTTACTAGACAAAGCCAAATTTAAAGACCTTGAACCTGACTGTGAACCATGTTGTGGCAGTGTCGCTATAGTGTCTGTTCAACCTGAAAGTGGGTAATTTTCCTTCCTGGGTGTGGAAACCCTTGGGACTTCAAAATAGGCTGCTATAGTGTTTGTACATGATCTCCTCATGTAGATACAGACATACATATCACACAAAGAAGAGAGGATAATGACTGAGACACAGATGTCTCTGTGTCTGCTGGTCTACAGAAATGTCATCTGAAGCCATGCATAGTTCTGAGAAGCTTAAGGATGCATTCTTGAGCATCACAGAGTCAGAGAGAGTAGACGGAAGCTACTGCCATGGCCTTTAGAATTGCCAAGCACAACTCAGATCCTAAAAAAACCCATCACCAGTATTTCATGTGGTTTTGCTGAACACAAATTATTTCTTAGTGGAAATCCACAGTTAGTACCACATGTGCTATATAAGCCCAAGGGGAAAATAATTCCTACATTTAGCAGAAGCTTCCCCTGCTTTAAAAATCAGTAAGAGAAGGTAATTCTATTTAATAGAGGCTGTAGCTTGTAAATGAAGGCACACAGTAGTCTACAAATGGAAAATATCTGGGAAAAGACAATATATTTAACAGAAATTCAGCAGCCTTATTTGTAGCAACAGTCAAACAATACTTGGTATCAGAGGAAAAAAAACCCCTAGAAACCTACTATTGGGGCCCAATTTTCTTTTTTCACCCCCTCTTACTGCCCAGTGGGTTGGCATAGCCACCTTGGAGAGCTCTGTCAGTACTTAAACTGTGAGTGCCCCTTCCCCACTTCACTGCACGATGATCCTCAGCTGGGTTGTCAAACACAATTATTTCTTTGGGTAACAATGTGAAAGGCAGCTGCAGCGAACATGGAGGTCAGGCAAAGCAGGCCACGGATGCAACAGCACCTGCCTTTTGCACGCAAAGACAGCAAATTACAACATTTGTCGCCAAGGAACTGAGCAGCAGTACCATGTGTGATGGCCTCACAAGCACCATTTTCATCATGTGCATGGGTATATCTTTTCAAATCTAGAGCAGGGAACAGATGTTTCATCAAAAGACACATTTAAAATAAAGATAATTATGCAGTAAGAAGCTTAATTACATAGGATTATTCAGGTCCACTTAATTGCTTGACAGTCTGAGAGCCTCCCACGTATTTGTGACAGAAGCACCCTTCTCTTACTGGGTTACCAAACTCTGTCATGGCTTCAGGACAAATGTAGTTGTTTTAGTAATTCAACTGATATTAATTTCTGATTTTCAGCTACAAAGATGAAATGTAAGCAATCTTATCAAGCAATAAAATATTGTTTTATTCCTACAGGCATTGTATTTTCTTCCATAAAATATTAATAGTCTGAACTACAAAAAATAAAAGTAAAACCGAATGCTATTATCACAGTATACTCTCTAGAACATTAATCACACTTTTACATGATTTAGAGTAAAGAACAGAATTTACTCTGGTCTGGCTGCCCACAGATGCTTATGCATATCCAGTTTTCAGAAGTTTGTTATGTCTTTTTCATGTTGGCATATAAGAAATGGTCTTTCACCTCCCCGCAATGGGTCATCCTCTTTCCCCGCAAGCAAAAATTCTAATACTCTAAAAAAATATATTTACTTGAAGAAAATAGGTTCTTTTCTTTGTCTTAAACAACATAGTATGTACTACATGGCTATGGTGCAGCTATTCTGAGACTGCATTCTCATGGGAGATACTGAACTGATCATACTAATACATTTCACAGAAAAATAATGATTTCTGTGAACTTCTGCTGACAGGCTTTCAGTGTGACTCTGTAGCGTCCTGGGAGCTTACCAGCTGCAGAGCTTGGAGTCAGCACTGCTCCAAAATACAAAATCATGAAGGCAGCTCTGCCATGTGAATCATGCTAAAGGGGCAACCCCTGCATTTACAGCATCCCTATCATGCAGCTGGAGGGTTTAAAGAACACCCAGCATCAGCTCAGATGTTTTTTACTATATATAGGTTCCAGAAAATAGTTCAAAGGATTTTATGTAGAAAGCTTTGCAATTAAATTACATCCCTCCCTCCAGCCCTATGTGCATTAGTTTCCCATGCTCAACACATTTCTTGATTATATACTGTAGGGCACTAGCAAAGTCAAGCACAGAATTTATATTTAAGGGGTGTAAATGTGATATTGAAAGCCTGGGCACTAAAATGATCTACTCTTCATCAGAGAGCACTACAATATTTGCATTTGTCAAGCCATTGCAGACTTTTCTTACACAGACAAACTAGGAATGGTTTCATTGTGCATTACTGAAAAAAAAATCTGCAGAAGAATTAACTTTATAAGGAGTTAAAGCTTGTCATTTAGAAAAAAAATCCTTAGTTCAGTCTAAGCTGTTAAATGTAACCTAAAGCTCAGGAAAGATGATTACCCTACAATGGCACCATTCATATTCACAAAGTTGGGGTCATTTTAAACTGCTGCTATGTTTTGGAAGGCTGCCCAGAAAACTTTGGTGTGAAAAATCTGCTGAATGCCTTTGCGCTACATTAGCTAACAGTATTTAAGGTCAATAATGCAGGTGAAGGCTTTCTCCCATTCAAATTGTGTTTTAAAAACCAAAAGTACCCTTGCAGACTTCTTCCTAAAACTGTTCAAAAGTGGCTTTTGTTCAAACCTTTAAAAAGAAGAAACAATGGGGGGAGAATGGGGAAAGGATTTTGATGTTTTCAGGAGAGAACACAAGAGGTGCTAATAAACCATAAACCAAGAATATAGCTTTTGCATTAGTTTCAGTACAGCAGCTTAACTTTTATAAACATGTACCAGCACTAAGTGCAACTTGCCAAGCAAGTCATAGGGACTTATGCTACTTTACACACTAATGGTGTCAAGGTGCACTGAATATTTCCCCCCTGCTGCTTGAGAGCGACATTAGAGGCTTTCGGTGAAGCATATGCCCAAGTTCCTAGCTCTGCAGCAGTTATCATATGCTAGGGTGACACTATGACTGATCACACTCAGGCACGGCTTCTGTTGCTGTAAATGGGCTTTCAGTTATAATGGAAATGTTTAGTTCAAAGCAGCGTATACATTACACATGTTATTAATGGCTGAAACAGATGCTTCCATGTAGTGAAAGGGTTTGTTTTTATATAAAGCAAATCCTCCTGTAAATCTGGATCTTTTATTTGCTTGCATATCAATTTGAAGGATAATAATACGAAAAGCCCTTTCTACTTTGCTTTATATTACAGAAGCATTTAAATTTTTAATTTGTGTTTCATATAAACAAATTTATATACATCTACACACATTTTATTACCCATTTTATATGGCTCCGTTTGTTTCTGTTGTAAATTGTACAGTTTCTTAATCACTGCTAAGCATAAAATACCCTATCAGTAAAGTATTCCTACAATAAAATACATGATGTGGTTTACAAATGATGGTTATTAATTTCAGGTCAGAAATGTTGCATTTATATTGTGGTTTATGTTCAATTAACACATGGCTGCATTAATGGAAAGTGTCAGCATAGAATTGAACCAGAGACTAAATGAAAATGAAGTACCCTAAAAAGGAATTATTGCCTGTGCTAAACAGAGTAAAAGCCAATTTATTTGGGAGTTTGCTTGTACAGTACTACCTGAGATATTCATAAGCAATTCCAAGAGCATAGATCATGTTTCCAAAAGGAAATTATCTGATTGCTTTACCTTGTTACGCGCTTTTTGTGGAAAGAATTGTGTCTCTATGCATGTGATAGATCAATGATTCTAAAGATGGAGCAGCTGCAGTTCATGAAAACCAGATTATTAGCAAGGGGAAGACATCTTTAAAAATAAGTCACCCATTTCTTTTGTTAATTATAAACAAGCCTGTTTCCTAAGGCACAGGCAGCTCATGAGAGAAAAGGGTGGCCATGGTGGAAACAGCGAATATGACCTTTTAGAAACAAAACATAGAAATTGTTTTATTTGTCAGATACAATTTTGCTAGATGTGCAAAACTCTGTAAGTAACTAAAAGGAGCAGACAATAACAGTTTGAAATTAAAAGACTGAATTAGCCTCTTCTGAGAACAGCAAGACCTTGTAGGACAAAATTGCTTATATGTTTTGAATTCGAATGCTGTATGGGTTAAAACTAGCTCTGACTGCACACCAAGTGAACTAGAATTATGTTCTTTGAACACATGGTGTGTTTTACTTCTGATTTCTGCTCTCTCAACCTGTATGAATTGCAATGCTTTTTTGCCCTTGAATAAATATCTGAATGGTTGTAAAATATTTGCATCAGCAAGTAGGTTAGCATCATTAAACAGATCCTGGATTGCAGCGTTACTGAAATCTATTTAATATCAGGACAACACACTTTGAATTAAATGTCCCCTTTTTTGTAAGACATGGAGCTGTACAAGTTTAGGAGCAACCCCATAGAAGTTGCTTGGCAAACCTCCCAAAATCTTTGTGAGCCACTAAATTTCATTGTGTGGATTTTACATTAGAACTTGTGTACTCATAGAGGAAGTTAAAGAGTCCAGCTGGCACAAAATCACTTCGTAAAACTGGCACCACAGTCCTGAATAAACTGTGCAAACTCCCTCTGAGATTTTCATTTCGTTCATGTGGATTACAACTGCTTAATCATATTGCTCCAAAGCACCTGAGCTCCCCCCATCTCAAGGGAGCTCTGGAAGAGAATGTCACCGTAAGGCTTCCTTCATATCATTTCTCCTATTTTGGCCCATGCTAGCAGCTAGGTGAGAGGAAGGATTCTGTCCCTCACAAAATAGGTTTCAGGACACAACTCCATAGCTGCAGGGCTAGCTGTGTAGATCTCACAAACCTTGGCACCACTGCTGGCCCATCTCTTGTTAATTTCTCTTAGCTGGGCTTTGCCATACACTCTCCATTTGGGGACTTCTGTATGAAGAAAGTAGGGATAAAAATAGAGAATAAAATAACACCATGCTTCCCCCAGAAACCAGGCAAACTTTCACCAACACAGTAGTATAGACCCTTAGCATGGGCGAGTCTGGGTTGTAAAATACTGTTGCATGGTTCATCAGTAAAGTTTGGAAAGCAGTACTAGAAATAGAAAAAATGTCCCCATCCCTCTTCTTTTCTTTCTCTTTCTTTTGAGCTCTATCAATGTCTGTGTTAGAATGAATGCACTTAATTTCTACACTTCGCTGTATTGCTAATCCAAACATTTTATGTAAACCCAGCTTTGCAAGTTCACCTTATTGAAGGAGCCAAGCAGCATGTACTATTACGCAGTTACAAAACACTGAGGAATACCTGTTGCTATTATATAGTCAGTGGAAAACATAATTACTTTGGTTTCCTAATACTAAAAAGATGTTTTGCGCAGTGTTGCACTTTCCCCTATAAAAGTCAGTGGAGATCTGGACAACAGCTACAAGACATAGTACAAGAGTCTGAGCATTTGCACTGTTTGGATTAAGATTATTATTATCCTGTATTATTATCCTGTGCCTTTACTTAGGCCCTACCACCCGGGATATACCCTGCGTCTGCAGACTGTGGTTCTTAGGAACACATGTCCAGCCCTAGAATTCACAGATTTGCTACTACATGGATCATCTTAAGCAAAATTCCCCCAATAGATGCATCTCAGTAAAAGAATTCAGAATTCTGTCCATTTTTTAAAAAATTTCTAGTTCTAAATTATTTTTCTTCTTATGTTCCTAGATCTACCACAGATGAGATAAGCATTAAGAAAAAGTTTTTCTTTTTAAATAAGGCAAATAGTTTAGACATACCCGCAAATAAAAAAATGAAGGTACAACGGAAACTGTCATCAAGTTACTTATCCAGATCTGATATTTAACCTGTGGATAGCACCTACTGCAATGGGTGTTTAGAACTTGACTGTGGTCTGCAACTGATATTGCAATTTAAATAATAATTATGCATGCATAGTAATCTAAGAAGATAAAGTCTTACTGGAAATTTGGAGTAATAATGACCTATATGTGCTATTTTTTAGGGAAAATGAGAACAGTAATGTTTATACCTCCTATAACTATATGAAGACAATTTTTCTTCCTCTGACTTCATGAACTTTTGTCAAATTTTCTTGAGTTTGTCATGCTTAATTTGCTTTCACATAAGCCCTTTCTGAGGTCATTTCGGTGCCTAAAGCATTTGTATATTATGACTGTAGTTTAGGATTAACTCACTGGTGTAAAACTAACACATAAAATTAGTGAGAGGAACTGCTTTGAAATGATTTGAACATTCTTTTACAGGGCAAGGATATTTTCTAAGATTAAAATTAGCTACTTCATAGAAAAATAATTATGTTTAGTGACCATGTAGTACATATTTTACCATTAATTTGCTGTATGATATACATTCATATGCTTGGACTATAAAAGCTGAACTGATGTACAACAGTTTTAGATAATTTTGCTGTTGTTTAGAACTAGTCCTGTATCAGGATTTATTCCCCGTTTCCTTCCAGTTGATAATATAGCTCAAGGAAAATAGCTTACTTCATGGCTCAGACTTGCCCTGAAGGACTTAAAGTGTCAGATGATAAAACTTACTTTAACAAAAAACTGACCAGACGAGACAAGGGAGGATGAAGTATGAAGATAAGGGTTAGGGAAGATGGCTTTCAAAGAGAGACGAAGAATACCCCTTGTTTATGTATTCCATATAAAGACCAATTGGGTGTGTTGTTTTTTTTTTTATTTTATTTTCTAGATTGCCCTATTGTATGAAGAATGCTAACACACTAAGAATACAGTCATCCCTGGCAGCCAGGAGGCAGAAAATAAACCCACTGAAATATCCTATTTGTTTACAGATAGTCCTTGAGGAGTAGGCTGCAAAATAATTTTGTCTTCCAGACACTACTAACAGTTACCTGAGGGTGTTATGCTTGAAAAATATGACTTCACATTTAGTACTTGAATGTTGTATTGTTTAAGTATTCAGGAATAGCTCAAAAATTGCTCAGCTGGCTGAAAAAGAAAGCTAAACAAAACACCTCAGACATGCATTTGATGCAGTGTGATTTAAAGAAAAGTGGCTTTCTGTTATTACTCTTGCCTCCTAAATGCAATGCATAGGCTCATTTTTTAAGATTCTTTCTCTTCCACATAACTGCAGAGGCCTCACTCCCATGATGGTTACTTGGTTTTTCCCCTTAGATAATACATGAATATAGATAATAGCCTTTTGGTGTCACAGACTCAGCACAATCTCATGCTTACATGTCAGGAAATGTTGCTTTCCTTCAGGTATGTTTTTAGTTACAAATGCCTTGCACATTTCAGTGGCTTTCTCATGCTGAGAACTTCATCCAGGGTTGGATCTGATCCAGCTCTCACCATAGGCAGTAGCAAGAGTCTTACTGGTTGCAGTAGGGACAAAATGAAACTCTGTGGGTTTTATCCTCATTTCTATGTCTTCCATCCTAAATACATCACTTAAACAGATGCTTAAATGTAAGTATGTGAGTAACCCTATTTAAATCAATGGACCACCCACATGTTTGTAATTAAGCACATACAAAAGCGGCTTTTCTGGTTTGGGACCATGTACATGTGTATGAGTATATGGTATTAAATTATTGAAAGCTACACAGCTCTCAATAGCTTATGAAAGAATAATGCTTATCACCTTAAGTGTTAGAATGATAGAATCATAGAAGCATAGAATATCTCAAGTTGGAAGAGACCCATAAGGATCTTTGAGTCCAACTCCCTGCTCCTCACAGGACTACCTAAAACTAAACTGCATGACTAAAAGCGTTGTCCAAATGCTTCTAGAACTCTGACAGGCTTGAGGCCATGACCACTTCCCTGGGGAGCCTGTTCCAGTGATGGACCACCCTCTCAGTGAAGAACCTTTTCCTAATGACCAATCTGAATTCCCCTGGTGTAGCTTCATTCCATCTCCTCGTGTCCTGTCGCTGGTCACCAGAGAGGGGAGATCAGCACCTCCCCTCCGCTGCCCCCCCCCGTTGAGGATGTTGTAGACTGCGAGGAGGTCTCCCCTCAGGCTTCTCTTCTCCAGGTTGAACAAGCCAGGTGACCTCAGCCGCTCCTCCTGTCTTGCCCTCGAGGCCTTTCTCCGTCTTGGTCGCCCTCCTCTGGACACTGGTATCTTAATGTCCTTCTGATATTGCGGCGCCCCAAACTGCACACGGGACTCGAGGTGGGGCCGCCCCAGTGCAGCGTAGAGTGGACAATCACCTCCCTCGACTGGCTGGCCGGGCTGTGCTTGATGCACCCCACAGTCGGCCTTTTTGCCTGCCAGGGCACTCTGTTGACTCATATTCAACTTGCCATTAACCCAATCCTGAGATCTCTTTCTGCCGGCCTGCTTTCCCGAGAGTCTCTGTTTTATGTATTTTTCAGAAGTCAGAGAATTGAAGAAACTAATCCTTTTTGATGAGGTTTGCATTATATCTGACTGAGTCATTCTTCACAAATAAATGAGCTGAAAAATGTAGCCCTTTGTAAGATAATTACTCAAATTTGTTGTGACACAGGCCTGTTTTTTATGTTTGCCTTATTTATAAGGATCAGATGAATAGTCTGGATGGACTATTTTAAATCAATGGATTATTTAGACACTGTTCACTTTACTTGCTGTTCATTAATTGTGATCTGTGATTAATTACCTGAGTGTTTAAGTATTGTTTCTGCATTCTGATTGGATGCTGGAAACTTCTGAGAACAGGAGAAGAATGAGTCAGAAACAGTAATTAGTACACAGTCAAAGTGAATGCACTTGTTAACACATGAATGATTTGGTATTAATATGAAAAAAATCTCTTGATAATTAGTGCAATTAAAAAACTGCTTGTATAAAATCCTTAAAACAGTATTTTTGCCATATTCAGCCCACTTTGTATATCCATTATCAAATTATTGCAAAATAGTAGAAGCGCCACACTAATGAAATGAGAAAAATCTAATTCTTCCAGTGACACAGGTTATTGAGCGTTTTATGGTGTAGGTATAGCACTGAAGCAAAAGCATAGGTGCTTAAGCTGTAGTTAGTGTTATTGACAGAGGATTTCACTGACCACTTTCAGGAGGTACCATTATAGTTACAACTATATAGGTCATTAAGTAAAAAGTGGTTGTAATGAGAAGATCCTAGATGATACATAGCCCTCTGTCTCATATGCAGGTGACAAGGCATAGGAAAAAAAAAAGGTATAGCAATAATAACAATTAACTGCCCTTAAAATACAAATGGTAAAAGACTTTGAATAATGCCTAGTTATGAGGAGGGTAGCTACATGCAGCAGCAGGAGTGCAACTGGCATCTGGGTGTGAGGGCAGTTGGACTGTGAGCACTTCATGTTCTTTAGTCAGATAATCACAGGACAAGAAGGAGCCTGAAGAGTGAAAATAAATCCTTCAGGTGGAAAAGAGTGGCGTAGGAAAAAAAAGCCCTGAGATGACAGAGCTGTGAGGGAAAGAACATGGGTCTGGACCCGGTTTTCCCTAGAAGTCTGATGCTGATCCTCATCTGAAGGTGTTTAATGGCATTTTAGCAGTTCCTGGGGAAAACAGCCCACCCTGTGCTGCTGGTTTGGAGACCAAACTTGCGCTCTCACTCACCTCTGCGAAGGGTGGTCTTTCGTGGTCTGGCTTCGGCTTAGGGAGATGTCACTGGGGTGAGGCTTAACCCAGCAGCCGTTCACCTTGTACCTGCCCCAGGGAGGAGAATATTTAATGTCACTGCTTGTAGCTTCAAGGCCAAATAGATTTCATTCCTCCCCATCCTCCGAAATCCTCAGAATTTCAGAAAGCCTTTTATGGCCAAAAGAGTGATGGGTAAGAGGCACGTGCTGCTGAGCCCGGCAGGTCTGGGTGGTGGGGTGGCAGGGAGGCTGTGGGAGGCAGCTGGCAGCTGCCCAATGCTGGTTGCAGCCCGTTGCAGCCAGTTCTGGCACCACCACTTACCCACTGAAGTTACAGCCCTCATGCTGCGGCTCACAGGTGTTTAATGGAGATCCACGGTCATGAGGGGAGGAAGCACATGGACGGAGACCCTCATGGCTGGAGGCATGCTGCTGAGGGGACTGCTGAAATGGCAGCTGGAGAGTCTTGGAAGGAGGTCCTCCATGTCAGAGGAGTGGTCTGCCAGGACAGGGACACCTGTGAGGGACTGCGGCTATGAGGGGACACACACCAGAGCAGGGACACTCCTGAGGCAACTGCAGCCTGTGGGTGACCCATGCTGGAGCAGGGGAAAACCACCAAAAAAGGAAGGTGGAACTGCAAGAAACCAGTGTGCACAGCAGTGCACAGAGGAACCATTATGCACTGGATCCCGACCTGTGGCGCTGCCCCTCGCCTGGCTGGGGCAACTGGAATGTGGATGTGGGGAGGTGCTTGACTTCACACTTTTCTTCCCCCTTCCCCGCAGTCCACTTATGTGTTGGTTTCTTTGTTTACATTTTATTTTTCTCAGTGCCTGAATCAGTTATTAGAAATTTCTGGTAATGGGCGTTAAAATAAATTAAGTAAAAATTCTCCCAGCTGAGAATATTTTGCCCAGGACAGGAGGGGAAAATACATAATGACAAAATCCTGAGGTCTGCCCTCTCACTGGCTACCCCACAGTGCTTTGTGACAGTGGAGAAGTGGGAGCACAGGCTCACAGTGAGGGCTTAGTGCCTGTTGAGGAGATTGAAAAGCTGTATCTTCAACTGTGTAGACTGAAGCTCTGGCTCAGCTAAATATGTTCTAACATCCTCCTAATAAAAAGGGAGGGGGCTGTAAGCAACAATCTGGTCAAGCTTTCCAGTTATGTTTTTTAAATGTGCACGTGGCTAGATAGCAACGAATATGGCAACAGAAACATAGTATTTTTATACTACATTCACTATTTCCACAGATATGAGTTTACTCCAATATTTCTGTTGCACTACAATGATGAGTCCGTCATGCTTACATGTGTGAAATCACATTATGTCATGACCTGTAACAAAGTACAGCCCCTGATTCAGTGGGGAGGACTTGGTCCTAACCTGCATGCCAGGCAGATGTGAAATAAGAGGTGGTTTCTGTGAGGTCTGCTGCTGAAGTTTAAAAGCAAAATAAAACTCAGCCCTCCCAATGAAAATATTCTAGCAGAAACACATTCTTCTTCCTCTATCAGAATTCTAGGACACAGAAAAACATTATGTAGTTATACAAAACCACAGTGTGATCAAGCATGAGGAAGAAAATAGATGTTTAAGCCATAGACTTGTATAAATTCAATGATGGCTCTCCTTCATTGTCAGACTTCCACAGAATACGTTCATGTATACTTCTGTATAACCTCAAAATGTTGCACAGCTGTTAATAGTAGGTTGTCTTAGGCACACAGAACCTATATCGTATATTCCCCCAGTCTCATCTGCTACATGTGCTGGGCTGTACCAAGCAGTTCCTGAAGTTTCAGGTATTCAGGAAGCTTGCATAAAAAAGAGATGGGAAGACATGAAGTATTTGGTGTCTTAATAGTCACAGAGTTAATCTTTCACTCAACAAGAGAGTAGAGTGCAGTGGCAACGATGTTGCTAAAATTTCTTGCACTATTCTAGAACTGACACAAAGACTATCCAGGTTTTGGCTGGTTAAACAATTATGTCAAGAAACACTTGTTCATTGAAAGAAAATTATAGAATCTTGCAGTCTTAGGTCTTATGTGATTTTTTTTTTTAATTATCATATGTTTAATAAAATACAGCATCTAACTGTTTTACATTGAAATGGGGTGTCATGAAAAAGACAATGCATTCAGCATAGAATTTTTCTCATACTGATAAAAACAAGAAGCAGCTGCACTGGAAAGTGAGTTACGCTACTGCAAAAACAGCTCATGGTAACGGTCAAAATGAGGACCATATCCCCTGTCAAATGCACTCTGATTATAACTGAGAGCAGAATTTGAAGTTGGCAATTTACTGCTGAAGTGCTGCCTGTTATTTAAAAGGGCATTTGTTTTGTCTAAATGTAGCTTATGCAAATTTAAGAACAGAATCAGGAGTTCAGCATATGCAAATGTTCCTTTAACTGGTGAAAATTAAATATTTTTGGCTAGGTGTTAGAGCCAGTTTTAAAAAATGTAATATGCTCAGAAGAGAACACCTAACATATATTTAATACTAATGAGTGTGGAAGAAAAAAACCTGGTTCCTCCCTATCCCAACATTTAGCTTAAAATAGTCTTTAAAGCCCCAGCTTTTAACATGGGCTGACATCATTTTGAAGCCAGCTTGTCACTATGCTAGAGAAATTGTTGGTGCCTTAGTTGATTTACTGTTTTGGCATTTTAGTTTTTTAGAAGGCTTTGTATAGGAATTTGAAGTAAGTGTTCCATTGAAGGGGACTGTATTTTAAATGAAAGCTTACCCAACTAATGAGCTTGATAGGAAGCTGATTTCCCTCTTGAAACCAAAATAAGCATAGTTTTGGAGGCATTAACATGTACAACAAAAGTTTGCTATTTAATTCTATTCTGGGTGACATATTAAAATGAATTTTTTCATAATTAATGTTTCCCATGTTTTCTAGGACTATCCTTTTCAGACTTTTAGCAAAGAAGACTCATTTCTTCATCTGCAAAGCTCTCCCACTTTTGGCTTATGAACAATCAAGGTATTTGAAAGTGTCTTGGACTTTGTTTTAGAGCTCTGACATATCCTGAAAAGGTTCTGCCACGCATTACACAGCAGGATTTCAACTAAAGTGCATGGTAAACAATTAAGCTTCATTTACATTTTACCATTTCACTTACATTTTGTTGTGATTTTAGCATGCATCAAACACTTTATTTCACATCTTTACTAAATCCACAAACCATGAATTTAAGCATCCCACATTTTTGACATGTTATTCCACATGCTAAATGTCAGCAGTCTACATCTAGTTGAACAAAGCCTAGGAATTTTACAAGAGTGAGCTCAAATTGAAATGAAATTACTCTGAAATCTAAAAGCCAAGCTAAATCATTTACAGCAGCTTCATAAAAGGCTAAGAGATGAAATGCAAATTCTCTCTGGCATTAAATAAAATATGTTTAAACCATGTCATATATTATAAAAGTCTCTGTTGGTATATTTTTGAAAGACTGTCACTTTATTAGATCATAGATGATATCTATCAATAGGGGATCAATATGTAGTGCTGGATTCTAATTTTAAATTTTTGGATAAATGCAGATGGTAGTTAAATAAGGAATATTATGATTATACCCTTTGCCAGAAATGGTGTAATTTTAACCATGCAGCATAAAGTAAGATTTTTAATCTTTAATTATATTCTAAGATTGTAATAGTTAGATCACAGACTATCTATGGAAGAATTACTGTCAGATGTTTTCATTTTAAACTCCGAAAACAATGCTCTGTTGAATATACATCAAGCCTTTATTGCTCCCAAATAAGATTTTCCCATGTTCAGCTTATTTTCTTTTTGTAGTCATCTTATGAAACAGTGCTACAGCTGCTGCAGTGTTTTTATTGTTCATCTCTTTATATACAATTTTTTGACTGCTCAGAGTATTTCCATTGTAACAAGTCTCTGCTTCTTTTCTTTCTCAGCGTGGAAATAATGCTCGTCTGAAAATGGCACTTTTGCTGAGCACATTAATGTGAGAATTCACGTGGTGAAAATCACTTGTTAGGTACAGTGTCACATGCAGACTTGTGATGTTGTGACGAAGTCCTTCTTGACAATGCCAGTTTTGTGTCTTGAGTTCCTATTTAAAATATTTTAATAGGACCTAATGGGAAGAATGGAGAGCCAATAGTGGGAGCCACTACATCCTATTCTGATCTGTGCCACTGTGAAATCTCAGGCTAATCCCTAAATTTTTTTCTGGTGTAGTTTCCTCTTCTTCAAAAAGGGAATATATTCTTACCTCAGAAAGACTGTATTTTAGCTTTGTAGGGGTCGGCGTTCGGAAGATCTCGCGATGGCACGGAAAGTTAGAGGGTTAGTCGCAGCCTTGTGATGTACCTGTAACCCCACCTCCCCTTGTTAGTATAAAAGGAATTAACTGCGCAATAAAAGGTGGAAGTTGGCGCTCACACTGTGTGTGTTATCTGTCTCTTTCCCTGGTCCGGGCCGACCAGTGATCTAAGCGTGGATGGCTGCTGTTGGTGGCGATAACGCCACGCCAGCAAGGGCCCGCGCAATAACGTTGCATCGTCTTTTGCATTGCGGTCCGCGAGGCTTGGTGACTCTAACGGGCATCTCTCGTGCTGAAGCCAAAGAAGTTGTCGCAGCCTGCCCTCATTGTGCTAAAGGACCCCTTTGGGAAGCAGGGGTCAGCCCTCGTGGTTTGCGACCAAATCAGATCTGGCAAACTGACATTACAGAATATGCTCCTTTTAGGCTTCTGCAGTATTTACATGTTACGGTAGACATGTATAGTAGATATATTCTTGCTACAGCGCATAGTAAACAGACTAGTTTGGCAGTTATACAGCACTGGAGTGCTTGCATAGCTCAATTAGGTATTCCGCAACAGATTAAGACAGACAATGGTGCAGCTTATACCGGGGAACGGGTGAAACGGTTTTGTACGATCTGGGGTATTGACCTTAAACATGGCATCCCTCATAATAGCACTGGCCAGGCCATTGTAGAACGAGCACATCGAACCTTGAAGACCTTGCTCGATCAGCTTAGGGAGGGGGAGCAGGAGGAGCCCTCCTGGCTACAGGAAAACACACCTGCTCTCCGCACACAGCGTCTTCTGTTAACTGCGTTAACTTCATTAAATCAGACAGTTCGAGGGAACCTGGAACAGACGGCGGTGCAACGACATTTTATGAACATGGAAGAGAATGGTCCTTACCCGTTGGTCCACGTGCGTGACCTTCAGACACGCCAATGGGACGGGCCGTTTGAGTTGCGTTGTCTCGGGCGAGGGTATGCCTGTGTACGGACACCTGAAGGGCTCCTGAAATGGGTTCCTAGTTGTATGATTCGTCCTGCCTTAACCTCGTAGTGTTTGAGTTTTCTTACAGATTGCTGTCATCCTGTCCTGGCTTGTGACACCTTGCGTATCCGGATGACATCCCTCTCAGAGTCCATCAATACGTGCCTTTATGGGATCCGACTGTCGGAGCTCTCAGCCAGGAATCTAGGTGCCTCAGACATTAAGCCTTAACATCAGCGCACCATCGATAGGCCTTATAGAGTAAGAGAAGTAACTCTTTCCAAGTCTTAACTTTCAATCTACCTCTTGTGTGAATTTCTATGAAGGAGCTCTTTGCTCTGCAGGGTAAATGGGACATTTACGGGTGTTTAAGATAGAGTGTTTTAAAGTAGTTGTAGAGATATGTTTCTACTCATGGCACTTTATATAGTTATTTCTTTGTGTGGAATTGTTCATAACAACAGAAGCCAACTCATCATGGAGAGGGGAGAGATGTAGGGGTCGGCGTTCGGAAGATCTCGTGATGGCACGGAAAGTTAGAGGGTTAGTCGCAGCCTTGTGATGTACCTGTAACCCCACCTCCCCTTGTTAGTATAAAAGGAATTAACTGCGCAATAAAAGGCGGAAGTTGGCGCTCACACTGTGTGTGTTATCTGTCTCTTTCCCTGGTCCGGGCCGACCAGTGATCTAAGTGTGGCACTTTGATATGTAGCGAACGCTACACAGCTTCACCTCCAGCTTTCTCAGTGCTCAGGAATTGGCAGTATCAGAGTGTCATCAGCATGGCACTACACCTGATCTAACAACCCATGCCAAGAGACAAGACTTAGCAGCAGACACGGTGCAGAGGTAATTTAGGATTACCGCACTGCTCATGTCTGAGCTCAAATCTGTGAATACGCTGCTTTGCCTCTCATAGGTGTGTCTGCTCTTGCTGATGCAATCTTGGGCATTTTTGAACCACATTTTGTAAAATGCAATCTATTGCACCATTGGCCCAGGTCTCCTAAACTGAAGCTTGATGGCAGATAACTTAGTAGAGGCAACAAACTATATTTGCAAAACTAGGTTTGCAGTTCTACACATGTGCTGTCTTAGACATCTAACACATTTGGAGTATAATTACGAGCATTTGATTTGATGATTCCCAAACCAGTCAGAGAAACTGACTACAGATACCCTTCCCACAAAACCTTGGCCTGTCTTCAAACCTATTACTAAAAAAGCTGTTTTTTAAAGGATTTCTTGTAGAAATATCCCTAAACTGTAGCAATTTCTCCAAGATCAGTTCTTTCTTCATTAAGACGCTTCTAATATATCCATCATGAAATGTCTGGATGTCCTTTTATCATGCATTGCTTATGACATTACATTGCTTATGCCAAGTTCTACACAAAGGGTTTATTGCAACAGCCAGATTTTATTGTCCAGTAATTAAAATGCCACATGACTTTATACTAAAAACCCAGCTACTATTATAATCTTATCCCATTGCTTCACTAATCTGTAATTTGATTTGTGGCCAGTTTGATTACTTCTACAAAGTTGTATTTGTTGAGTAAGCTCTCTCTCACTGCTTCTTATTTACCTTTAACTAGTGTAAAACAAAATCTTTGAAATTAGAAACAAAACCCCACCAATTAAAAAGGTAATTGTAAAATGCATTTTATCTTGCCAGTCATTGGACTGACCCTGGGATACTATGTAGCCAAGAAATGCTGTCTGCTGGTTTCAAATGACATGTCACATCAGGCAGAATTTCCTTTGCTACAGGTGATGGAAAATAAGGATAAGTGTTGTGCATTCAGTGCTTCAATTCCAAACAAATGGAACAGGTACAATGTTGCCACAACACAGACAGCTGGCTATACCTGTGTAACACAGCTGTACCTTAAAGGTCTGAACATATTTATATTTCAGTAAAATTGTTGGCCCACAATACACCCCACAGCCAAAGACAGGTCTCACCTCAGCCATCTTTTACATTTTTCACTTGAAATGCTGTCTTGATTCTGACCTCACTTGTCAGTGTAAACAAGGAATAATTTCACTGAAGTCAGCGGAGACACACCACTTTGGCAAGGTCAGAATCAGACCTTGCTTGGGAGTCATTCCAAGTCTAGTACCAAAAGCTAATAGGTATATCACATTCAGAACTTGGTACAATGTTATAAATATAGAGTTGAAAGATAGATATTTTATGTCATTATCAGACATGTACACTGCTCTTTCCAGAGGAAAATGCTGATCTAATTGACTTCAAAATACGTTTCAGCAACAGCTGCCAGGTTCCCTTTAATGGAGAATGTGGAAGAATTTAATTTTCCATCATTCTCTTAATAAAAGCAGATACAAGGTTGATCAGAGAAAGCATAGCCAGATTTTTAAACCTCTTTTTCTTCCACACTAGTGCACCTGCTTTGACACCTACAATACATCCTAGCAAAAATTAAGAGGCATCTTAGTCCAAAGAAGTGATTAAGAAAATCCATGTTTTATATGTTCATTCACTATACATTTTCCCATTTGCCCTGCAATTTTCTTAGATGTCTAATGCAAATAAGTGATTGCGTAGAAAAGCATCCCAATCTGCAAAAGTAAACATTTGGCTCCTGCTATTCTGTATCATGATCCAGAGGTGAAATGGAGAGATGCCTAACCTCTGCTGGAAAAGCTCAGCATACCCAGAGCTCCAGCAGCACTTGCTACAGCACACCAACCATATGGTAAAGGGGTACCCAGTTTGTTAAAGCATCATTAAGGGATAAAGTGGGTGCATGATCCCATTCCCATTTCAGCCATTTTCTCTGCCCAGGAGATTTAGTGTCCATGTGGGGCAGAATAGCATGGCTAGAGGCAATTGTTGCCCCTTCTGTGGATATTTGGCCACTGACAGGTCAAAACCTTTAAAATCTGTGAGGCCAGGAAAAGAAAGACAAGGGCCTTTTCTACCTAGCCGGTGAAGACAGACTTTCATATCAAAGGAACTCTACCTTTACCACTCAGATGAAAAGCTGTAGTAGCAGTGGTCCAGGACTTGGGTTACCTGTGCACAAAGCTTTGAACTGCAGCATCTTTACTGGGTGACTTTCTGAGCAACAGTTCCCCAGCTGTACAATATGGAAAGTGGCACTTCCATCTTGCTCGTGCTAGTGATGAGAATAACTATAACAGGGACCATGAAGCACTCACATTGTCTGGTAATAAAGATTTTAATAATATCATGGGAATACATCCTCACAATGTAAACAACATGCAAAGCAGGGAGAATCCTTGTTGCATAGCTTCATCTGCTGTTTTTAATTTTATAACAATGGATGCAATATTTACTACAATGCTTTGCCTTACACATCTGCAAATATTTTGTCTCAAACCTGGACTTTTAGTCTTAAAACTGCACTAGCAATCTTGGTAATCAGGAACAAGGCAAATACAGTTTGGAGCTTTGTACACAAATAAAAATCACATCAGCTCTTATATATGTATGATTTGAGATCACTATATTGAGGCTAGTGCCTTATTTGTCTTGATAACATGCTGCTGAAAGAAACACAGCAGCTGTAGGAAGGTTCATTCTTTTCCATCAAAAATGTATACCTATTTAAATGGAACTGCTTGTGCTTTCATTTTACCTCAAGCCTCCATTTGGCAGGCAGGAACAAAGAATAGGATCTTGTACCATGACAGTCCTTTGTGCAACAAGCTGGAAAAAAAAGCTTTCTATTTTGACATAATCAACAATTCTAGTGTTCATAGGCGCTATTCCCCAGGAAATCCAGTTGAAAATACGTAGTTCTGGTTCATGAGATGAGGTAATTTAATATTAATTGTTGCAGATGTATTAGTCCACCTGAGGTTCTATTCTAAAAGAAGAGTTTACAGGCAGTATAACGTCTTTTAGTACAAAACATGCTCTTGCATTCTGGTGAGATCTCAAGTCCTTACATATAAAGTTATTTCCTGCCGTGGCTCCAATTTACTTTTTCATAGTGTTAGCAGATTTCCAACTGTGATTTTCTATATCTGTTGCAAATGTTCAACAATTTATAGGGGAAATTTTAGGTCATGGGTTTTTTAAACTTTAAACATATAAAGATTAAAGAATGAATGTGCAATCAGCATATAGAGAAACCAGCTTTTGCAAGAATGAAATAGATGGTTCAGCTTCTTGAACCCCAGAGGAATTCATAACATCTACATTCACTTCTACCTCTCTTCTGTGCACTTCCTTCTACTAAATAGGTTCCCTAGAGAGATCATTTAGTAAACTAGAAAGTATAGTGGTAAAACATTATTTTCCTTTCTGGCATGACATGGATAATGTCCAAGCCCTTGTTTGCAATAACAAATTTAACACTTTCTATAATGGCTAAATTTTTCTCCTTACTGTTCCTAGAGGCATAGCCTCTTATCACCTTTTCTTTAAAGCAGGAGGTACATCTAACCTCTGCTACAGAGAATGGAGGCATTAGAAAGGAATCCCTACTGGATGGTGTCTTCATGGTGTGGTGTGCACACAGTGCACAGTGTGCTGGACTTGTGGGATCCTAAGCAGAAGTCAAGGAATGGGTGTTTCCAAGTTTCCAAACTCCTCTGCATTTACATTTCATTACACTGAAAATCTCCCTTGGCCAAACTATCCCCTACCTGACAGAGAGAGGAATGTGCACAGAGGTGCAGACATTTGTTCTTGGCCTGCTAAATTCACTGGACCTGTTAGGGAACTCCCCCAGGACAGACAGAAAAGGTTAATTTTGTGCTTTCAGCTGCAGTTTGGAGACTTGCCCATGACTATATTGGTATATAGACTGTATTTGGCAATGGGGCAATTTTAAATCCCACTTCACTGTATTCCTTCATAAGCAGTATCTTCTAGAATCTGAAAGTTATTTGCCCGGGACTTACAACCTTATCCCAGCAGCTGCCACTAAATCAAATGGTTGCAACTCTACAAACCCACAACCCACTTTCCTTCCTATCCCTTTATCCTTCAACATGCAGGAGCCATTGCCATTGTGTACACTTGCAGGCAAGATACTGAATAGTATTCAATACATATAGGAAGTAAAATAAAACAATACAAACAATGATTTGGGTTTGATATCTTCAGTGCATAGAGACTTTTATGTATGTCCTGTAGTTGCATAGCAGCCTAGCTGTTGTAATCTATTTTAATTATGCATAAACATGAACCTTTGATTAGAAGAACTACAGAAACAACCTGTGTGTAGGTTTTGATGCAAACAGACACTCTAATATTGTAATGTGGTGAAAGTGCTAAACTTTTTTTCCAAATCTTGAATTACAAAATGTGTTAGAACAATTCAAATTCATGCATATGTATGATTGTTTGTAGCTTTGCTTATCAGCCTCTTTCCTCCCATTTTTATGAGTCATGATACACAAATATTTTATAATAAAATAAAAAACATATTTGTTGTTTATTTAACAATGAGATCTATTCAGATTATGTAGAATCTTAGAAATAGACATGAATTATACTCCGAAATCTACATGTTTGTTACCTCTGCGCTTTATATATGTTACTTAAAGTGATACGGTCTCTGAAATAACAATACCAAATGAAGACCTATAAAGCTATTGGAAAAAAAGTATTCTGTGGTATTAGATATCGTAAACAAATGGTTGATCCATTTAAAAGATACCATCCTCTTATCTGAGATTTTAATATCCATATAGAAAGAAAATTAAATGAAGGATCAGTTTCCATATAAACAAATACTATAGACTTTAGAAAATACAGAAAAGAAACAAATACAGCTGGTTAACTTCTGTCAGTAATACAGATATTGAGAAAGCACAGCAGTTTCAGCAAGATGTAACCCACTGACTTCTAACTATTTTATGAAGACAAGATATTTTTGCAGTAATGAATATTACCACATAATACTGCATGATTGGATAGACCATTTGATTTGAAAGGACAGGGAAGTAGTAGATAAACATAAATAAGTTCAGAGTTGGTGACACTCCTGATGAACTGTCTGGGGTTCAATTGGTAAACATTAGGTTTTTCTGCTATGTTCTTGTGCTTGTGGCTATCAAAATTACAAACCATGCTCAAGAACAAGAAGAAAGAATAAGGAAAGTAGGATCACCAAATAATTACAAAGCAGGCCCTCCTATCTAGGACATGCACACATGCACTGCAGTGCTATCTCATCAGGGAACCAATTGCATTCCACGAGCCTTTTGGAAGAAAGATGTAGGAACATGTTTGCTCCTATTTGAGGAACGATACAAGGGGTTACTTCTGAATGATTAATTAAAGGGAATCAATCTTCCTTGCATTGCCACTGACATGAAAAGCACCATAGTTGTGCAATAATCGCATGCAATTATTCAACTACCCCTTTGGCAAGGACAATGTAATTAGTCCTGGTAGCGTCGAGAGATTTTCTTTATACTCAACAAATTGGCAGTTTTAATCAAGTGTTGCTGAAAATTTATCATAACACAGGGAAAACAATAGGTGAAGGTACAAGTCCCCAAGCTGTGTGACTCCTATCTACGACAGTACAAATTTACAATACTAACAACGTGATGAATACTACCAATCCCTGAATAAGCTGTTTATAATTGTGTATCAGTATCACGCACAATAGTGCTTGTTTGTTTAAATTTATGGACACAGCCCTTTTCATGCCTCGTTACTAACGCTGCGTCAAGCCTTCATACCTGTTATCATGGTCACCTGTTATCACAGCTATCATAGGTGAATCTGAATACATCTCTCAGGGAGCTGCTGAGCTGTCAGGAAATGTCACATAGGTCCAAGCCTCAGGTCTGCTGAAAACAGCAGCTAAAAGCAGAATCACTCAGCCTTGTTCAGTGACTGAGCTCTGAACTGCCACAAGTTGCAGAAGCCATTCAGAAGCAACAGAAGCTAGAAGCTCTTGGAGCATGTGGCAAAATGAAACCAGTCTGTTATGAACTCAATAAGCTGTAACTTATGTTCTGTATCCAGACTCTTGGCAGACATTTAAAAGGGGCTGATGTCTTAAGCACTCTTGAGCCCCTACACTATGCCACATTTTGTCAGATTGGCTTGTTCTCGCTGTTTGCATGCTTGTACTTACATTCAGCTACCAGGTCAGTCATGCTCCTGCTAGCTACAGCAGATTTATGCCAGTATTGAATTTGGTAGCACCTCTTTCATTAGCGTAGCTGGAGGAAGTGCCTTTCAAATTGCCATTTTATAGATGGTGGGTTCAATGTGTACAGAGTGTTGACATGAGAGAAATCAGACTTACAGAGGTAGTCACTGGAAAAGACAACACATACTAAAAATGATTGTACATCTGAGATAGTACCTGTTCCAAGTACAGAGAGATTCAGCTGTATCTCACATACAGTTGTGCTGTAAATGTGCATGCTGGCTTCTTTGCTAAATCTTTAATAGAAATTGCATATTTATTTTTATATCACATTCAGTATAAATATTTCACTGGTAGGAGTTAGTTTGCCAGTAAGATAGGCAATATGGGCAATCCTCCCAGTAAGTCTCTAGAATACAAGATTGTTTTTATTGTTATCTATTACTCTTACAGTGGCTGCTTGAATACTCATTATTTAATGGGACAAGCAAAAGAAAAGTATACCCTACAAATAGTTTACAACCTAGAAAAACAGTCCTATTCAGCAAGCCAAAATCTAGAAAGGTAATATTTAGCCAGTAGTTTTCTGCCCATCTTGGAAATTAACATTTTGTTTAAGCTGGAAAACTTAACAAGGAGCTATGATCCCTTCCCCACAGAGCAGATTTGGAGAACTTTTAGGTTACATAAATGTGTATTACTTAGGCCCAGAATAAGGGGAGGAAAAGTATACTTTCCCCATATCTATGCTCTGTTTTTTCACTTTTTTGCAGATAAAAAAGAGGAGGAAAAAGGTCTTTTCAGTCCTCTATTCTTTTTCGTTTTCCTTTTTTTAACATCTCTAAACACAACTATAACAAATGATGCTGGCCTGTATTGCAACACAAAGAAATCAGTAAGATAATGGCAGCAGCATTGCTCTTTCTGCCTTTAAGCATTATGTTCAGCTTTTTAAACCTACCTATTTCTGCTAGATAGGCTGCCCAGTGACTTCATTCCTTCTACTTTTGCTTGTCTTTTTCTAAAGGAAGAAGTAGTTTGTTTTATTTTTAATATCCACTGTCTCTGAGATTACTTTTGAGCTTAGAATGCAAAACTTTTCCTTAGGCTACATTTCCATTTTCAGTGTTTTATAACCCCATGAGTGGAACTGCATTGCATACTGACAGAGGCATACATTACTTGTGGCAATGTGTTGGTTTGTTGCATTGTATTGCATTTAGTTGAAGGAAGGGAAGGAGAAAGAGAGAAGAGAAGAGAAGAGAAGAGAAGAGAAGAGAAGAGAAGAGAAGAGAAGAGAAGAGAAGAGAAGAGAAGAGAAGAGAAGAGAAGAGAAGAGAAGAGAAGAGAAGAGAAGAGAAAAATCATGGTACACATACACAAGAATTTGTGTATAATCTGAATAACTTCTACCCCTGCAGAGGACTCTTATATTAATGACTTTGCTAAAGAAGTTGTCTTGTCAAACATATTTAAAAGCTTTTGCCTCATATGAGTAAGTTAAAAATGGAAGCAATTTGGTAACAGCATAGCACAAGATAAAGAAACTCCTTGGTTTGGCAGAAGCATGCAAATGTAGAACAAATATAAAGTTACCAACTATCAAATAATTTTGATTCTTCAGCATTACATTTCCTTGAGTACAGTCCATTCTGGAGTGTTGTGACAGCTATATAACTAACAAAGCCTGATGAGGTTATGTTATTCTCTTCTGCATTCCTATGTGATATAAATACCACAACAGCAGTAGTCCAAAAAAAAAATAAATTATTTTTCACAGGTGGCTAGAAAATGTACAGATTAAATCCATCTTGCAATACATTTCCTGGTGTATATACATGTATATATATTTTAGCATGCTGCTTCCATCAAATTTTGTCATTTTTTCACTGATTCCTGAGTGAGTATTTCAGGAAGAAGGGTAGTCACAAGAAACAGGAAGCAGAGATGAAAATTAAAGAATCAATTATGTTGGAAGAAAGAGAAGTGGGAGGAAGCAGAGTGTGGGAGGGAAGAAGTGACGAGATGTGGAAGGAGGAAGGCAGGGAGGGAGGAAGGAACTGTTCTGAAGGAATTAGGAAAGAGGAGCTAACTGGAGTTTGCAGCTGTATTCTGTGCTAGTGGGGCTAATGGCCTTAAATGAGTGCAGAATGAATTTGTGAAGAACTGAACTGAAAACAGTGCCAGCAAACTGTAATAAAACCAACAGGGAACATCAAAATGCAAAAGAGGAGTTATCAGTGGAGAGGTGGAAAAAAAATGAGAAATGGAAAAGCCAAAAGGGTTAAAATCTCAAACAAAATATATATATGATTTGCACTCATTTGTGGTTTTTCTTGTTTTTTTAATACATGCGTAGAAGGTGTGTGGGGGAATCAAAAATCTGAGGTGGTATAGAACCTCGCAGGATTTTGTTGGTAGGGTGATAGTAAGAAAGAGGGAAAAGTGCTTGCTCATTGATAGAAAGAGAAAAATAGATAAAGCTAAAACTGCACAAAGAGTAGAACTGACATAACACAGAGACTTGTGAAATCAAGCTTGGATCTGGAATGTTTGGGTTATCTTTTCTACTACATTTTTCTTTTAAAAATTATTACTGTTATTGTTATTGTTATTACTATTATGCATGAGACCTTAGGTAGAAATTTTTGACTGAGTACATTTGATATAAGCACACAAGGAAGAACATTTAGCCATGAACTTCATCTTTATCAGACAAGCAAGTGTACAGATGCTGAAAGTGCCTACCTGGCCATCCTATATTTAGGGTGGCCAATTACTCACTGGAAATGTGACAAGGGAAAATTGAAAGTAAAGTCTGCTAGACAGCCAATAAATCAGGCTTATATCTTCCTCTCTCCCTTGGCCTGTAAGGAGCCTAGGTATTTTAAAACTAGATTCTAGGAAGCCAGGCATCAGGTAGACATGAAAATGAGTACAGGAAAAGATTTTCTTACCATTCTTTTTCACCTGCAGTTTTTAATGTTTCTCTCTTTCTGTCAAATGCTCCCAATCCTCTACCTGGGAAACACAAACCCTAGTAATTTCTGCTGGAACTTATTCCTGTTGCAAAGGATTTTAAAAGCCATGTCATAGAAATGAGGTGACTAAACATAGGTGTAGCAAGTGAGAATCTCAAAGGCATACCATACATGAACAGTTCATAACACCCCTTCCAATTTTATAGGTATTAAAGGCATAGATTGTCAATAAACTATGAAAAGTAGACTGTTGTGGTTTAACCCCAGCCAGCAACTAAGCACCACACAGCTTCTCACTCACTCCCTGCCACACAGTGGGATGGGGGAAAGAATTGGAAAAAAAAAGTAAAACTTGTAGGTTGACATAAGAACAGTTGAACAGAACAGAAAGGAAGAAACTAGTAATGATAACAACAATAATAAAATGACAATAATAATAATAATAAAAGGATTAGAATATACAAGTGATGCACAATGCAATTGCTCACCACCTGCTGATCAATGCCCAGTTATTTCCCGAGCAGTGATTTCCCCTCCCCCCCCAATTCCCCCCAGTTTATATACTGGACATGACATCACATGGTATGGAATACCCCTTTGGCCAGTTTGGGTCAGCTGCCCTGGCTGTGTCCCCTCCCAATTTCTTGTGCCCCTCCAGCCTTCTTTCTGGCTGGGCATGGGAAGCTGAAAAATCTTTGATTTATTATAAACACTACTTAGCAACAACTGAAAATGTCAGTGTGTTATCAACATTCTTCTCATATTGAATCCAAAATATAGCACTATACCAGCTACTAGGAGGACAATTAATTCTATCCCAGCCAATAGACAAATGAATAAAGAGTAAGCTTTGCACTCGTGTGCTGCCATGAAGTGAGATGGTGTAAAAATATAGGTCCTGTTTCTAAATATGACATGAGAGACCAGAGTCATGAGGTACTGAATTAGATTCATAAATGCTTGGGTCACTTTCAGAAATTGGTCTCTAGTTTCTGAGTCACTGAACTCTTCTGAAAAAAACCCAAACAACAAAAACCCCACCTCAGCAGATGAGATAAATTACTCATGATGAGTAGTTCAGTCAGCTCCAGATATAACTGAAGGAGCAGGTGCAACAAGAGAGATTAAAAAGCAAGGATGCATTCCTGAATTGAGGTCAGCAGAAACAGAGGACATGATTATATAGGAATGCAGGCTGGGATTACAACTGTTTATATGCTCTTTCTATCTCACCTCCCATATCAATATGTGGTTTGAAATTCTTGCTGTTAATATGAGGGTTCTGCCACTAAATGTTGAACTTCATGTCACTAAAAACCCAGGGGGCATCTTCACATTCTCCTTTTCTCACACCCCACAAAAGACCATCCTTCATCAAATGAAGAGAGTTAATCACAAATGAAATTGCATTTTACCTACGATTATATCATAGAATTGTTTTTATTGCTGGAATTCAGCTTCACTGTATTGTGCTTTGTCCTGTTTTGTTATTCTGGAGTCACTCACTGGGCCCCAAGCATGCAGTGTGAACAGACAGACACCAAAGCTTGATGCTGTGCAATTTAGCTAAGAGCATACAGTGAAATCCACTGGGTTCCTCTGAAAATTTCATATTCAGGCTAGCATTAAAAGGAAAACACTGAGTTGCAGCCCATTCCTGCTCACTTTCAAGGTAATCAAAGGTTTTGCAATAACATCAGCTGGAGCATTTTTAGATGCTTTTTGAAAATTAATCCCAGATGTTTTATGGCAGGTGGTTTATCCATCATCTCAGTGCAATTCTGTAAAAAAACATTCAGAAAGTCAGAATTTGTAAATGTCATTTTATCATTCACTGTGGGGTTTATTATTATGTGTCAGTGTTACAAACAAATGCCTCTAGGAAAAGTAAAATCTCATCTTCTCTCAAGATATTAACATTTACAAATATTTGCTTCAGTCCTTTAGAGATGATAATATTCTTCAGCTGTTATCTTTTGACAAGTTACAGATATGGGAAAAACGTTCATGGCCTCATCTTTTCCTGCTTACATTGTTATGGATTAGGAGTAACTCCAAGAAGTCAAAGCATTTACATCAGAGTAAAACTGATTAACACAAGCAGAACTGAGCCCAGAGTTATACTGCGAGACTCACACGTAAGTGCTAACTGTAACTAAGAATAAACATGTTTAATATAACCTTCACAAGTCATCAGCACAGATTCCTTTCATTTTGTTCTCTGTTCATTCTTATTACAAAATGCCTTTGTTTAAATATTTCACTGGCCTACTTTAACAAAAAAGCACATCAATAATGCAAACCCCAAAGAGTGAGCTGATACATTATATTTGTAAATAGTGGAATGTTAAAACAAATTGCACTGGATGGACAAATTCAAGTGCTTTCTTTCCTCAGCGGGAAAAGTAAGCTCACGGTATATAATTATTTATATTTATATTTAGCTCTTTTAGTTTACCTCCCTCTTTCTTCTTTCTCTTTTGTGCATCCCACAAAATACCACACATGCTGTATTTATTTTTCCATAGAGTTAAAAAAAAAGTTGATCCAGACAACAAAATAATTACATAAGCAGGTAATTTTTGAATTATCTTCTATTTTTATTAAAAAAAAATAAATTAGCATTTGGCATGAAGGGCATTTCATCAACTATTTTATTATCTATTTTTTTGTACTAACACTAAGGAACACCTATGTAAATAACTATTCATTACACTTGTCATTATATGGGCCCAAAGTAAGGAACAGGATCCAACCAGAAGAGCTTCCCACCTAAACAGAGAAGACAGATGGAAGGTCCTGAAAGTAATAAATAGGTTTGTCTTTGCAATTTCTTATTGCCCTTAGACAGATATGGGAGCAGTTCTCTAGAGATGAGACATTTTTCTCAAGTTTATTCAGAAAGTGTGTGGCATAGTAAGGAGCTGCACCTGCACCCCACTCCATGAGCATCAAGCACAGGACTAGTCAGAGCTGTGCCTGCCCTTCCCAAGCCCTCAAAATCATCTTGCAAACACGGAACGTCCAAAATTTGCAGTAGGAAATAAAACCAGGACAGAGAATGAGTTAAAGACACAGCTTCTTACTAGTATTCATCTTAATAGCTTGGCTGGTTAGGCAGTGGATAATTCTAGAGAATAAATCAAGTTCTTGCCAGAGCTATGGGTCTTGGAGTTTGTAGATTCTTTTTGCCGACAGTTAGCAGGTAAACACTGTAGCTAAATTCTTACTGTTTGTTTTAAAGTATATTTTTTTTCTATTTAGGTTTTAAATGCTGTCTTAAAACAATATGTAATAATCTTGAGAAAACTTCCAAACAATTTACTTTAGGAAGTACAAATAAATTTTCCTTCTTTTTGTGAACTTGAAACTTAAAAAACTTACAGTTTTTAACTTTAGTTAAAAGTGAATTTGAAAACATTTTAATTTTCTTGGCATCCCAAGAATGCTGATATCCCAGCATTCGCTTTGGTTATTTGCTTACCTGGAAGGTAGTCATATTTGGATTTCTCAGAGGATTAATATACCTAAATTTGTATTTGAAACTTGTACCTAGACTTAAACAAAAAAGTACAATCAAAGAACAGTATCTCTGTACTGGTATTTTTATTTAATCAGCCCAGATTATTTCAAAAAACCCTGAATCAGTGTCTCTAAAGTAATCAGCACTGACTTGTAGGAGTGATTTTTTATTTTTTTTCCTAGTATGAAGACATTACATAAGGCCAAGAAACAGTTCTTTCACAGACTTTGTCACAGCCAGCCATAGATCCAAGGTCTGGACTGATATTTAGTCTGCAGTTATTACATTACGCATCATTACTCATTAATTAAAATTAATAGAGCCATTTGCTTTAATATGCTACAAATTAGCTTTAGAAATGGGATTATATTAGGAAGATAGCTTCTCACTGTATTCCAAGCTTACTGTCTAAAGAAGGCAAGGGATTTTCAGGGTATTTATCACTGGCTTAAATCAATGTGAAAGAAGACTAGAGAAATGTGCTTGCTATCTATAACCTAGGTAACCACCACTGGCAGTTACAGTGAACTTTTCCCACATTTGAACTTGATAACAGCAACATTTTTCGATGGAGAAAAAAGAACGGCCGTCCACAAGTTCGTATTGCAAGTCATTAGTGGAGCCAAATGAAGGACCTAGGATCATCACAAGCCACCTGTGACCTTCATCTCCTTCTAGCACCTAAGCTTATTAAAAAAGCACCAGCCATATATCACTGCAAGTTTATGAAATTACTTTTTTTTAGAGCCATTTCAGCATGGATTTTTGTTTAAAGCCAGGTTTAGCATCAGTTTTCCTTTACCAACACAACAACATAGAGTTTCTAGAGAGTCCATATAGGTGGAAAACATTCCAGACATTCTAAAAATAAATCTCTTTCAATGAAGGTCAGCTGGCAGCAATGGTCTTATGCGAGGAGACTTGGCCTTTTTCTTCCATTTCCTCAAAACGCGAGGAATCCAGAATTGATTCCAGTAAAGTCAAATACAAAGGATGACTTAAGCAATCCCCTCAAGTTCTACTCATTTTAGCACTTTTTCTTTGCTCCTATGAGGTACTAAAAATTAAAACTTGAATGCTGATAAAGGGTCCCCCTACTAAAAACAAACTAGCTGGTTTAGTAAATAAAGGCATAAGCACAATCAGTAGGAATCTAACTCCGAAGCCTGTATGTTTTTAGAACATTGTCTGCTAAATCTGTTGGAAAAGCAAGCCTATTCTGCCTGCTTTTGTACGGAGCTCTGGCTGGAAGCTAGCATTGTTATTGAAGAGTATCAAGGGGTCCCTCTTAGGCCGTGGATTCCTGAATCCAGAACAGGTGCAGTCACACCCTCTCTACAAACAAAGATAGTTTGTTTGAATAAGCACAGCAGAGAAGAATGGCATGTATTAATAGCTAAATAGTGTCTTTATTAACAGTGGAACAGCTGGCAGTTCTGTATGACAGCACTCATTCCAATCTATTTTATCCAATTGCAAAACTATAAGCACACCACATCAGGGAACCGAGGGGACCACACACAAGCAATCAGCAATTCAACAGCACTATAATTGCTTCACAGTTGGAAGTTTGTTCTGCTCAGCTACTGTTATTCTTTTAGTTTGAATTGTTGGTGCACTGCAGCTATCTAGAATCAAGTGTTGTTAATGCAGATAAGCTTGCTCAGAGAAACTCCTTTTGTTTTACAAGCCATGTGAGCTAGCCTGCTGCAAGAACTGCTGCTGGGCCTCCAAGGATCACAGATGCCTCAAATGCTGGGTACCAGGACTGAGCCAGAGGCAGGCAGTCTCAAGATCTTGGCTATATCTTCCACAAAATGGCTACCCTGACACGGGAAAAAGTAAGCTCCCAATAAACTCTTAAGATTTTAACAGGTAAACTCTGTTAGACCCTGCTTGAGAACCTTTCCAGAAGATTTCCCACTGAGCAAAAGAATAGGCTTTGTCAGTCCATTTGAGATCTATAAATGGCAGAAACTGTACTAGTACCCTCGATGCAGTAGGGAAGCTGTTCTAGAAGGAAGTAGTTTCAAGTACAATCATGTTACGCAGGTAGATAGAAGTCTGTATATGCACATGTCTTAGTGTGGGTGTAGAAATGATACAGCAAGGGAAAGGATATTAAGCAGATTTATTAGGCTATAAAGGAAGTTATCATTCAGCTTTATACATTTATATTCCTAAACAACTTAGAGACAGTAGAAGCCTAGGCTGTGGTTTCCAGCTTTACTCTTGATTACCATCTGATCTAGTTCTTTGCAATATGCTCACATGCTAACATTAACATTGTTCATTGCAATTTGATTCTGGAATTCTTTTCTTCCACCTGCCCGGCTCCCAGCGTTGCCCCCCCTCCATGAACACTTTTTTGCCTCCTATCATAGCATAATGCTTATTTGGTAAGTTTTCAAAGTATCCTTCAGGGAGAAGATTAAAAAGCTCTTGGCTGTAGCTAGCCTAGCAGAATACAAACAGATATGAAATTATAAATCTTTCTAATTTGCAGGGGTTTTTACTTTCTGTTTTCTATCATCTTTTGGGATTCAATACTCAGAGAACTAGTTCATATTATTCAAGTTTTACTATTCAGTAGATCACTCTCAGACTCTATACACAACAGGACTTCAGTATATTGTTGTGATTTTTTTGTTACTCCTTGACATAATGGCTCTAGGTAAGAAAGTAATGGGCTTTCCTGACTTGTTATCTGTTGCTGCTGTTTTAGGATGACTTTCAGGTTGTCCTTTTTTTGCCCCATCTCTACTGATGGCATATTATGGATAAATGCAGTTCTTATAGGCAAGACAATAGTTTTGTATAATCTGAAGATCACTGTTAAAACTAAAGGTAGACTTAGGAGAGCTTGGGAAATTCTGAGCAGTGAAGAAAACAGCATTTAAAGAAGTCACCAATGTCCTGAGTGAAAAGAAGTTTTAATTAAAATTGAGTAGTGAACTAGGATGTGCATGTGAATGGTCAATAAATGTAAAAAAAAACCCAAACCCACCACAAACCACAAAAGGAGAATAAGTAGGGAATCAACTAGGGTGATCTTTAAAAAAAAAAATAATTGCCAAATCTAGGCATAACATGAAGGTAGCTATAACTGTGCATGCAAAATGAATTGGAAACAAAGCCATTAATAAACAACACTGTTTTATTTGCCATTGTCAGAATTATTACTTTAATAGCCAAGAATGCAATTAACCACTGAATACTCATTTTGTCTGTGTCACTAGACTTTTTATTATCTGTTCCAGGAGAGTCAGGTTTGCAGTCTCTTCTAGCTTCACAGTGCTTCAGGCTGTGTTTACCTTGGCAAGGGGTGAAGCACCTTAGAAGCAGATCCATAGAAAAACTCAGGTCATTCTGAGAAGACAAAGAGCACTTTACATCCAGTTCAAGAGGACTGGTTCCAGTCGGGTTCCATGTATTTAGTGTCCATTAGCAATGGGAGTGCATTAGAGGCATATGCTAGTTAATAATCTAGTTCATACACCACAACGCTGTTTTGCCATGTGAGCCATCACCTGGTAAATGATAAGAATCAGAATATGTGCTTTGAAAGCGTGATTCTGAAATAAAATAAAATTGTAGCACAAATGGTACTTACCATCATGATTTCGACCAACAGTAAGGAGAATATTTGCATGGAAAATGTCCTGTGCAAAGCATGTGGATTGTTTATTTAGGTGTATTTAATCATAAATGTTACAGAAATGAAATTGCCCCATTGCCCCCAGTAGACATTTTGAAGAGTCTTATCAGTTAAATCTGGACTGTCCTTGAAAATTTTAGCTTAGTATTCCATTTCCTTCCAGTCTCTCCAAATGAGCCATTAAGGAAATGACTATTTGGTTTAGAATGCTTTACAGGTAATGCTGCAAGTGTGAACAATGAAGCTAAACATATCATTTGAAAGGCAGAGTTGAAGAGGATTTGGGGTATTTGGTCCTTTTAGTTACCTGCTTCTAACACTAAGATTTTACAAGGTAATTTGAATCACCTAATTCATACCATAAGATACGTAATAGCTCTGCAATTTTAACAGCCTCAGCGGCTACAGGAAAAATTACTTTTTAGAACTGTATTGCTCTAAGCTTTATCTCACATGAATTTTTCACCACTACTATACCACAAAGCCAGGGAAAGCCCTAGAGTTATCACAAGACAAAAAATAAACCATATCAAGAAGAACAGGACTGTTGTTTCTTAATTGATCTTGAAAAAAACCACACTAAAAAGACAGACTTAGTGATCATAATCCCAAGAATATCCCTCTAGCAATCTGTACAGTTAGAATAGTGAAACTCCACAGCACTCTGAGCATCATGATACCCAAACATTGTGTATCTGTATGTCTGTTTAAGGAATATAGGAAGTGTCACAGAGCCACTATCTTCCTGTGCCTGTACTGTTCAGGCAAAATTGTTTGATAAAGTATTTCAAAATCATGCTGGGCACTCTCTCTTCTTATTTTTTCATTCTTATCTCTGCTCTTGGTTTTCTAATAGTTTACAGAGTAAAAGAAAAGTGCAGTGAGCTCATGCCTGTTGAAAAGGAATCACTGCCATTGGCAGGCAGCAGCATATTGATGTGGATGCATTCCTTATGGAATGTGCCTGGTATAAATGTATGCTTGTGAGAGACAGACTTTGTGCAGCTTCTATTTAGGCAGCAAGATGGATAAAAGGTACAGTATCTCCTCACAAGAGATAAAAAAAAAGAAATCAAACAATCCCTTTTCCTATTTTCTGACTGTGCTGGGAAAATTTGCTTCTGTTTCAAGGACAGGAATAGGTTTAATGGCATAAGTTCAATGTTGCCTGCTAATTAGCTTAATTAATTTACATAAAATCTAGGCTCAGAAGAGGTGTGTGCAGTCTAAGCTGTCAGAGTATATTTAGAACACTAAAGCATGGTTTGCAGTATATAGTTCTGCTTTTGAAGAGAGTGATTCAGTTACCTCAGCACATTTTATGGGCTCTTGAATTCTCCCCTTCATTCAGATTTTAATGGAAAAAGGTTTATCAGCTGTTTTAACCACCTCCAGCTTTCCAAAACCTCCAGCAAACTGTTCTTTCCCTTTTCCAAGGATTGTTCAGGCTAAGAGGTAGCTTGCAGGTGTACACGTGGGATTTAGGCAGCTCAGCTGAATTATGAGTGCCCACTAGAGCTCCTTGTGCTGCTGCCACTATCAGTATTATATCTCGTATTATATCCAGATGTCTTGGGCTGGTTACAACCAAAACTTGTGACCTCCTCTGTAAGGTTTTGCTACAGAAGACTAATAAAAAAATTCTCATTTGCTTGCTAAATCAGAGGAATAGGTAGTGTTAGCAACACCCGTCTGTGGCTGTGTCCAGCATATTTTTCCAGTTTTCTTCTCTTTTTCCTGTTCGCTTTACCTGAGATGGATTTTTAGAGAGAACTTTTAGCACCTAGTAGCCTCTGACAGCAGGCAAATGGGCTGGAGCTACTGTCAGGAATAGGGTGCATGCTACCCATGCTGCAAGAAAACAGATAAGAAATTGAAAAGACAAGTGGCTTGTGCTTTGCACAGTTGTAGATTGTCTTCAAGTTATATTGCATCTTTTGCAGTCTTCACATCATCCCATTTCATGGAGTGAACTGGATTCAGAGACCCATATTTTGACCTCAGCTGTGCAAAAAAACCACTGCAAAAAACAGGTCAGATTCTGTTCTTGTTTACATGGGTGTAACCCCACAATAACTCTTGTTAGTGTATTGGTACAACTATTCTCAATCAGGGAATTTCTCACTCCAGATAGAACGAAACAGCAATTTAAGAATTAAACATCTTGAAATTATTTATAGTTGAACTGTTCTGGGCTTTCTTTTTTTCCCCTGAACTTACATGAACAGACTGAGTGTTACCTCTCTTAGCAGCAGAAAAAAATGAACCTGCTCTGGGATGCAGTTGCAAGGCCACTCCTTTACTGCTACTACAAGAAATGGAAAGGGAATTATTTTGAATTCAGGGTTTCACAGATGTTATATGGTAACCTAAGTGAAAAAAAAAAAGTTTTTCATGAACTTCAAGGAATATGGTCAGGCACTCCGTGTGACTGTAGCCAGCATGACATGTTGAGGAGAATGAGGAAGAGCCCAGGTCTGAACAGGACCCGTGTCCATCCTGAAGAGTAAAGGCCAAACAGAAAGTTCCAATCCTGTGCTTCTTCAGAAACTCAGGAGGGGAAAGGGATGATTTTTTTTGAGCTTTCTGACACCTGACTAATTATCTTTTTTTTCCAAACCATCTTCTCCTGCTCATAGTATAAAAAATATCTTCTGAAATATCTGCAGTTCTTTCTTCTGCCCTTGATAGTCTATTTTCAAGCCTGTTACACTACAACAGCAGTACTCTGCTGGTCAATATTGTCTTGATCTGAAGGAAGATCAAGTATCCACTGTGATTTTTTTTAGATATATCAGCTGTTTTCAGTACTGTTGATGATGTGGTATTAAATCAATGGCATTAGACCAAGATGAACTTGGCCCACTTCCTTGAGTATAATAACATGCAGACTCAGCTTCACTTCTGGAGTAGTTACATATCTTGAAATTTGTCAGCTTGTCCTATCAGCAGTTTGAATTGTGGTAAAGTCGTTTTCTCTTCTTTGACTTAGAAGCTTTGCTGGACTGTAAATTCATTCTCATGAATACTGCAAGAAAGTTTCAGGGATCTTTGTGGAGACCCATAATGCTGAGAGAGGAACCTCTGGTGAAACTCTGCAGCACTAATCAAAAGCTTACTTTATTGCACTGAATCTGGCTTTTGCTGAAGGATGCTGTGTGTAATGTTCTGTATAACATCTTTCTCTGAACTCTGAGAATGTATTCATGCAAAGATAAAGCCAAATCCATATTACAAAAATGTTACAGTTTAGGAAGAAACAAACTAAAACATATTGCTCAAAGCCTGCTTTGCATGGAGGAAGGCTGATAGAAAAAGAAATATACAAGCTCTGTTGCGGCTATTTTGTAAGCTGAAAAAAACTATCCATCCCCCTTAGGAGATTTGGTTTGATTTTTTAAAAAATAAAAATACATACATTTCATAAAGGCAAATAATAGTAATAATAAAAAAATCTATAGCTGTCCCAAACAACAGCAGCTGAAAAAGGAGAGTTAGGTTTGATGCAAATTTTAATATGCTATCTAGATATTTCCCAGATGTATGCATATAGTATTAGAATTGCATTTAGTTTAATACTGCATTTGGCATCTAAATACAGAAGACAGGGACTCTTTTAAGCTGCATAAATATAGATCACATGTGCTGGAGAAACAACTATGAAAAAGGCATAGTCTTTTCAAACAAGGCCAGAAATAGTGGGCTAACCCTGTGGTTTTAGGCGTATGACCTTTGTCTCATTAGGTATACCTTTAACTGTGATAAACATCCATTTAAAAGAATATAATTTCCTTACAATTACAGAAGGGTCATACATAATACACTATGTTCCCCTAGCAGCATATGTGTTAGTCATGCATATTTCATGAGCAGTTTTATTCCCCCAGTCAGCTTCAAGCAATGCTCAAGCTCATGGCTTTGGTGTGTAGGAAATGAAGGTCTTGCCCATAAAAAGATTCCAAGGCAATGACTGTAACTCTGCACTTTATCAAGTAGAGCAACAGAATAACCTCCTTCTAACATCTAATGGGTACTGGTATCAATTTTCTTTGTAATATACATTAATTCCCCTTATTTGGTAGTTGCTATGGAAAACGCATAATTTCCACACATGCTTCAATGTAAAAATTTGGAGTGATACTCTGTACTGAAGAACGGTTAGGAATGTTGTAGTTGCATGAGAAACTGTGGAAGAAAATTAAAAAAAGGGGTGTGGAGAGCTTAAAGAATAAGTCAAATATGCTATATGCTAAACTTCTATAGGGCAGGCTGCAAAAAATTTATTATGATCCAAAATATGATATGGGTAGGTAAAGCAACATCTGTTTGTACAGTGTGATGGCTTTTCCTGATGCAAAAGGGGAAGGTTATAAAGGGCTGGAGGGGTAAGAAAAAAAAGTCTGCAGTAATGAAATGCAAAACTCTTTAGAAATTCTCAATACCACCAGCAGCAATTTCCCCCTTTCTTCTTTCCAAGAAAATCAATTTTATCAAGGCAGCTATATCTAGTTGATATTTTTCACCATGGTAAAGACACTGTTTGGAGGCGCATAAGTCACAGATGTCAGCTCAGACAGTGAACACATTCTGCTTTTGTAGCAGGACAGTTTGGTCTCAAGTCAAAAGGAAAGGTTATTCTCTGGTTTTCTTTAAAACAGTGCAGGGCGATGGAAAATCAAATCCAGCAGAAGCTCCCCTTCGAAGTGCGGCTAATGCTGAGATTGTGATGCCATGTTTGATGCCCTGTGTTTTGGGGAGATTTTTTGTTCCAGCAATTGTAGCGAAGAAAGCTTGTTCTCCTTGATATGCTAAATTAATATTTATGTTGTTAAAATATCAGAGACACCACAGAAAAATATTAATATAAAAAAGTTATAATTATCTTTAAAAATGTGGCAGCAATTGAAATGTAAATCCTAGTGAGCTGGGAGAGAGACTTGTTTGCATTGTGCCTGGGGCACCCTGCCTGCCTGCCGCAGCTGCCATTGATCATTTCAAATCAAAGGAAGCTGGAGATGTCTCTGGTGGCTCGACTGGGAAAAAAGCAAGCAGAGAAAGATGCTCTGTTCTGCAGGACTGTTATCAAAAAATGAACTGGAATGTGTTTCAAATCTTGCTTCTGTTGAATATGGAGCCCTTCAAAGCTTTGCCACAATAAATAAAGTTTTCAAAACACATAGAATCTAAAAGATATGTTTAAGGTCCCTCTGAATTAAGCTTTTTCCCCTTTCTTGTCATTATTAGAAAACAACAGTATGAAACTAATGTGCATGTGGTGATCAAATCAGAAGACTGTGCAAACAATCAGAAACCACCATTTTAGAGTCGAGTTTCTTGTTTTAAATTCCTGTAGGTAGATAAAAATTATTTTCATAGGAAAGGGCACACAACACAGGAAAGGAGACATGCAAATTTATATTACTATTATTTCCCACTGTAATGTCTGTATACTGCACTGGGCAACGACAAGCAATATGCCTTCAGCTGTCCACACTTCAATAATAGGAGACAAAGTGCATCTTCACTAAACTCTGAATATTACTGACTGTGTAGACATTTCTTGAGGTCCATTAAATTCTATTTGACATACATTAAAAAGATTTAATCACAGATGCCAGTCAGCTAACCAACCCATTAATCTAGCTGTTTTTCCTATGAAAATTGTATTTAAAAAGGTCTTTTTTCCCCCCTCAATTTAATTTAGTCATCCATTTAGATTTCATGTATTTATCATGTAAATGTCCTTATTTGCAAAAGAAAAGCTCAGGACTCAGTGAAATAAATAGTTATTTCATTAAAATGGATACAAAAAACCCTGTGATTAGGGTAATTAATTTGCACACTAAAAGCTATCTTCCTAGTTCAGATCATTAATATTGATGGTGTTCGATTTTGTTCTCAGTAATGTTCCTTGAAATACACTCAGAACTGGCAAGCAAGGATGAAGAAGCAGCCGCTTGAACTAGAAATGAAGATTCACTAAGCACTTGGCTACTTTCCTTCTTCCACCATTCAGAATTAATAACATACCACCATGATGCCTGTGTCCCAAAGTGAACTGGAATACTTGGATTGTATGGGATTATGTGGTTTGTCACAAGTGAATCTTATTTGCATAGTCAGTTCTCACTGCATTTCTCTGACTTCATTTTTTTTAATTGCGAAATAACATTAGAAGAGATTATGTCTAGGTACCTCATGCTGCTATACACATCATTGCCAGATAACAAGGTAGAGTTTGCCAATACACTCTTTGTCATTAGGTTTTCATCTGCATAATATGCAAATTGTTTTGAACAGTTTCCCAGTTTAAATCCTTTCTACCACAAGATTCAGTCAAGAATTTTGACTGAAAAAATTTTCATATTTCGTTTTCCCACTGTACAGCAGATGTATGCCACAAAAGACCTTGCAGGAAAGGTGTCACATCACTGCCGTGCACTATCAATTATAGCTGTAGGCAAAGTGCTATGAAAAGCAAGTTCTGGAATAATTTCAGGCATATTATGCTGTCTGTGTCTACACACTCAGATGTACTTTGTGGTGAAGTCAAGCTTATACTTCAGTATGGGTGCTGTATGTTTTAGTTGTACAGACAAATTATATGGATACATGATATAAGGCAAGGCAATATCTGTGTGAAATATTTACTTACCTTTCAGCTTGACTGCACAGTCTGCTCTCTGCTCATTTTCCTTCTCCGGCATCTATTTCAAATCTCTAAGAAGCATCAGAAAGTTTCCATTTTTTGAAAACCAGCTAGCAAAGCCAACTTTTTCCTCTCTTTTCCCAAATGCAGAACTTTTTGTTGCCTCTTATCCACCTCCAAGATCACCTTTGGAAAACTTTTGTCCTAGGTCAAAGGCAGTTTGATGTGATGATAGCTTAAATTACAACACGTTGCACTCATGAAGGATTAGAAAAATGCATCTTATCTTATTAGAGGCTGTATTTGATTCACATCTGGTAACCTTAGTCAATAGAACACAGACTTTGTAATTATTACATTTATTTTACATATATTTTATATAAATATGTAAATATATACTTTTTTACAGAAGAGATCAGACAGGTATTTAAGTAATTCTAAATTTATTTTAAAGTTGTTAATTCATAATTTAATTGCATAATTTAATAATTCCACCTTTCTCAGGCACCATATTTGAAATCTTGACTTTTCAGGCAATAGGATACATAATCCCATGAAGTGGTTTTAATGCCATAAGATGGGTAATTTTTCTGCAATGTACATACCATATATAAATAATATGTTAGAATATAAAAGGATTTAGAACCATTTCATTCCTCACAGTTTGTAAATTCAATCAGGGCTTTGCTACCAATAAGTAAGAATTAGTTCTCAGCTAATACCATAACATACTTTGTTTCCTTCTGTATGTTTGAACAAGGTATCAAAATGTAATGTGTGATTTGGTGACTTGAATGTTGCACAGCAAGTGACCAGAATAGTACCAACCGAAAATCTGACCCCTTCAAAAAACAGCATGCAGAATTACTAGCTACCTTTAAAAGAAATCCATGTGTCTGCATACAGACATATAGGTCACCAAAACCCACTATGTCCTTTTAGACTTCATATAATTTTGGAAAATTCTTATTAACTGTTAGGAGTTTGGCATTTGCCTTAATGCTCATCCTACTCATCTGATGCTTTTTAAATGTGAATTCTCTATGTTTCTCATTAAAAAAAAAAAAAAAAGAAAAAAAAGAAAAAAGTCCCAACTGTGAATAATACAGCAAATACTTCCTGATTCTTCTGCTGTGGAACTTGTTGGAGACCAGTAAGTCACTTCAAAATTACAAATTTCTGAGCCAAATACTGTAAATTTCTCTACTATCTTTTGTATTACTTATTGACAAAAGTATTTGCATTAACATTTATCCATCATTTAGAGTGCAGGTCATAAGACAGCCTCATTTCTGTTCACTCTGGACAGTATCCATCACACTGTAGGTATTTGAACAATCCTGATATTTTCATAGGAATTTGTTTTAAAAGCCTGGTTTCTCTCCTAGATACTTTGATGTCAATCATAACTCAGGAGGTCAAATTCCTTCTGCAGTAATGGAGATGGTTTATGCACCTTTCTAGTGAGGATCCACTATCAACTTTGCCAAAGTGCAAAACCAGCAACAACCTTTTACATATCCTTTTTCCTGGTTTCAGTGAATGCTATATGGACACACATTTACCTTCCACAGGACATGGGAGAGATGACTCATGGGGCAAAAAACCTCAGAGGTGACAGATGTCTTATACACCCATGTGGAAAAAGACTAAGAGGAAATCTTTAATATCCTCTGAATGTGAAGTCTTCATGAATAAATTTGGTCAGAAGTCTCCAAATGGAATATTTCTGAAATATGCAGCAACAGAAGAAATTCACAGTTTGTTTAGCCATTCTATTTTATTCTTTGATATCTTTCTATGATTTGTTTATGTAATAAGTATGGTATGTATTGCCTTGGAGAGGATATTTCATGAATCACCAGAAGTCTCCATTAAAAGCGCAACTATGATCATGAAATATAGGTTCCCTTTTGGCAATCCTTTCTTTTTTTTTTATTCTTTCATTGCCTGAAACTTCTGACAAAATTTCTGGTCACTCTCCATTGTCCCTTTCATTCAACTATAGCAGTAATGTTTTTCTACTTTAATGTTACTACTTTAAAATTCTATTCTGTCTGGAACAGCTGTGAGAATTTTGAAAAGTATTTAAAATAATACATCAGATAAATTTTTTTAAAAGTGATTAAAAATTATCTTTTCCATCTTATTCAGATATGAAACCCTAAAATTTCATTATATTTAATGCTTTGTAACAGGAGAACTGGCTGACAATGCTTTTGTTTTTAAAACAGCATATACACATTCCAGCTCTGGAAAAAAAACCTTTCCCAACTATGTTTAAAAAAGTCTATTTTAAAGTTATTTTTATACACCACAATACCTACAATTGGATTTACTCAGAGCTTTAACAGCCAATTCTTTCCATAAAAAACTGAGTAAAATGTTGAAGTATTTTAAACCAATCCCAAGAATACTCTATGGTATTTTTTTTTTAAACTTGTTTCATGAATTGCTTCAAGTAGTATCCTCTCGACGCAATGTAACAAGACAGTACTCATCCATACAGCAACAACAGCAGTCAGGTTATAGCAATGTGCTAATTAAAAAGAGGAACACACCACAAATCTACTCGTTGCTATTCATGGCAAGTGTACAGCAAATCACTTATCTGTTTGCTTTTAAAATAAAAGCTTTTGTCTGTCTTGTTTAGAAAGACATGCATGAGCTAAAAAGACTTTTACTAAAGCATGGCATTGAAAAGACATTGCCCTAAGGTTTGGTAGAGCGAAAGGCTGAAACATTTATATTGTTTAATGTTAGACCTTATTTTCTTCCCTAGCTATTCACCTTTCACAATATGTTTCCTTTAATTCACTCCAAATCAACAGCTAGGGGAGCAGTGTAAGGAATCTTCCAGGATATATTTTGTTCCAAGGAAAATGATAGGAAAAGCACCCTTGCTAATTAAAATAAAGAGATCTCTGATGCCTGGCAGTTAAATACTGTTCATCTTTATTAAGGTACTAGGAAACAGCACTGCAAATAGTTGGGAAAACCATTACTCTCTTGGGTTGCCCTGTAAATAACTGATTCATTGAAAACAATACAGTGTGAAGAATGGGTGAGCTTTGTTCCTAGAAATGCACAACACAGAGAGTTTCGTATTATTTAAAATGTAAAAAGAAAGAAGATACTGTAATGGCATACTATTTTATAAGGTAGTTACCTGAAGTGAGGGAAGATTAGGAAAAAACATGCCATATCAAAATGCTCCACTAATCAACATTTAATAGTAAAAATAAGGAGAAAAAATGGCAATAATACTGTTTCTTTTAGAATTTATTTTCAAGTAGAAAAACAAACAGATGTTACTGTCCTCCTAGGACATGAACAAAACTAAACATCTAACTAGGCCAAAGATAAGATTTCCACCATTCTCAGAACTGACCGAAATTCTTGCCACTGTCAGAAGTAAAAGTTTTACTACCACCTTTGATGGGAGTAGGTTTAGGATAATCCTTACCACATCTGAAAAATCCCATTCCAGTTGTACACACTTCATGGAAAATATGGTGTTTACTGGCAAATAGTAAGAGAGGGAAAAGACCCGTGTCTTTTTGTGCGAGGATGCTATGGGTGTATGTATCTTTTTCCTTAACAGAAGTTACAGCCTTTTCTGTTGTCTGTGTGCAGCCTGGCATAGATTTATAGGAAAGTATGGAGCTAAAAAAGCTTTGGCCTCTCCATTTGTTCTTCACTCTCATCTGCACAAAGGCACTAGTTGATACCATTTACATTTTGCTGGGACCCTGATCATGACAGTACCATGGCAAGAGAGCAGTAGACAATGGCTAAGTGTCTTTCTTCATAAGCAAGGCAAGTTTGGGGGGGCCGTAGCGCCAGTCCTGCCATTCCCCCCAAGGTGTTCAAGAGGATGTCTGGTTCTGGCACGCTCAACAAGTGTTCTCACTCCCATCATATGTTTAATACTGAGTGGGCTCAGCACACTGATTTCTCTTTAAGGTTGCACAAGTTCATGCATGCACCCTAACAGAATATCTATTTCAGCTTTTAAATCTGTCTTTCAGTTATCAAGCAAGTTGTAAATACTGTCCTTTACTTGAAGACACATTGATTAAAAACCATGAGAAAAGCAGAACAGCACAGGTAAGATGTGGAAACAGCTGGGCGATGGACATTTTTAGGCTATGGGAAATGCTCTTAGTAAGGCACACTTAAAAGAATTGGATGGACTACTCTGCAGTCACTAAAAGAAGAGCAAGAGCAAAGCATTTAAAAATAGCCATCAGTATTGATATGAATCATTTAACAATGGGTAGAAAAATTCACTTAAAAATTAATTAAATTTTTTTTTCCTCTCCTTGCTTCTTGAGGAGAAAGTGTGTAACTGGTGGAAGAAGAGAGCATGCAGAGCAAGAAACATTATTAATATTGTAACGCTGGCAGCTTAACAGCACTTGGCGCAGTAGGGGAAAGGGCAGTGGTTGTAACATCAACAACACAGGACAATGAGCCTTGGCACCAATGACCATATATTATTGTGCATGTCTCCTTTCTTTTTTGTTTTAACATCATCACAAGAGGTGAATAAAAGGTCTTTAAACAAAGGACAAATCAGTCCTGGGGGCAGGGAGCAGGCTGCAAATTGTTATCTGCAGTGGGAAAGAGAAAGTTTTTGGAAGATAGCAAAGACAAGGCAGTGCCTTATGCAACTTACTGCAATATTTTTGTTAGAGGAGGTTTGGATACAGGCAAGATGAAATGGCAGGAGACAGGGAATTCTATCATCTTAACATTTAGTGCTTTCCACAGAACCTTTAAATAATAAAAGTCATCAAAGAAATGTCCTCCCATAATATTAATGACTCACTTGCTGTATCCAGAACCTGTGTTACACAGAATGCCAAGAGTTTTGGAAATCAGCTGCAGCGCTACAGTATGCGGTAATAAATATGAACAGAAATAAACATGTTGGCTGGCTGCCTGCTGTCTACATGTCACTGTAAATAAAACAAGATGCCTCCTGCTCACATTTCCAGCCATGTCTCTGAACCTACATAAAGGTTTTGCTAGTCATGACAATGAAGAGATGTATGTATTATAGTAGCCACTTTGCCTCGCAAAACATACCTTTGTGTTGTGATGGGAAAGAAGAAATATTACCCTTATTTGAAGCAGAAAGGAAACTTAGAACAGGCAGAACTTGTTAAGGACACTAATGTTATCACAGCATTTGATACAAGTTTCAAAAACTTCTAACTGAACCAGAGTGGTTCAATTTAATTTTAAGAAATGCTACCAGCTATTATTTGTATCCCATAATGATTAATAGGAACAGAAGCGATGTTACCCTTGTTGTGCCTGTCCCTTGGATAACTGAATGGCAATACATGAATAACCACAAAGCAAGCTAGTAAATTGTGCATCACATTACAAGCCATTTATGAAGAGTGAAGAAAAAAATATATCTGTTCAGTTCTCCACAAACAAAAAGGCAGACAAGTGGCTTTTAGATCACAGTGAATGACAAATAAAGAGTTAAAGTAAAACTGGCGGTGAACAGGTGATCAACACTTTGATAGTCTCACAGACTGAGGGAACGTGCTAATAAAACAACATTTTTCAGATATACAAGCTGTGAAATGATGCTGGGAGAAATACATTTTACTATTGTCCTTTAACAGATCTAACAGAAAGACTAATGCTATTTTCCTTTACACACAAAACCTTTGCCATAAACTATATATGGAATGCAAGCTACTTGTAATATATTACATTTTTTTCCAGCTTGATTTTATACTGGTCTCAGCCAGTGCACACTCAATGGAAGGGTGCACAAGCTGTATCTGTATATGAAGAAGTGTAAGTGAAGAAAACATCAAAGAACTGTGAAGGAAATTTTTCAATGTATCTAAGTCCTTGTTTCTGTAGAGGTGTTATCTACCTAACTATATCTTTCTGTTTACCTACATGAGACCTAATTTTCAAATATGTCTGTTTTTCAGTAATCTATGAACTATTAGAAACTTCTGCAAGGTTAGCAATTATGAAAAAATGCCTATCTAGAATAGCAAAATGTGCAGAAAGAATTCTAAATTAAAGCACTTATTTGAAAGCTGAAGATAATTTTGCTAGATGTGGAAAAATTCAGGGCATGCAACATCAGATATTCCTTTCTGTAAATTTTTACTTCTGCAAATATTTTGTACTCTTACTCTATTCCAAGTTAATCTACTAGCTTAATAAGGACCATTGACTACAACATTTGCACAGCCCCTCTAAATTCCACATTAAAAAGAATTGTACTGACTGCACAGCAAAACCACAACTCTAAGTTAAGAAACAGATGATGTAAAGGCTACAAGTCTTATTATCACTCCCAACAGGACACTTTGCACCAGCATTTTGCTTAAAGGGAGCACATGTTCCAGGCAACAGTGTACCCATCATTTCAGAATATTAAATTGTAAAAACTGAGTAAAGCTATAGAAATGGGATTAATTTTGTGTTGTCATGCTTATTCAGAACACATGCTCCCCTGGCATCCACAGGAGTAGAAGGGTTAATCTAGAGTGCAACAAGGCAGAGCCTGCACTGCTGTGAACTCACTTCCTAAACTGCATTTAAGACTCACTTCTAGAAAAAGGATAGGCTAGGTTGCAGTGTCTTATCTGGCAGCAAGAAAACCAGAAGGAAAGGCACGATGGGAGGAAATTAAAAAGTCTCTGTTCTTTTTTATTCTGCCACAGACCCTCTGGTTGTAGTGAGGAAACAGACACCCTTTGGATTCCCTGGGCTTCCAAGAAACATCCATGAGCAATGCTCAACCTCTTTTCAGTAGTAATATTCTGTTTAAAAAAATTCACAGCACTGCACAGTAATATTGTGGCATGACACCTATCTAATTTCAAAGTAACTGGGCACAAGCATATCCTGCATTTCACCCTACATACATACAAAGTGAAATAACATCTTATATTTGAGATGAAAAAAGAGCAGACATATAATTACCTGTAGGTAACAGATGGCAGCATTCCAGATTCTAAACATGAAAGAAAATTTATGTTTCAGAAATTACCACCCACATGTTAAGAGGAAGGAAACATAGCTTTAAAGCCACTTTTGAACTCTCCTAGGCCTCTGCTGCTATGGATAAGGGAAATATCCTTAAATAAGTTAGACAAGTCCTATAGTTTTACAGTTTGTACCAAGGACAAGTGTGTAAGTAAAGAATTATGGCTTAAGAAGAAAGAGGTAAAGAGGACAGCACCCACTGACTGGACAAAGTGGCTCTACGTATTTCATCTGCTATCCATGAGCTTGTGTGACACTGTACTTGTCTAGTAGGCTCTTCTGGAGAGCTCTCCACACACATGCATAACTAGATAGGTTTGATTGTTTGTCATGATCTTGAAAAGCATGAAATAGATGTGAAGTGATGAAGGTGGTAGCTTGTGGCATCTGCGGAACTAGATATGCCAAAACAATTAAGTAACAATGGTTCAAAAACCTGTCAGAGAATACTAATGAAAAAATAATTGGAATTAAGTTGCATAATAAGGAATAATCTAAAAACTGTCAAGGTGAAATACTTTTTAGAAAGGTATAAGAGGTGAGTCTGTACGTATTATTCTAGACAATTTCTTTCAGTTTATTGGCTGCAAGAGGACACCAGTTTTAGAGTATTTAAGATGCTACACAACAGCACATTGTGCAGTGCAGGTATATATCTCCTTTGGCCGTATATAGTTCACAAAACCACTAGAGGCAATTTGGAAATGTTTTTGAGGTGTCAGTCACCTTTAAGGAATAGTTTTAGTAAGACAAATATGCTCACAGTGAGCCTTCTGATGTGCAAATGGGTTGGTAGTTGAGCTTTTACAGCTCCATGGCACTTCCTGTGCAGAGGCAACTAAATGCAGTGAAATGCAGGCACAGTCATGCTCAAACAAGTATTGTTTCATGACCCAAGTGCACCCTTCATTCTGTGTTTTCCCTTTCATTCTCTTCCTGCATGACCATGCTGGTCTGTCTCTACTGGCCTGTGTTATCTAAAGTGAGTGGAAGATAGAAGGGTTCACTCTAACCTATAGGTATATGGTATAAATTGCTGTTGAAAGCAAAAAGAGAACTAAGTTGAAGAAACTCTTCAAGCCCAATGTGCTGGAATAAAGGTCCAGATGGACTGGGATTTCTGAAACTGCATGTGATGGACTTAGATTTCTGAAACATTGGGTGAAATCACAAATTTTGATGGCAGCATGTGAAAATAGTCTTGAAATAACAAGTGCACTTGAAATGAGCATAAGTTATTTACCTTAATTAAATAAGTCTCAAGAGGCAAGGAAGTATCTGTCCTAGACAATTATTTTTTAGACAATTGACAGCTTGCTTATGAATGGCAAAAGAAGGTTACTAAAATAGTCAGAATATCTAAAATCATGTGGTTAGAGCACAAGAAGAAAATGTAAAACCATACAACTAAAAATGCTACACCATGGACTTGGACTAAACTGTAGAGTCTGTTAGCAACTAAAACTGTAACCAACTACCTAATATTAAATTATAACATATGGGAATTGAAATGATTACTTCTATAAACATCAGTGCTGGCTGCCTACTTTTTTTCCTCTGAGCAGTTGTTGTATCACCCATCCACTTCCCTTTACTGTATTGAAACCTCTTACAAGTTCTTTACCTTGCTATGCTGTGAGCTATTTTGTGAAGTCAGAACAATGTCTGCACATTGTATGAAGTTTGATAGAGATTTAATGTCTTTGGAGATGCATGTTTATGTTCTGCATTTCCTTAAGTGCACTCTCACTCAGCGGTTAACCTGCAGTCCAGGATAATCAGTATCTGCAACAAAAGGGAGAACAAATACTATGATTCCTTACTTAGGTCAGCTTTTCCGTATTTTTACAAATTACAGAAATTCCCAAACAACAGTTCTGGAAACCACATCATGGAAAAGGAGTCAGGAACACAGGAAAAAAATCATGTATTGTATCTTGTCCAGCAAATCCAATAGGGTGTGTGGGCATGTGTGTGTATTGGGGGTGTGGGGCTCTGTGTGTGAGATAAGTGGCCAAATACCAATAAACCAGTCAAAACTTTATTCCAAAATTCATCTGCAATTTTGCTTGATTTCCTTTCCTCAGATTATATCCATATAGATATCATAGGTAGACCTGTATTTATAGGGTGATCTGGTAATATTATTCCCATAAACAAGCTTTATTTTCACAGGAAACTATTTTAGGGATGTACATGAGGAGTGAGTCGGTTTATTATACATGAGGAGTGTTTATTTCTTCTGCATCTATGTGGTCTCTTCATTTACATTGTACCTCTCACTATATCCCTGTTTATTCTCCCTAATTAATTGCTAAAGGTGTTATTGAAATTTTGGTTTTAGAGAGAAAGAAACTCTCATAAATGTATAGAGAGCTTTGTTTAACTTGATGAGAACGCAAAAGGATCTTCTTGCATTTGACCTTCATAATACAACTAAATTAATACAGCTAAGATTAATGAGCCAATTATTTTTGACAAGACAGCAAGCACATAAGATTGTTTTCCTCACGTTTCTTTTTTATATGACTGACAAATGACTAGCGATTCTACCAGAGGTTGGTGTTTACATCCGTAATCTGTTCCCAAGGAATTAATATTTTGAGATTTTCATCTATAATTCTAAGGTCAGAAGATATGCTGTAAGGACTGGTGTGCTTGGGGCTGCTTAACCCACAGCGTGTCAGTCCTCTAAGTCACATCTCCGGAAAGGGCAGGTGAGGAGGCATTAGATCAACCTGTGGGTTGCATGTGCATTGCAGGTTCATTATGGGGCAGCTGTTCTCTGCCTCTCCCTTGATAAGATGAAGGTGACCTTAACCCAAATACTCCCCCACATAACACTGCTGTAAAAATATACTGGTGCCGACTCTCTGCAAGGGAATGTGAGCTTCAGCGAACTGTAACACTGGAGCTGAATAACAGAAAACATACTGCAGGGAGGTGAAAATAAATATGATGTCAGGCAAAGGCACTACTGGATCCACCTTTGCAAATTCACATTTACTGAAGACTACAAACTGGAGCAGAATGGAGAGAAATCTTTGTAGCAAAAGGCAAGACATTTGGGGGTTTTTGAAACTAGACCGCTGGAGTGAAGCTATCCTGACTCCGTTCAACATCATTAATACCATTGAACATCAGTTTCAACTGGATAGGATGCCCATAGCCTTGCCATTAAAAACTGTGTCTCAGACTAAGTTGGGGACAGGTAAGAGACCCATCAGGATGGGTTTCAAAGCTTTAGTGATTACAGTTTGTTAAACATGTTGATATTCCTGCATGGAAAACACTATCAAATCATTTAATAGGGGAAAACAACAGTTTATGAAAGTACAATTAGTCTGGGCATGGTTTCATGAAATGCCAGGCAGTTTAATAAAAGGACAGCAAATGTCACAAAGTGATGATGAATGCCATGATGGCATTTTGTCAGGCTAGAATTATTTGCGTTTCCTCCCCTCCATTCTGCATAACACATCAGGTATTTAATGAATAATTGGAAGAGGAAAAAAATGGGAAAAATCTGTCCAGACCTACAAGTAACACCTTGCATTTGATATGCTCCATGAACAAGAAAATGAAAGTCACATAGTGTACTGCATAAGAAGCTCATAAATTATTAACCAGCAGTCTCTAAATCTCTAACTAGCAGTAGCTTGTCAGTTGTGGACAATTCCAGTCCATTTTTGTATGGCTTGCATTTTTTTTTTTCTTTTTTTGGCTTAAATAGGAGTATAAGCATCCAAGCAAACCTGTCAGCAAATTTTCTCAGCAGCTAAACAACTGCAGGCAAAACTTCTTATCTTTGAATTGTGCTCAATTTTCTGCCTTTTGCAGTTAGAGAGAAAAAAATGCTCAATTACTCTATGCACAACATAGCCAGTGATTCTATCATTTTAGGGCATGATCAAGCAAGGTAAAGAATCGTGAAATGCAGTGGGTTTATCAAGAATCAGCCTTGTGATTCAGAGTCGGATGTCTGGGAAAAAACCCAACAAATACAAGGTAGAGAAAAATGTCATTTTATTAGATCCTTTTTAACACAGTAACTGACAGCTCTTTGTCTTTACAAAGACACAGCTTTCAAACAACTTATCAGGTGAGGCTAAGAATATATAATTCCAAATAAAAGCCTTTCAGTACCCTGAGAAATCCTTTTTGTTCAAAACTAATAATTTTTTTTTAGTTTGGGCACAGAAGTAAAATAATTTGTCAAATTCTCTGCAAAAATCCTTTTAGCTATCTTAAAAAGTGCATTTGGTACAGACCTACTTGATTTCTCATATATGAGCAAAAATTTACTTTATCAAATTTTATTCTTCAAAAAGGTCTTTTAGCTGAGTTGAATATCCATTTTGTGCAAAACAATGACCATGCATCAGCTTGGAGTGATTGCACAGTAGTTGCTTAGCCTGGCAAATGGCAGCAAAATGTCAGCTGAAATGAAAGACACACAGCCCTGGGCTTATCACAGAAAGTGCAGATGATTCATGTAACATCGTAAATAAATAACACAGGCTTTGTGTTAAGGTAGGTTTAACAGTAGAGGTTCTCTTTTCACCACCAGCTCATTTCAAAGCACCCGTAATATAAGCTTTATTTGGTGACAGTGACATGCAGCAAGATAAGGTATCCTGTCTTTAATGCTCATATTTCAAGGTCACAGAGTGTTACATTCCAAGTGAATAAGAAGAAAACTCAATCAGATAGAACCTGTATTAATGGATCATCAAAACATTGATAGTAGATTCTCTTCCCTGCCTGCAGGGAATGTTTAGCTTGGTTGGTAATTATGCAGGGGAGGGTGAGGGTGCAGGGAGGGGGTGGGGGACCTATGGAGAGATGCGTCAATCATGATTTGTCTACATTTGTCACAAAAATTACGGGCAATTATTTGACAATGGGGTTTGAACCCAGGATTTGTAGATAAGTAGAAGCTTTTACTGACTGATCTCAGAGATCAAGTCTATCAGTTTACAGTGTACAGCCAACAAATAAACAATTTTCTGTTCCTACAAGGGTTGTGAGACAGACATTCACTTCTGTTACTAATGATCCCTGTATTTTTTGCCTAGCAGGTATACAGTTCAGTTCCACTTGTTCTCTTTCTTTTAAATTTGGTACTAAGCCTCAGGTTTTAATCCTAAGCATATGATGGTTGCTCAGAAGGGTAAACTGGTCAAAAGAGAAAACAGCAATGAAATACTGAGAGAAACAAAAGCATATGTAGGTGAAAACCCTGTGAGAAATGCTAGAAAAGACAAATTTTCTTACCAGCTTATGGATACTAGTATTCCCAAGCTCAATATTATTCTAAAAGCAGGTTAAGCCATGAACTTTATACCAGGTCTCAGTGATGATCAGACTATTTGCTACAGGACATGTTAAAACAAAACACATTTTCTTTTGTAATTCAGTTACTTATGCAATTTATATTTAAAAATAACAATGTGTGATATGACAGTACGTTAATAACATTTACTATTCATTCAGATTCAGTATTCTCTGAAAATCAAAATTAGTCTTACAGTAAATATAAAATAAGTGCTTAGGTACTCAGGCTCTTCAGTGAATGTTGATGAACATTTTTACTTTAACAGTCGTCACACTATGTTGGGAAAAAGAATTTGGAAAGAATGTAGGTTTAATAAAACTCTATTACCCTTCAACTCAGTTATGCCAGTTAATCCCATTATGTATCAAAATCTTGAAATCTCTGCAGGTTCATAAGAAGCACTTTGTCATCAAGTGTTTAATTTTTTTCCCCACTTCCCACAGTTTGGTGAGAAACTTTTTGTAACCTTGTCATCCTTTAGACAGCTAGTTTGGAAAGCTGGATTCTGGCCATCTTCTAAGCAGAAAAACAACAGGCTGTCTCCAGGTAGTAATTTCCTCTCAGACTTCGAGAAATATTTCAGATATGTAAGACCTAAAGACTTCAGAAACTTTCCACTGTGACACAGAAGAATATGGTAAGTCAGCTTTTGTTCATTGTACTGAAAGGTTTGAATCCCTTTTAAATTTAAACCAGCAAAACAGGTTTAGCTATGTAAAACTTCTAAAATGTCAGATGAAATACCCAGATGATTTTCTGCAAGGCTGCCTGTCTTAAGTGAAGTTTTCCTTCCTTAATTCATAAAATTGTAACTTCCATCTGCAATAAAACATCTATCAAAAATCAATTACTTTTTTCAGTTAGGATAATGTCACAGACTGACTCTTCTTTCAGTACTGTTTGTCTGACAGTACTCTCTTCATTCTATCACATTAGTGGATAAGGCACTGGGATATTAAATTCCAAAGTTTATCATAAATCTTCCATGTTCTAGTAGAAGCACCTTATGAAGACTTCATTATATATGAATCTGTCTCCAACTTATACGTTGTTGACTGCCTTGCATCAGAAAGTAAAATTTTCCCTAAAAATTTGTATCCCTAAAAATTTGTAACCCTAAAAATCTGTACTGAAGAGCTATCCTGAAACTATGTCTGGTTTAAGATCTTGAATTATAGACTCTATTGATGTCTGTTTTGCAAGTATCTTAAAAATTCAGTCTGACTTTAAGTTAGAAACCTGCACATGATCAGCAGGGCCTTCTTGTCTGACATTAGAGCTGCTTGCCTGATGTGAGAAAAAAATTCCAGCAAATCGATGGCACTCAAGAAAATCATGGACATTTAGCAATAAAACTACAGCTGAAACAAGGAACTTCTGTTTTGTTTTTTAATCTCAGAATGAAAACAAGAATGAAATGGTCATGACTGCTGTGGACAGGATTATCTAAAGACAAGTCTTGAGGTCTGTAACAATATCCTTACTTGGGGAAAAAACTGAGTGAGTGAAAACAGGAGTAAATTGACAGCAGAGACATCTGGGAAAAGGGAATATAAGAACAGAACTATAAGCACAGCTGGAGTGCAAGGGAAATCGGTCCTGAAAGAAAGATCTTGTCATAGATGTTGTAGAAAGATAAGGGAAGCGTATAAGGTAAGGCTGGAAAAGCCATATTAAAGCAGTTACTCTGTACTCTTAAAAGAGGAAAACAAAAGTGACTTGACATGGAAAGCCTGTGATCTGAGACTATCTCAGCAAGATCTTAGTACCTTTCACCAACTTCGCTCAAAGTTATTGACACGCCACAGAACTGGAATCAAACTCAGGACCCATAACCAGTTCAGTATTGTTTTAAAGAGGAGTTACTTGAATCACATGGCTGCAGATTCAGGTCAGAGCTATATTTGGTGAAAGTGTTTGAAAATGTACAGATTTCAAAGATCTTTGAAAATTCCCTTTGTCTCTCTTTTCTGCACCACATGAATAATTTCATTAAGGTATAAGCAGAACTGTAATTTCTTTCATTATTTCTCTTTCAAAGTGTATTTTTCTGCATGCACCGCAAAATAAACAGCACATCATAGGATATCCAAATGGCTTTTCCAGTGTCTTAAAATTCTTAACCTTTTCAATAAGCAAGAACTGTGTAAAACGTGGATCAGCTCATTAGTTGATACAAATTATTGCAGCTTCACTGACTTCGCTAAAGATAGTTTATATGTAATGAATATTAGGGTCCGTATGTTCCAGAAGTGCTTTTCTGTAAGCAAAAAAATCTGAAAACTGAAGAATAATTAGAGAAATGTGCACAGAAAAGCTTATTCAAGTGTGCCATTGGTCATATAATACCACACAAGTAATGGCTTGGACTTAATCTTAGAGGTGTCAAGTAAGATACTCAAGCAGAAATCAATTTATGGATTAAAAAAGCTCCATCTTAGGAACTTACATGGGAAAAGTTTTATAAGGAGATTCCAGATGATATCATGAACGCTCAAGAATTTATAGCTTCCAGGTGAGAAACTCTTAGCTTTCCTAGATTCTCTTCAAAACATCCATCCTAATCATGCAGACTCAATATTTTGGTTTTGCCACAAATAAAATTGCTAAGACAGATGCAACCTGATGCCCTTAATTTGGTAGACAACTTGCATCTTTCCGTTTTCCATATCCTTGTAAGATGCCCTTTTGCCATTGTTCTTGACATTCACAACTACAAGAGATTTACATGGTACTGCATACAACTATTATTAAATTCTTCTAAAATATTTGAGATTCTTAAGGCTAAGAACTTCAAAGCTAAAAAAAAGTGTGCTGAACTTCTGCAATCCACTGCAGTTCATTGTTCCCAGTTCTAAGTATAATATATGTTAAAGTTAAAATCAAGCAATACCCCCACCCCCAGCTTTTTTTTAGATTCCACTTCTTTATGTTTATGCTTCAATGCTTTGAACTCTTCTCTCAATCCTTTCATGGAAGATATGGTAATCAACAGGCATCATCATCAACAACAGTAAAAGATTAAAATACATAACTAAATGAAGAAAAGTTAGTTGTGCACAGTCTTATGCAAGCCAAGCTACAGTATTTCAATCCTAGTGATACTCCTAATGCAGCATGAGAACAGAAATAGGCATCTAGTGGTGTTTGAGTATATGAGATGGTGAAGCAATAAAACTTAAAAAACCTTGAAGTGAAAAATCTTACAAATGGCCTGCAGCTAGGATTTAATCTGAATGGCCACTTTGCAAACAAGCTCAATGAATAAAATGTTCTCAAGAACAAGGTCAAGTAAATAAGAAGACAGAAAAAACCTCTTCTTGTAGCAAAGTGCTCCCCGAACTCATTCCAAATACTTAGCAATTGCAATCAACACTTCTGAAAGCCTTGCACAATTTCCATCTGCTTTTCACTAGAGAAATAAGAAATAAGTGTAGGGGTTTGTAAAAACAAAAGGATTTCAAAAATATTGATCTGAGGGATTATATGGTAATAGGAAAGGAATGCTCCAAGGTAAAATGTGATCGTCTTTTTCTTGGCTAAGAATTCTTCTTGTTCACATTTCTTTTATAATGCTGCTACATTATGTTTTCTCTTGTTGAAATATTACATACACAGTAGGAAGGAAGAGACCTTGGGACTTGGACAATTTGCCTACATTTAGCTCTATTAATATCATTAGACAGGAGAATCAGTGACACTGCAGCTAAAAGCTAGAGATGAACTAACTGGTGCTTTATCTTCTGTTGCCATGGACTACATGATGAACTCCGCAGTGACCTAAATTTATTACAGAATAGTGCTCGTTGCTGCTGTACCAAGCGCTCTGTTGCAATTACAGCACATTAGGCAGAGGAGTGAATCTCAAGGGGAAATGTCTAGTCTTTTAATCAAGCAGTAGAAAAGTCAGAGTGGACAAAAATTACACTGCTGTATATATCTGCAGTCAATCTGTACATGTACATCTAACAGCAGTCTTAATTTTGCCCAGAAAACGTTTTTATTATATACAGGGGTCATGACTGTACAGTTCGCTCACTTAATCTTTTCTGTACTTCAGTCCATTTTTTCCTGTATTATATTCTCAACCTTCCTGAACTTTGTTGGGAACACCAGAGAGTTAAAATAACCAGTCTTAGGATTTCACCTTCAGACTGACCTATTTCAAATTAGGATAATCCTTTCTCTATATTTTATTGTTGTATCTCACAAATCTGAAGATCTTGGGTAGCACACTGTGAGCTGAAGCCTTGAAGACAGGCACACTGTTTTTGCAAACAGCTTTTAACATTTAATGGGATCTGTAGAGCTCACCTTACAAGTATTCTGAAATCTGATAAGTCATTCATTTGTTTTAATGGATAAGAGGAAAGCTTTTGTAAACAGAGTGTTTCAAAACATTACTAATGAGTTTTCAGAAAAGAAACACTGTCATTTTTGTAGCAATAGCTGAAAGTGCTGATGTTTAAAAAAAGGCTAATTTGAATTGCAGAAAAAAATAGGTCATGAAATTCAAGGTGTATCTTAAACTCTGCTTATGGGCTGGATAGGGGGGGAGAGAGCGAGAGAGCTCGCTCTTTTTACTTCTATTGAAATGAACAAAAGGATTCCTAATGCTTTCAGGGAAGGCAGAAGCAGACACAAAGAAGTGATTCACATAACCCAACCTTAAGCACCTGTCGGAGACACCAAAGCCAGGAACCTCACTCACTCTGGGCTACCTGTAATGTGACTGCAGAGGGCTGATCACCTCCAAAGGGCTAATCAGCACCGTGCAGCTCTGAATCACAGTCTGAATATGCCTCCTTTTCTCTTTCCTAAATAAGGTACTATTCAAGGGTAATTAGCATCCTAACTTGGGTGTATAATGTTAGATGCTCCAAGGTGATTGGTGCAAACCCCCCCTGCGTCTAATGAACAAAAAAGGAAAATCAAAATAATGAGTGCCTCTCATGACAACATAAGCATATGACCTTGAAAACCATGTTGCAAGTCAGGTTTTTTGGTCACTTAGTGGACCACAGGGATGAGTATCACCCAGCTGAGTGAGGATTTGCAGAGTTGCAAAATCAAAGGGCTTGATCCTGTTTTTCTCATTCTCCTATTTTAGATGTACATGGCAACATGCTATAAACACAGTAGTAAAACAATGTGGAAGCAGAACAAAATAATTTACCTTCCAACACTTTGCTATTCTTGTTTTCATTGGGATTTCAGAAATATGGCCATCACCCTGGGAACAGCCAAGTTACATACCTTTGTGACCCGCAAATCAATGATTTACAATTTCTGAAGAAGCTCAATTCCACTACAGTAGTGGAATTATAATACATATTTGTAACTACAACACCTTTTATAAACTGTCAGTACTGTTGATAAAATATTAATTAAGGATGAGACATTGTACACTTAGGCTGTTCATTTACACTTCTCTCCATTCATCTATTTCTACAATGGCTGCTTAATGCCTTATCATAACATTTCACAGTAAGCACTCTGTGGTATATTCTGTGAAATATATGGCTCACCAAAACACCTTCTAAGAGGTGGGAACAGATATGTCACATGCATTGCGGTGAAGTGTAGACATTACAGGCTCACCCCTTTATGATATGTTTCTTCCCATTATGTGTTTTAAGCACTGAACAGACCACAGAACTTGGAAGGAACATCAGAAATATGTATGAAAAACACAGAAGGAATTGTCCCTATATGTGCAGGCTAACTAATATGCAAATGCTAAACCATTTAGCACAGAGAACAGATAACACTGTTTGAGACTTACTGTATCTGAACTCTGTGCATTTTCACAGTGCCATAGCATAAATGCTATCTAGCTCAGGTACTTTTAAAGTGTAGCTGCCATATTGTATGATGCTTCCCTTTCCCCAACACTTACTTCCCATCTGTGTGGAATAAGAAGTGTGGAGGACCTGAGGAAATCACCCCGAGGTAAGCCTGCAACACTGTTGTCAGGAGGTCAAAGGAAGATCTGGAGAGCTGGAATAGCCTTAGATGCAAAATATTTCCTGAAGTGTGAGCAGACTTTTGGAGAAAGGAACCTGGGTAGTTTGGAGGCAGAGCTCAAAAAAAAAGAAGGTAGCTAACTGGGGCAAACAAGCAGAGAGTAAAAAAAAGGAAAAGAATGTTTACTGGAAAATGAGAGTCACGAATGAAGTTTTCTCAAAGCAGAAATAAAGAAAATTAAATGAGTCTTCAGGAAGAGATTGACAAGTGCAGCTGTCTCTGTAAATAACATTAGGAATCAGAGGCCAAAGACAAAATACACTAATTTAACACCAACACTCACATAACACTTGGCATATTTAGGTAATTTCCCTTCTTTAAAGGGAGTCAAAATTATATTTTCACTCTCACTGCACATCTGTGAGGTAGAATCATAAAATTCCATTTTACAAATGGTTGCAACAAGGCATAAAACAGGAAGACAATTTGCTACGCTAATTCAGTTAACTACAAATATCACGTGGAATGCTTAACATCCTCTACTAAATTAAGCATTTCTACATAGAAATACATTTGGAGGAGCAGTGAGAATTAAGGAGAAATGCTAAAGCAGACATCCCTTTCTTGTTATGTTCCATATTTTAACCTTAAGAAATAGCCAAAACCTTGAAGTAAAAAAAGAAAACATTGAAATATTTAAACCTTTGAAAAATATCTATTTCATGGTTGTGGATCTGACATACACACACTCATACACATACACATACACATATATATATGTATATGTATATGTACATGCAGCAACACAGATGGATTGGTTTTTTTCTGGTACATTTTAATGATCCTTATTTATAGTTGGAAGCTCCTATACTCTTAGGAGAAAAGCTTCAGAGATTTCAGAGGAGCTGAGCTAGCTGGTTTAACTACATTCAACATCTCAAAATGATTATAATGATGACTACACTCTAGCTGCTTGATGGGAACATTTTGGCAGCATAGTAATTCCCCTGCTGTTATTATTTGATGTGCTTTCATGATTATTTGTATGAGGACAAAGCACTATAAAGGGGTTAGACATAAGCAGGCACCTACATCAGCCCACACAGAAAAAAAAAAAAGCCATAAGATGCTTGTAAAAGAAAGGGAATATGTAAAGGCTTATACAGCTTCTCAGCTTAATCTATTTTTTTTTTCCTGTCTTTATTATGGCATGTAAAACAGCAAACTGGGGTGAGAGGGAGGCCAGTGTATAGAAAATAATTGTGTATTTGGCACTCATTTTCAAGTACTGCTCAATGTTTTGGAATCACTTTCAGTCTGCAATGATATTTTGGAGCTATATTACAAGGAAACTGCTACCACATATCAGTAATACTAACAAGGGCCAGATTTGTTGTGCGGGTTCCTTCTCTCTGGCTTCCCATTTAGAGTTGTTCTCATTATTCTGGCTCAAGGAAATTAGAAGATCACCTTGATCACCTATGCTGGCAATTTCCTTCCCTCTTGCAATTACATGTGGCAGTCTTGGTAACTGGAAATAAGACCAAAAGTTTTGGGAAAGAATCAGACTAGAAGTTTAGGCTGCCAGCAGAGAACCCTGAAAGTTTTTGTTCCTGCCAATGGCATCAGATACAAATTCTGGCCATTCCCACTTTGGACAGGAGGATTAAGATTATCCAGACCTGCTTATATTATTTCAACTAATTTAGCTAAAGCTACAATCTGTGTCTCTGAAAGACACATGAAAGCACTGCATCACATCAGAAAACACCAGTATTCAGGGAGCAAGGTCCCAGCCAATGCTGGTTTAAAGACCACAACTATGTAGTTAGTGAAGTCTAGTTGGGTGTCAAGCCCAGCTGGGACAGCATAGTCCATGTCTTCACCAGTGAGGTCTCCTATTTCCAGAGGAGGAACACAAAGCAAACTGCCTCCTGAAGTGGTCCACAGGACAACCTAGTTACTCGAATGTGCTCAGGAGTTGTTTGATAGGCTGCTACTTTCCATGAGTTAAAAGTATGGTAACAGCTTAATGGTATCAACAGTGCTGTTATCAGGACCTGCTAGCACTCCCAGGCACCATTCAGAGTAGTTGTATACCATGGTCTTGGAGGATGCTTGTAGGACTGGACCTGAGAGTAGTGAATGTGGGCAGATTGTTGAAGGATAGGCAGCGTTGTCACCATTATCATTCAGCAGACTGACCACCTTGACGAACTCCTGCATATCCTTACCTAATTATCAAAATTCCCATCAGCCCTGGCACCTTAGTAGCTGAGATGTTTCCTTTCCAGCAGCTAACACAATTTACCTTTTGATGCTTCTGGGATGTAGGTAGCTACCAAAATAGAAAACTGTGGCATAAAATAATTAAATTATTTCTGCAAGGCTACAGTCTATAATAGGACTGGGAATTGGGCCAAGGTTTCCACAAAACTGAAGCCTTATCTTGCATTCTATCCACTAGACTGTTCCTCATTCTCTGCTCCACTGTGGGAGTGATCAAGAGCTAGACCCTGGAAAAAGCCTGGTTTCCACACCAGAAATACTGCCAGAGATAACTTCCTCAGAAGACTACTTAGTGTGTAAAAGGACCACAGCCTAATTAATCCCACAATGACTCTCCTCTCTGTATTTTAAAATTTTGTGTATAATTCCCTTCTTAAAAGATCACAGACCTTTTTCTGCCACAGAGCTTCCCATATTAACTGACCAGTAATCCATTTTTTTCCTACAACTATCAACAGTCTCCATTCCTTAAGTAAAACAATTTAGTCTGGCTTCCATTTCTAACTAGACTTGTACCTTCTGGGCACACAGAGAGTCCCTGTATTCCTTGCTGGCATTTGCTAGAGCACAAAAAGGGACTAGTAACATCAACATTATGAATAGTATAACCATTCCTGCTTTGTTTTCCAGCAAAACTATGTTCATTCCTGTAAATGGATTGAAATGCATTGGAAAGGTAAAAAATTTGTTACACAGTATTCAGACATTTTCTGAAGCATCCAAACCACCATCAGCTAAAATTGGACCAGATTTTTTTCTAACAGTGATCCAGATTAGTGTTTCCTAGCTGTTTTATGGAAACAGACTGAACTGTAAAATTTTTGATGACTGTATTTTTTTACTTTTGCACTGTTTATTGAAGGACTGAACATCAGTACATTCGCAATCCAAGCTTGTTAAGGCCTCTGCATGTACATAATATGACAGATAGTGGCCTGAACAACAGTTTTTTGCAGAACACTTCTTCAGAGGATATGGAATTAATTTCTTAAATAGGTAGACAAAAGGTACTAATAAATTACCCTCACCTCGTGCTTCTACATTTCTAGCATATAATCATTATATCAGTATATAATTCAAAGGGCTATAAATGTTGAAGGAAAAGGCATCATATTAGCTTAAAAATCAGAGACACTAGATTGATTGGGAATTAAGGCTGTTGACAACTTAAACACATTTAGTCATTTACTGTTACACTGAGAAATATTCCAAAATATTAATAGCACTCCATGATTTGTTCAATGCACCTTTTCCTTTCAAGGTCAATGCTGCAAAAAAAAAAAAAAGGCAACTAATTTCTCGTTTTCATGCTTCCTATGTCTTTTGAGAGGCTGGTGCATTTTCTAACCACATTACAATGAGTTAGGTTTGCTTTCTAAATGAATTTCCAACAGAGAATTCATTCAGACTTATCAGTCTGGAGTCTTTCAGAAGCATATTCAGGATTGTATTGATTTTATGTGGCAAGGTTTTGGTAGCGGGGGGGGTGGGGGTTACAGGGGTGGCTTCTGTAAGAAGCTGCGGGAAGCTTCCTCTGTGTTCAAGAGAGCCCATACCAGCCGGCTCTAAGACGGACCCACCGCCGGCCAAGGCCGAGCCAATCAGTGATAGTGGTAACGCCTCTGTGATAACATTTTTAAGAAGGAAAAAAAGTTGGGAGAGTGAGAAACAGCCGCTGGAGAGAGGAGTGAGAACATGTAAGAGAAACAAGCCTGCAGACACCAAGGTCAGTGAAGAAGGAGGGGGAGGAGATGCTCCAGGCGCCGGAGCGAAGATTCCCCTGCAGCCCGTGGTGAAGACCCTGGTGAGGCAGGCTGTCCCCCTGCAGTCCAGGGAGGTCCACGGTGGAGCAGATATCCACCTGCAGCCCGTGGAGGACCCCACGCCGGAGCAGGTGGGTTCCCGAAGGAGGCTGTGACCCCGTGGGTACCCTGCGCTGGAGCAGGTTCCTGGCAGGACCTGCGGATCTGCGGAGAGGGGAGCCCGTGGAGCAGGTTTTCTGGCAGGAATTGTGACCCCGTGGGGGACCCGCACTGGAGCAGTGTGCTCCTGAAGGACTGCACACCGTGGAAAGGACCCATGCTGGAGCAGTTCGTGAAGAGCTGCAGCCCATGGGAATGGCCCACGTTGGAGAAGTTCGTGGAGGACTGTGTCCCGTGGGTGGGACCCCACGCTGGAGCGGGAAAAAAGTGTGATGAGCCCTCGCCCTGAGGAGGTGAAGCGGCAGAGAATAACGTGTGATGACCGTAAACCCCATCCCTGTCCCCCTTGTGCCTCTGGGGGGGCTTGGTGGAGAAATCCGGGAGTGAAGTTGTGCCCGGGAAGAGGGAGGGGTGGTAGGAAAGTGTTCTGAGATTTTGTTTTATTTCTCATTACCTTACTCTGGCTGATTTGTAATAAATTGAGCTAATTTTCCCTAAGCTGAGTCTGTTTTGCCCGTGACAGTAATTAGTGAATGATCTCTCCTGTCCTTATCTCAACCCGCAAGTTTTTGTTATATTTTTCTCTCCCCTGTCCAGCTGAGGATGGGGGAGTGATAGAACCTGGGCACCTGGTGTCCAGCCAGGGTCAACTCATCACAAGGATATTGAGCTTTTGAAAAGATTCAGTGCTAATAGAGTTGCTATTTTACTATTTGACCACCTCTGTCCCATGTATTACTTTGAATTCTCTTCCCTTGTCTACATATCCAAGCCTTCTCAAAGACAGCGCAGGTGCCTGCTCCCCTCCAAACAAGAAGATGCTGGGAGGTCATGTCTCAAATAGCCCTTTTCCGCAACTCATAAACTTGGTTATCTTCTTCTTTCTTTGATAAGACTGACTTAATAGTGATGAAATCAACCACTACTGTAGATTTTTTCCATAGTTTTCCCAAAATACATAGTTCACAGATAAAAGCAAACATGATCCTTCATTCCACATGATGTAAATTGGTATGAATACTGAGTTTTGAAGTCTACTGATCTCTTCTGTACTGTATAGGTCAACAACTTCCAAATATGATAGTGAGAATTGGACAGTAGGAGTGAGGGCAAGGATATCAACTCCTTACTGCTTCCCTGTCATGCCTTCACATAGGGTGAGGTTTAGTTGCTGCAGGTAGAGATTAAAGACTCAAGAACCTTCCCCAGGCTCACTGTAGGTAAAGGGCTTGCTGGGCTCTTGCTTTCATTTGCTCACCCTCAAAACAGATATTCCCAACACAGTCCTGTAAACATGGTCCTAACTGAAGGAGGTATGATCACCTATAGAAGAGAAATGTCTTTTGACCATTTTGGTTTATGTTTTTCTCAAGAAGGATACCAGCTCCTGTGACAGAGAGCACCACATCATGTCAATGGTGATACTATTGTTTTGAAACATGAATACTTGTCCAATGTGACTTAGATTGATACTCCCTACATTATAGTTTGAGATGAACCTTACTGCTTTCACCAGAGAAAAGTTCATTTTTATATCTGTTGAAATAAGGCAGTTAGTTAGTAAATATATCAAGTACAGTTTGGTTTTGAGTTTAGGAAAACACAGTTTCCAAAATGATGTTGGAAAAATAATTTTGTTAGCAGCTAGTGTTGGTCTTCAAAAGCAGTTGCTACCAATATATTGTTGCTTGACAGAATTGTTATACATACTCTGAAATAAGCTATCATGAGCACTTTTCTTCATGAAACAACATTCATTAAAACTGGATTTTCTCTTACCTGGAAATGACACATCACTTTTTAGTCATTTTTCTAAAATAATATATACTTCATAATATGGTGTTAACAAGGCACACAGTAGCAAACCAGTCATCTTTGATGGTCAAAATGTGGACCAAACAGACTATATACAAAGAAAATGTGTCAATTAAATGGATGCTGTCTGCAGTTAGTGCTTATGGCCATCCAGATTCACAGTCTGTATTCTTACTATTCACACGCTGAAGCTCTTTCTTCTCCAAATTGTTTTCTCAAATATTGATTTAGAAAAGAAAATTACTAGCCTAGAAGTAGCCAGCAGAATACACAGATATAAATTCCTCCATCCATGGATATGATGACATTGAGGTAGTTACTGCTGACTTAGGATCACAGTAGGGACAGACCAGCAGGCTGAAACATGGATTCAAATGTATGTACTGCATGCTCAGCTAATACAAAAAGGATCACGTCTCCTTCACATGTAGACCAGATGCACAGCACTGTAGAAGTAACCTTCTGTTCCAGTTTGTGTTCTGTAACACAGGACTAGCAAAAGCTAATCGGTTTGTATGAAGAATTATAATGAAAATAATAGAGTAAACCAGGTTGCACTAAAGGATGTTCAAGTGATCTGGGGACCAAATCATGTATTAGGCATGGTTTTACCGCAGGGTGCCATGAAGCCATAGTGTTAGCTGGGAGCTGCAGCAGAGAGTGTGCTCCCAAACCCCCTGTGTGCGACTCTCTTCTCCACATTTTGTCATGGCTGAGTCCAGCCCTCTCTATTAAGGAGGCAGAGAAAAGACAAAAGGAACTGTGTCTTGATTGTTAATTTTGCCTAGGCATTGCTTTCAGAGGAGAGTTGCAACAGGACCAGGTACTCAGGTTTGGAAGGACACAGCATGAAAACAGCAGATGGGGAAGTGTTACAATTCATGTAAGCAGCTTGTTTTAGGTAGATAATCAACTGCTGAAGCCAAGCTGCCTTTTTGTCTGATGTTCCTTGCTTTGCAAAGCAGAACCAATTTTCATTAGTTAGTGACCAATTTCCTAATCGGATATCTGTCTCTGTTTCTCCTGTTACACCACTGCATACTGTGCAGAAGGTCCACAAAGCAGCAATTGAGAATATTTGGATGATTACATTTAATTGATTTTTGTATGTTAAAGTATTAAATGACTAGTGGCTGTTTACCTGACAACCTGCTGTGATAATACTAGCACTGTATTTTTTCTTTCTATAGGTCACAGCACTGAGAAGTATCATCGTTGACAGCTCTAAGCTTTCTGTTCCTAGACACTTTTTGACTCAGTGACTGTACCTTCTATTATACAGGTAGATGTTCCAAAAATTATTATCATCATCACTGCAAATACACATTGGTGTAATAAAAATCAAGGAATAAAGTTTATGTGTAAGGGAAAACCTGCAAGAGGAGAGTAAATAAGAAAAGAGCTGCATCGGAAAAATGTTCTTTTGCATCATTATTCTGAAATGTGATATTCTGGAAGCAAGGAAAATACTCAAATACATTTGGGGGAGAAATTTTAGAGATTTTATAATGCAGAAAAGGGCAACAATGTTTAAAATTATACATGTAGTTTAATCTAGCTTGAGGTAGTCTCCCACGAGTACCATCTTAATATGATGCATTAACAACTGCACAGCCCTCCCAAACTCACTTTGCTGCTGCACCTGCCCCTGCAAACTTACACAAAAGTTGTGATTCAGCATAATTTCTCTTTTATCCTAAGTCTGTCTGTTCTTTTTTGTAACTGCTCTTAACCTGGGTTTCCTGGAAGTCTTCACACTTGATATTGTTGGGTGAAAAACTTCACCTAAAAGTAAAAAACAAAGCTTCAGACCACCTGAAGAATTTTATGAAATTTGCATTGTTCACATAATTTTGACAATGAAAACCTTAAAAACATGGAAAGGATCAAAAGTTTTCATTCTGATCATTGTAAAATAACATTTTCAGTACTTCATTTTATAAAGCCTTTGAACTTCTTCAGCAAAATACATCTTTCAATACAAAAGTGATCCTGCTGAATTCTAATTTAATGAGAAAAAACATCTTTTTTGCTTGTTTCAGATCAGTTTGAAGCTATATATTACTGTTTTCCTGTTAGACCAGAAATTTTAAAAATTGATTATGTTCACATAGCTTACACTTTGGGATAATAATGTAGGTGTGCTTCTGTGGCAGTGAAAAAATAAAGCAGTGGGAATTTGGAATTTGAAGGAAGACAATTTGGCCTGTATGAATCTTACAATTCCAGAACCAAACACATAATTGTGACAAAATCTTAGGAGGGATGTAATTTCTTTCAGGTCTCAATTTGCAAAGTCTGAGAGGCCATTGTTAGTCCTCTGAGATGCCAGATCCTACTGACTGCATGTAATGTTTAGGATATGTGCAGAAACATGGTCAGATTTTAACCAGTTTTTGACGTAACAACATTTTCAGCAGACCTTTCTTCTGACTCTTTTATAGTTAGGCTGTTTTTACTTGTAAACTGTGTTTTAGCACTGAAGGGAAATAACATGGTTGGTTAACCACAATTTAAAAATAAAGATGAAGTCCTTGAAAATAGCTAACATACACAGAGAACCATGGGAACCTCAAAACATCATTTAGTTTTCTTCCTGCCCAAAGGCGGGATCAATTGTACTATTGTCAGCCTTGACAGATGTTAGTCTGACTCTTTCTTAAAGAATTCCAGTGGGGGAGGGAGGGGAGGCACTTCCAGGCTCTCTTTTCCCATGCTTCACTGTCCTTACCCTTTGAAATGTGACTTTTTCTGCTCGCGGTTTAAGGCTACTGTCTCTTGTTCCACCTGCCACAGGCACAGAGATGAGGGGTAAGCAGGGTCCGACTACCATCTCCAGACTGTGGCTTTGTACCCTATCTGTTCCTTAGCCAGTATACCCACACATGTTCCCTGCTTAAGGGCTTCTGCCATCTATCCCTGAAGTTCTAGTGCATCAAAAATGCAGTGAAATACACGTCATCCAGTTTGCCAGGAATTATACACTATTATGATTGCTGAATAAATGTTAATACTACAATTAAATACCCCAGTTCAAACATTTCAGCATGGAAAGGCATTATGAAACTCCTGAGGCCACAACACAATAGAATGGAAAGAAAGGTGTTAAATATACTTACTCTTATGTATATAGAAATATGTGTACGTACCTATCTATTGCTTCTCCATCTGCATACTTGCACATGTATATAACATATTATTATATGTATTAAGTTAGGTCAATGCCACCTACTTTTTTTCACCAGCAACATGGTGTTGCAGGCTTCTCAAATATCAACTCTCTCCCCACTCCGCCCCTAAAAACCCCCAACAGCTGAAAACATAAATCTTGGAGTCAGCAAAATAAAAAATAGACACTTTATTACACCACAGCACTTCCCTCCACTTTCTCTGTGGTATCATTTGAAGCCTGCTTTCTAAAACAGAAGTTGAACAAATGAATCCTTCTGTCCTCACTTTCAGTTGTCAGCAGTGCTTCAGCGTGAGATGAAATAAATTGCCAGGCTCTTTCATCTTCTATAATCAGCTCTGCACAGCTGAGTACACCCACAGCCCTGTGAGCTGCCTCTGCCAGCACTAATTCTGTGTGGAACGGGAAGTCTTTGTTAGTGCCACGTTTCTAATGTTCTACACAGGAGTGGGTTTTATTATTTTTATTTCTCCCTTTTTCTCCTGTGCACTCTTCTCCAACTGATAAGCTATTGTACAATCCATTTTCTGCAGGAGAGAAGCTTTTACGTGGTAACGTTATTTTCAAAATGTGCTTGATGTAAGGTACTTCTATTCCAACGGGTGCCACTATCACTGATGGTATCAGTGCTTTTGCAACATAATACTTATAAATTGGAGTTGGTTCAAAGAAGCCTTCAACCAATCTAACAGCAGGTCAAAACATTTCATTTTTAGAAGTGTGAAAGCTCTAAATTCATTGCTGTTGCATCAGTGCTGGGCATTGTGGAGGTTTACTTATCATAGGGTTATTTTTGTTTTTCCACCACACTTGCCCTGCTCCAGAACAGTGCAGAACACATCAGGCAAGAGAGGACTAGAGTTTCCAAAGACTTGCAGGTAGCCTAAAATCCCAGGGTGGTATCTTGTATCAAATTAATCCTTGTGGAAGTGAGAGGCAATCAACTGAAAATCTGGCACTGTACATACAGAGATGTGGAGATAGGCTTTGCTAAGGTGCTTACTGGGCCAGGTGATGCATAATCCAGCTGTGGCACCCCTAGACTCCAGGTCATCAGCTCAAACCAAGGACAGGTCAATAGGGTGAAACATGTTGTGGGCATCTGTGCAAGTCCCAGCAGACACACCAAGAGCATCATCCTACCCACCACTCTTGCTGGCAGCCTCTGAGAGTGTAGTAAAGACCAACTTGCCATAGAAACTGAACTATGATACTCTCATTCCTTCCCAGACTTAGTCCTTGAAGGCTAAAACTGTACAGACTGTGACATTTGAATGCTGCTTTCTACAACCGGGTTAAGGACTGAAGTTTTCAGTCTCTTGCCCTATACTGGTATCCATTAGATACAGCTAAATAAAAGTACTGCATGCTGCACTGCAGTAATGAATGAACTGAAACTGCCCAGCAAAAGGGAAATAGGGCAGAGCAGGAGATCACCTTTCTCCAACTTCTTTACTCCGAGAACAGAAAACTTTTTCTACATGTTAAATGATGTCAGTAGCACAAATCTAACATCTGGCTACAACCTGGTTTCTCATGGACTGGTATGTTCTTTGAAAAAGAGTACATTAATTAAGCAGTGCAACCTAGCAGGAGGTGCAGTTTTATCAGAAAATAATCACAATCTTGGCCAATTAGGAGGCAGAAGCAAAACACCTCACTACTCCTGAGAATTTTATTATCCCAAGACATCCAAAACCAACAGATTTGGTTTATTAAAGCTTTTATAATTAAGTAATATTATTCTTCAGAAAATTAATATTTTAGAATCTGATCAAAACAAAGCTCACCATTAACAAGACAGATATCATAGTGGGAGTCTGTTACAGATCACCCAACCAGAACGAAGAGGCAGATGAAATATTCTATAAGGAGCTGGGAGAAGTCTCATGATCACTAGCCCTTGTTCTCGTGGAGGACTTCAACTTAACAGATATCTGCTGGAAATACAATACAGCAAAGAAGACAGTCTAGGAGGTTCCTAGAGTGTGTGGAAGATAACTTCCTGACACAGCTGGTGAGTGAGCCAACAAGGGAAGGCACCCCGCTGGGCCTGTTGTTTGTGTACAGAGAAGGACTTGTGGGTGATGTGATGGCTGGAGGCCATCTCAGGCATAGCAATTATGAAATGATAGAGTTTTCAATTCTCGGGAGTAGTAAGGAGGGTGGTCAGCAGAACTGCCACCTTGGACTTCTGGAGGGCAGACTTTGGCCTGTTAAGGGGCCTGGTTGACAGAGTCCCTTGGGAAGCAGTCCTGAAGGGCAAAAGAGTCCAGGAAGACTGGATGTTCTTCAAGATGGAAATCTTGAAGGCACAGGAGCAGACTGTCCCCATGTGCCAAAAGACGAGCCAGCAGGGAAGAAGAGTGGCCTGGCTGAACAGAGAGCTTTGGCTGGAACTCAGGAAAAAAAGGAGAGTTTATGACCTTTGGAAGAAGGTGCAGCCCACTCAGGAGGACCACAAGGATGCTGTGAGGTTATGCAGGGAGAAAATTAGAAGGGCCAAAACCTGGCTAGAACTCAATCTGGCTACTGCTGTAAAAGACAATAAAAAATGTTTCTATAAATACATGAACAACACAAGGAGGGCTCATGGCTTGGACAGGTGTACTCTTTGCTGGGTAAAAAACTGGCTGGGTGGCCAGGTCCAAAGAGTTGTGGCGAATGGAGTTAAATGCAGTTGGTGGCCGGTCATAAGTGGTGTTCCCCAGGGCTCAGTACTGGGGCCAGGTCTCTTTCATAACTTTATCAGTGATCAGGACGAAGGGATTGAGTGCACCCTCAGTAAGTTTGCAAACACCAAGCTGGGCAGGAGCATTGATCTGCTTGAGGGTAGGGAAGGCTCTACAGAGGGATCTGGACAGGCTGGATCGATGGGCCAAGGCCAACTGTATGAGGTTCAACAAGGCCAAGTGCCGGATCCTGCACTTGGGTCACAACAACCCCATGTAGCACTACAGGCTTGGTAAGAGTGGCTGGAAAGCTGCCCGGCAGAGAAAGACCTGGGGGTGCTGGTTGACAGCCGGCTGAATATGAGCCAGCAGTGTGCCCAGGTGGCCAAGAAGGCCAACGGCATCCTGGCCTGTACAGAAATAGTGTGGCCAGCAGGAGCAGGGAGGTGATTGTTCCCCTGTACTGGGCACTGGTGAGGCCGCACCTCGAGTGCTGTGTTCAGTTTTGGGCCCCTCACTACAGGAAAGACATGGAGGTGCTGGAGCGTGTCCAGAGAAGGGCAACCAAGTTGGTGAGGGGTCTGGAGCACAAGTCTTATGAGGAGTGGCTGAGGAAGCTGGGGTTCTTTAGTCTGCAGAAAAAGAGGCTGAGGGAAGACCTTATCGCTCTCTACAACTACCTGAAAGGGGGTTGTAGTGAGGTGGGTGCTGGTCTCTTCTATCAAGTAACCAGTGACAGAATGAGAGGAAATGGCCTTAAGTTGCGGCAGGGGAGGTTTAGATTGGATATTAGGAAAAATTTTTTCACTGAAAGGGTTGTCGAGCACTGGAACAGGCTGCCCGGGGAAGTGGTTGAGTCACCATCCTGGGAGGTATTAAAAGATGTGTAGATGTGGTGCTGAGGGATATGGTTTAATGGTGGACTTGGCCGTGTTAGGTTAACGGTTAGACTCGATGAACTTAAAGGTCTTTTCCAACCTAAATGATTCCATGATTCGATGATGAAGGGTACTATGTAGCAGAGCAAGGCTTATATATTATTCTACCTTTTAAAAATGTTTTAACAGCCAAAAAAATTGCTCCCTGTGCCAAGTAGTTTTCAGTCTTAAAGTCGCAGCTGAAAGTGCTGCTAATAATTTTTAAATTATCACATATTCACTGTTGACCTCTAAATCACCTGGTTGAACTTTGAGCACAAGAAAAAAAAAGATACACATTTTTCCAAAATGTGTGTATCCTCACTGCACTGAACTAGATTCCACTCTTGCTGAGGCTAAGGGTTGCAGCAGGTGATCACTGCTGTGAGAGCTACTGGGAGAGGGGAAGGCAGGTTTCTGGGAGGTCTTGTTCTTCACCTGGTGCTCACTGACAAATTCTGTAATGACGGCTTTCTGGAAAATACATTTCACCTCCGGGGTCTGATGAATCTGTGATGTGCCCACTCCCACCCAGCTACATTGAACAACGCTAAGGAAGATGTACCATTACAACCACACTTCCAGAGGACTTTCCTCTGCAAGAATGTTGCAAGCTTGACTTTCAAAAGCTGAATGGACACACTGCGTAAAAACATTTTTGGTTGAAGGGTAGCCACGCCTTCACAAAGGCTGCCAAATATTTACAGATATCATATAAACATAAAATGTAGATGTGATATGTCCCCTCCGTTGCACAATCACTTACAGATCATAATAATAACATCTTGTAAACACTACATAATCATAAGAATGTAAAGCTCTGGAAATGCAAGCCCTGTAGCTACTTCGTAAGTAGAAAAGGATCTGGGCCAAAAGCAATACCTAACTACTAGGTATGTCAGAACTTAAAGCCAAGTCTGAATTTTGTTCTTTATAAGAGGCCAAAACAAAACTCCCAGCATTGAACTTCCTTGAACTTCGGGGTGTTTCAAATCTGAATTAAAAATGAGAATGCTGAGTCTACTTCTAATGTCAAGAAAAGTTAAATAAAGTTAACACAGTGATATAAATAACAAAGTGTAAGGAAATTAAAAATAAAATCTAGTTGTGATTTGAGACCACTGCATGGAGAATTTTAAACTTTTCCACATAGATTTTATCTTGTGTTTTCTTCAATTAACTCTAATGTACTTTCCAGAACTCTCTATTACATTGTAAATATTATCAGGAAAAAGGGCAGTATAATTATATCCGAATTCACTTGCCTCAGAAAAAGAATAATTGGGATTTCTTTCTGAATCAACAAACCCTCCTCATTGACTGTGTTTCTAATAGGCTTTTGTCCACTGTTAGTGATGTTAAAATCAAACAGAGCTCAGGATTCCAACAACAGGTTCAACGCTATCCTGAAAAATATGACTGAAGTATTTGCACACAGATAAAGGAACAGGTTATCCTTTCCCAGCCACCTTTATGGGAACTGAGCATACAGGTGTAGAGGTTTCAGGGCTTGCCTCCTGTCCACAATTGCTGGTAGGGTATGATGGCTAGCTCTTCAAGGATAGACACATCCAGCCAAGACGCAGGTACAGATCAACTTGCATAATTTCTCTTTCTGTGACTGTGAACCTGCCAATTAAAAAAAAAAAAAAAAAAAAGAAAGGCCTTGATTATGGCTCTGAAGAGGGAACACTGATGTCCATAAGCAGTTACAACATATAACTTCTCTTTTTCATACCTCTGTCTGATAAAGAACAACCACTACCTTCTTTTGGCAAAGCTAGCAAGCCCAAAACAAGGTCCATCATGTTAGTCAGGCAGGACCTAGGTCATAAGTATATTATTTTTGTCAAAACTTAGTTTCTTCCAAAGCAATCTTCTGCCCCATTAAGGAAAAGAAGGGAAGCCTAACAGTTACTTGGAAGTGGATAAAATCAACACCTCTCTCCCAAAGCAGAGAATTTTTGGAAAAATATTAGGGCTAGCAGAGTATTTCCTCTCTTGCTCACCAGCATCTGGGGGCAATGATAACCTTCTTTGCACAAAAATTAGGATGCTGCAGGCTATCTACTGTAACAAATATAAAATCAAATCCATATGCATAAAATGACATACAGATGTGCATGCAGTAGCTACATTATTGCTACTGTTGAAATATGTAAGAAACCTGCTGCAAATTAGTTCCTTTAAGCTTGACCACAGATGTATTTGAAAAGCTTAAAGCAAAAATAAGATGCAGTGTGATTATTGCTATTTATTGCAGCTAATATAAATCAGAACATCAAATATTAGCACAGGATATTGCCCAGTGCTACCATTTGTTCTTTGCATAACACTAATTTCACCTATTAAGACTCACAAAATGGTTATTTCAGCTAATTTTTTTCCAAATACTGATGTCTCATTCCCACACGTCTGTTGTCTACAAAAAGCTCTTTGTAAAATATATGAAATGAATTTAGCTTTTCTCAACATGGTTTACCGAAGAGTGATACAATTGGTATAAAAATAATATCCAGGTAAATGAATATAGAAAAGCTGGAGCTGGAATATAAGTAGATGAAACAAAACGAACCCGACAAACAGGTGTACAGTTAGATCTCAGCACCTTAAATGTCAGTAAACACAATATTTGCTTTTTAATCTTTTCTAGCTGTTTTTGTGTTTAGAGAGAAGGGATTATTATTGCAAAACATGTTTCATAACGCTCTCAGCAGTAGACTGATTGGTAGAGGCTTCTTTCTTACCTTTCTTTTGTATCATTAACTATTAGATCTTACTACTGTGTTTCCTATATTTGGCAGTGGTTTTCCTTTTGAAGTCAAAAGAAACTCTCTCATTAACTACAGCTGGCATAAGGCTAAGACCACTGTCAGAGAAATTTGCTTTCAATCATATATTCCCATTACCAGTAATACACAGCATATGGGTGAAAGAGACACTAGAGGCAACCAATACTTTTGGACAATGCTGAATATCACAACCTTGTCATGTTGTACATTAAATTTACATTACATCCAGCAGTCAAGGAGAACATTATATATGTTGATATTACAAGTTCATAATATCCTTTCTCCCAAAGTGCTGATATGATTTTATAGTACAAGGATTGTACAATTCTAGACAGAACTGTGACTTTATTAATGGTCACTTATTAAGTTTCTGAGATTCCAAGTACTCTGCAAGGCAGAGAGTTCATAGACTGTGGCCAAATCCTGCAGGCTCTGTAGACAGTCTACAGAACGAGGTGTGCAGCACGTTATCGCAGGGCAGATTTTCCGCAAAGTACTTCTTTGATCTGTTTTTGCCTTATTGGCCCTGTGGTTTCATCACTACAGTGTCGAGGAACCTTGTTATATTCACTAGTCTGCCAGTGAGGGTAACAACATTTTAAGCACTTTGATAATGTTGTGTACTGGGAAAACTACTTCCATAGGTGTAGATTTCCTTCTCAGAGAATTAAGAGTGTGCAGAGATACATCTGAATCCCAAGCTGAACTTCCTGAAAGTTTAAGACTTTCTAGAATTAGCATTTTGGCACCACTTATTACAGAAATGGGACCCAAGTGCAAACACTTGGATCCAGACCTACACATGGATCCAAGTTTTCCTTATTTGGTGCTTGATGTAACTTCTGTTGAAGCCAGTGGGAGACTTTTCCACTGACTTCACACAAAATATATCAGGCCTTTGGCTGAGAAAATATTTAGACAGAGGAATTTATCCCATCACTAATTTTAATAAAAATGTTTTTAAAGTTTGCTTACAACATTTTCCATTAAGAAGAAAAGCTAACAAACTGAAATGCCTTTTTGAACATGAATTCTATCTTGACAATATATTGCAAAGACTTTTCTAATGACTAATTAAAATGCTCATAGGAAATACATATGCTCATTTATTATACATATACTGTTAAGATTTACAGAAGACAAGATGTGTGTGCATTAAAAAATTCAAAGAAAATTTAGTTATCCTATCTGAGTCTAAATGGTCATGGAAACCCAGCAATATTTATACAGTTTAGAGAAAAACTATTAACACAAAGCCAGGTCACATTCAGTATTACTTTTAGAGATTACAACTCTACAGGTCTCCTGAGAGTGCAAAAGCTATGTCAGTCTTTTTCTTTATTGATTCTTTGTGAAAAGTGTAGTCTGTATAGCTAGGATTTTGTGCATGCAGCAGTACCTTGGTTTTACTAAAAAACAGTGGAATTTTCCTTGGCACATTAAAAATAAAAAAGTGTCTTCAAAGAAAAAAAAAAACAACCTATGAAAACAAACTGTCCACAAGTGCTGTCTCATTAAAGCTAACAAGTTCCAACAACTGTTAATTTTGTCTGGTTTCTTGGTGGAAGGTTTATATTACAAACACATTCCCAGTTATGCTGTAATCCATTTCAAAGGTGGCATGATATCAACACTCTTGTAGCCAGGGCCAAGTCTGTGGGTATGAGGGTAAGAGAAGGGCATCAAAAAAGAAACAAATCTTGGGTCCTGCAGTTCAAAGACCCATCCCATCAGAGCAGAAAGAGCTTATTTTTATTTTATATTTTGGTAAGAAAAACTGACATGAGTTTGTTTGTGTCTATTTGGGTTCTGCCAGATGGAAAGGTTTGCTCATCAGAGGCAGCTGTTTTAGCAAATTACCTCACTGTGGTATAATGACTGAGTTATAACAGGCTATTGAAGAAAATCCTTTCGTTTCCCAGTGAGATCATGATAACTAGAAACAATTTCAATAAGATTTTTGATTTACTTTGGAAAGGGTTCTGTTGGAAAGACTAGTGATACATGACGTATTTCTTTTGTTCGTATTTCTTTTTTATATGTATTAGAGCATTTGGTTTTTCTTTGAACGAATGTATTTATTATTTTCTCTGGGGTGATAGATTTCATTATTTAAAAATATAACTGCAATTACACTGGGAAGGAAGCTACTCTGTATACAATATGCCTTACTGAAAAACCTATTCCAAAAACTCACAATGAATTCATTCTTCGCTTTTTATACACCTACTCTGTGTGTTACATGATTAAATGATCACAAGAGAAGATGTAAAGCAACACAGATACCAAGAGCTGCATACAGTCTACATCCAGAAGGGCTGAAGGGAAAAAACATTTTTGGCAGGTTGAGTGAAGTTGGCTTGGCTATTTTGAAGAGCTGAGGCAAAAAACTACATTCTGCCCATTTTAATTCCATTGCTGTAACTTTTTCTAGAAACAGAATTAGCAGCTGGAGAGTAAAGTACCACAGAAACTTGACATTTGGCAGGAACTTGGTCCCCTGGTCACAGAGGTGCTTTTGGATGTCTACTAAAAATCTGGCAGAAGCTGTTCTTCCTGTGGCCACTGCAACTGCAGCCGCCCAGCACTTGCATTTGTAGAGGCAATGTCAGTTCTGTCAGCGTTTTTTTCCCCAGCTCCATTTTGAGGTATTTGTTACAGGGCTGTATTTGCAAAATGAGACCCAAACTGCATGTACAAAAGACCTTCCTCCTAACAGGCATAAGTCTTCCTCCAAGCAAAGGTGTGTGTAGTGAGCCTTGCCCATGTACTCCCCAGCAGCAATACTCGTCCCAGAGCCTGCCCCCCACACCCAAAGACCTTAAAAAGCAAAATCCTTGTGGCTTCCTCTCTGATCAAGCTGTTTCATTCTGTTATCTTTCCTTTGACTGTTAGAGCAGAAGATGAACTTTTAGTCCTGTTTATGAGTCTTTTAGGACACAGCTACAGAGGTTGTCCAGTTACTAATCCTTTACAAGCCCCTGGCCTCTCAAAAGGCAACTTCCTTATGCAAGGCACTTGCAAGGCACTTGGTAAAAACCCTGCAATTAGCTTATGAAAATCTGTTCCCCATATATGGATTCTACAGGCTAAAGTGATCAGCAATAGCCTACACATTAGCACTAGAAACTTGATTGCAATAGAGCTTGACATGATTTATGACATCTGGCGATAGGACGGGCATTCCTTACATACCAGGGCATTATTTTAGGCCCTTCTGGAGAGGATATAATACTTAGTTCAGTTTGCCAGGTCTATGGTTGCATAGTTCACTGGTCTTGGACAGCCTCTGTGGGCTAGCAGCCACAGCAGCAACTTTAGTCTAGACGGAGCTCTTACTTACTTTTATGACTGCAAGTCTGTACTTTGAATAGACAACTTCACTGAGCTGCTCACAGTGAAGCCCACATTGTCTTTTCGGAAGCAGTGACCAATGCAGAACCCACGAGCAGTTTAAAATATTCCTTCCACCATACATGGTTGTCTTGCGTTTAATTTGTTACTGCTTGCCTCTTTTTGTTATGGTATTATAGAGAATCATAGAACCATAAAACCATTTAGGTTGGAAAAGACCTTCAAGATCATCGAGTCCAAGCTCTTTACAGTTTCCTTCACCAGAGAATCACCTCCGCACTTGTACCATGTGCTGTGTGTACTTCCACCATAGTTTCAACCATCTGTACCAGCTTATTAATAAAAAGCTTAAGTGCCATCATCACTTTTTGCCAGTTGGGAACAAGTAATTTATTATTCTTTTTACCTTCCTGTTTCAGAACTCACATCACTTACGTGACAGGACTTCAGCCACCATATGCTGAATATACAGTATAGGGTACACTCAATTAGCACTATGTGGCAAAATATAATATTTGTGACTCATGTCTGTATCTGAATATCCAGCTGTAAAGTCTGTATTTTGCTTATGTAATTCACATATTCTGAAAGCTGAGGAGCTTTATAAAAATTTTGTGTATTTGTCAATAGGAAAGATCGTAATCATGTATAACAGTGGAGTTCTACTTCGGGAATATGTTACTCAATTCCCAAATCATAGAAAACCTTCACAATTATCCTATCTCTAGTCCACCTGGGAAACCAGCTCAGTTTAATAGCCTGTTTTTCCCTAAGCATACTTTAGGGATTTATTAACCTGCAGTGTTTCCTTCTTTATATCATCAGACATATTATTTGGGGAGGGATCTTTAGATAGTGGCGTCACTTGGGAAATCTGCTGGAAATTTACACTGCTCATAAACCTTGCTTTTTTTGCAGGCTGCCGGGAGAGAAGGCGGGTGCATGAGTGGGCAGGATCGACAGGTTATAGGCAGAAAAGCGGGCTGCTGGTGGGGAGGGCTACGGGAGCGGCAGAGCCACACCGAGGAGAGCTCAGAGGAAACTCCTGGGAGTGAACACTGGAGTGTGGGACTGGTGGGGTCTGCCTGAGCTGTGACCTCCAGCCCCTTGCAAAGGCACAGTCAAGTGACCAGCCAGTCATCAAGAGGTCCACAGAGCCCCTGCCTCACATCCCCTGCATGCTCTGCCAGCCATAAAAAACTTTCCAATACCCCACAGCAAAATTAAAACCTTTAGTACAAAACCAAAGCCACAGAAGCTATAAAGTGTCACAGGAAATGAAGCAGAAAAGAACAAGGACACTTTTAATGTACTAAATCCATGAAATAACAGGAAATGTGGAAATTACCAGATGACTTTAGAAGACAGATTATGCCACAGAGGAAGACAAAATAACTGCAATAGGCCTGCCAGTATGACCTTGGGAAAATTTTTTCCTGAAGACATATTTGGCAAGCTATAAACATGTGTGCAAGTGATACCAAGAAATACTGCTAGGAGAAGCAGGAAACTTTGCTCTTAACACTTTGCATTCAAATTTGGTAGTTTTCTTTTCCATAGTGTCTAGGATCAAAAAATGTTTCATGGAAGGGTGAAGGAGAGTCCTTGCACTGATTTAAAATGTTCATGCATGCATAGTACTTACTTGGAAAGTCCCTTTCAGTCCTGGGATAAGGTCTGACAAATGCTGAATGAGTTTCCAGGTTATCCAGAAAACCCTGCTGATTGTGAAATGAACTATGCTTTTTCAAGGTCTTGTGGTCCTTGGTCACTGTTCACAGGGGTGATGATAAAACATACTTTTCTCATTAAGAAATCCGCATATTATTTCTGCCCTGTGACATGTGGAGTGGTAATTTCTCAGAGGGAATTTTAGTAGAATTTATTTAACACAGGCAAAACAACAGATTTTTTTTCTTTTCATTCCAAAAAATGATTAGACTATATTCCACAGAGCTAAAAGAAGTTCCATCCAACACAAACAAAGGTTTTCAGACTAAACTGTTACTATTGATTTTCAATGGCTTATTAATGTTTATTAGTGAGAAGGGGTAAGTGGGTTTAGAAGTAGGGAATGCTTGTACCACAGAGTTTATTTGTTACAGGGTAGGGAATAAAGGAGTATTAAACTGTACAAACACTGTGTTTTGTGAAAAGGCACCCACTGCTTTCCAAGGAATATTAGACACAGTATTCCACAACACAGAATGACAGAAAAACTGGAAACAGCTGGATGAGACAAAGGACTTGCAAATATGCAAGGTTTTCATTTTATTAACCAGAGCACATGTAACTGATCTTGGAACCCAGATAACTATTCTTTTCACAGCAATTAGCCTTGCCTCATTAATATGCTGCTTTACATTTGCTTGGGACTTTCTTTTCATTTTTTTTTTCCCTCATGAGTGAAATATATTTTGAAATTTTAAAAAAAGATAATTAGAATAGATTGCATGCATTAAATCTGGGAACATCTACAGTCAGGCACTCCAGAAGGCAGGAGACTGACATTTGACCTTGAAGCATTAGGGAAGTCATAGACATTTGGACCAAGACACAAGAGTCACAATTCCCCTTCTTGTATATTGCAAAGAAGAGAGGGAATTCGCACTGGGCAAGCAAGAAAACCTTAGCCAGGATGCTCATTAAACTTATACCTTTCTGCAGACCTTTAATCTTGCTGAAAAATGTAAGGAGACAGTAACAGAAATGAGAATCAGGCATGATTCTGCAGCATCATAATGCATAATTTGGAGAATTTCTTGTTATTTTATTGTGTTACCAGAGGTTATATAGTCCCGTCCCTATTAGAAATTAATTAAATAGGCATTCCTATGAGTCCTGCTATCAGCTAAGAATATGAAAAATATATTTTTGAGGTGAAATTCAGTAGTTATCATTCTGTCTTGACATTGATCCTCCTTGGAATCTGTTAATGGGTCTTGGTATGACAGAAGACATGAAGGCGATGCCATTTCATATTGGACAGTTGAAAAGCTCATAGTGAACGTCAAGCTGTGGTGCATAAGCATGAATGAATCTTTGCTTCACAGCACCTAAAGCCAGAGGGCCTGTTCAGACCTCATCTGCCATGGTAACTAATTTTTAACAAGTCCAATGACATAATTTAAATCAAAGCTTTTCAGTCCAAAGTGGAGAAAATGGGAGAAATTGAGGTACCACTTCCAGATGAAAGTCCTCTGGCAGTAAGGAACAGTGTCAGAGAGGCAGCTACAATAGCATGTTACAATGTGTTCCTTCACACTACAAAAGATACACGTGTCCAAAGCCTTTTTGAAATAGAAGACATTTTTCTCCTTACCTGAGTTTCAAGTGACTTTTGATTTGGCTCTGCACATGTGACCCAAACACACCAGGGTCTAGAGGGATCACCCTTTCTGCCACCAAAGAGAGGTGGTCAGCTTGGTTTTATTTTTAGCAGGGAGCGATTTCAGAGGAAGGCAGAGTTGAGGAAACAAAACTATCAGAACGTCAGATCAAGAGATCCTTCATTCTAAACCTCCCTCTGTGTCACTTTATCTGGCAGCAGTTGGATCCATTCCCTCTCTTTTCTATTCAGAGACAAACAGTCTTTATTGGTAAAGTCCAGAAGTCTGTAATTCTATTACCATTATTCGTGAAAATTCAGAGAAAATAGCTGCTTAACACCAAGCTTGCTTCAGAAGCAAATGGACAAAACTGTGGGCTCTGACTATCTCTACTGGATTCAGCTGAGGCATTTTCTGCTGCTATGGCTTGTGCTAGTACATTGCCTTTGAATTGGGGCAGCTGAGGAACCAGTGCATATTCACATCTGCCATGACCACTTCAGGGCAGTAACCTTTGGCAGCAGCACAAAGGGACAGCTGAGAGTGATAACCTTGTAAATATCCCTATTACAGCTTGCCAGAGACCATGAGTCAGAGTCCTTGACATGAACATATTATCTGTAAGATGATGGAAGATTTGTGATGCATTTTATTCATGTCTCAAAATAACGTCTTGTCCTTCTCCAGTCTGTGTGCCTCCTTGCTCCCACAGGCACATCGTTCCTCATCCTCTTTCCTTCACACTGTCACTGCAACTAATTCACCTGGAGCAAAACCCTGCTCATTTTTGTTGCCAATCCAGCTGATCAGCACAATGCAGTCTTAGGGTTATTTTCCTTTTACTGAAGTGTAGTTAACTGGATAAACCCTCTGCCAGCAGCACTGCAATTGACAGCCATTTCTCAGAGGCAGTCCCCCTCCCTCAGTGTGCTGAACCATTACACAAGCTAAACTCATCATGTGCGAGGGCCAGGCCAAAAACAGAGCCCCAGGCTTCTTGAAGCACAAGCCAATGCGTTAAGCAGCTAAACACTCAGCTTGCCTTCCCTATGCTGTAGCTACAGCAACGCTGTAACCATCTCGTGGGGCTCACTGAAAATGAACTGCTACTCCTTAACTGAAATGCCTTGGTACAGTATAATAATGAATCCATAACAATAGCTTTGTACAGGATATTACTATTCTAATCAGATATTTTATTGGTGGTAGTATACTTCTTAAAGCTAGCATTTCATTTGCCTCCTTTGCCCTGTAGAAATCCTGCTGCTGCGACAATGGATAGCTGTAAAGCTAATGGTCTTTTTTAAACTCCCCCTTCTGAGAAAGAAAGAGAGGGAGAGAAATCATAGTCATTTCCAGCCATTTGTGTTAAAATACAAAGAAAACAAGAGTCATTCAAAAATGATGTGCCGGGCAGCCTGTATTAATATTTATGTTGGCATTAATATTGATAAGAATGCACCTTATCCTTTGTTGTCTACCGCCAGCATCCTTAAGTTCCCTGTTATTCAAGCTAGTAGCCATTAGCTCGCATCTTCTTCTGTACACAAAGCTTCAAAAAGCCTGTCAGGGCTCCAGCTCACTTATGCTTAAATGGACACTCAAGCTTCAACGGACACACAGTTAAATAGAGGCCAATAATTCAATACAGTATGACTGTACTGGGGCTGCTAGTAAATCCATCAAGCAGTAAATATCATCTGAAGCCAATGCAAGCTTTTATCTTTCCAATTTTGTGTATGTCTATGTGAAGCCCAGGCATTCAGTGAATCATGTAATTTATTCTGCAGTGCAGAGCCTGGGCTGTCTCAGACATCATATTGACTTTTTTTCCATCTGTCAGGGGCAGTCACTGCTCCGCTTTTGTGCAAACGCATCACATTGCATTTATTTATTTATTTAATCCCACTCTCTAGTGCAATTGGGCAAGGACACATTTTCGCAGATCAACAAATACTAAGAAAAGCATCTGAATATCATTACAACAGCATGTTAAACATTTGTCCTAACCAGTTTGTTAAATCAGCAAATGCACTTCCAGCAAACGCTTGTAATGGCTTAGAAAGGACTCCCTACTGCAATGTTTTATTAAGTCTCAAATATGCCCTGTTATTTTCTTTTGCTCTTTAGGTCAGCAGAAATGCCAGTATAATGTAAATAATACCAAACAGCTGGGCTTATTGACTTGTGGTCTGTGTTTGGGTGGATATTCAGACACAGTAGATGATACAGGTATAAAAATATATGGCATAGATCAGGCTAGCATTCTCTCCCAGAGCTGGAGGGGACAAAATTGCCCTTACAGGGAGAGGAGATGTTGCACACACCCTGTGAGAGCAGCTGAGCTGGCCACAGCCTTCCTCCCAGGGGTGGGCAGGTGGCATGACTACCAAATTCATCCTCAGGGCTTCCTTACACACTGGCAAAGGTGGCAGGAGAAAAGCACCAAGGCAGTGCATTTGCCAGCAGCCAAGGACTGTCCTGCCAGGGAAATACAAAGCCAAAAGGCCTTGGCCAGGAGTTATAAGGTCAAAATGACACTGTGGGAAGCTTGTGTCTGCATGGTATATTTTGGTAGCTGGACCAAACGTACACATCTCTATCACATCAAGGAAATGAGTCACTGTCAAAACCTAACTACTTCAATTCCTTGATATAAAAAGAGCTTTTATTTTGAAGGGGGAGAGGTAAGAATTTACTACCTGTCTAATTTAAAATACAGGTCCTTTTTTGAAAAAACTCACACACTACAAACATATATTCTCACATTACCTATTCTCAGCAACATTCAGTCCATATCATGTCCATATACAAACTCTGGTTCAGAAATCCTCCCAGGTTATATATGCAAGGAACATGCAACTATGGCAGCTCACCCAATTCAGAGCCCAGACCCTTGTATTGCTACTGCCTTTGGTGTGGGTGACTGATTTTAAGTTCAAGCTCATCCACACCCTTTTGATTTTAGCCAGTGGGAATCAAATTGCAAGACCAAACTTGTATGTGCTATTTCCCTCATACGCCTTTGTAACAAGAGATTGCAAGAGCAAACCAGGTGTGCTGGTTATTGCAGTCCCACATGGCAAGCCCTTCTGGCATGCCATGGGGTCAGGTGCGGGAAGACAGAGAGACGATGACTGTGGCCTTCATCCAGCATGGTGCAATAGCAAACACTGCAGTCACCCTGTCCAGAAAGTTGCTGCCTTTTTCTTTTTTTTTTTTTGTTTTTCTTTAGCCCAGGAAAGCTATCATGCTCCATCCTGTGCCCCTCCTGAGACCTGTCACTCAGCAAGTGATTAGAGATTTTGTTCTACACCTGTGTAGTGAGTATGGGAGATGCATCCTACCACATCAGGCATTTTCTTGACAACAACAATTTTTTAGTGATGCAGGAGTCTGAGATTCATACTCCAATCTGCCACCCACCTGAGGGAAATGTCCATGATCAGATTATGCAGCGGCAGCTACTGGGTTATAAACCAGAATGTGGTGGGCCACTGGGGCTGATTTATCAACACTAACATATAGCTAGTGTCTGGCTCTTCAAATATTTCAATATGCTCTTTTCTTGGGCCAAGTCAGCATACTTTTCTAAGCCACAGGCAGGGAGACTGGTGGCTACAGGGAAAGGAAAGCTCTAAAAACTTCTGAAAAATGTATAGATAGAGCAACAAGAAATGACAGACAACTTAAAACAGTGAAATGTATTTATTCTTTCAGGAACACTGAAAAATAGGGCTGGTCTTATCATACTACAATGACACAATAAGGAAACTGAAAACCAGCAGGTAAATTATTTGCCAGCATAGAAAAATGAAAACAGTAGGATGGCATCCAACTTGATCCTCCAAAAATCATGGAATATTTGCAAAGGTCATGAGCCAATAAGCTCTCCCATAGAAAAGTGAATCAGTAATGTAACTTTCAATAGGTGTAGTCAATAGGCATTACCCCAAATGGGAGGGCTTTCCTTGTCCTTCAATGATTCAGACAAAACTGAAAAACACCCATCCAGACTGCCTGGCTTGTGTTCAACCCATCCCCCACCTTCACTTGATTTTCATTGCCAGATAAAGTGGTTGGCTTATGTCACTTAAGACTCAGCCAAAAACGCAAGGCTCTCTGGACTGCCAGAGAGTTTAGATGCAGTGAAAGCTCAGGCCCAAGATAGTAGCACAACACAGATGTAGTTGTTTTAATCAAATCATGTCATATAATTCCACTCACAAAGTGTACCTCCAGCACATTTTGAACCTCACTGGCATGTCAATTATAAACTGTAGAAACTCTGTATTTGCATATGAAAGGGCACAGTAAGGAAGGAGAAATGAATGATATAGTACTGTTATTCTGTAGGCATGATACCCATAAAACAATTTTGTTTGAATTTCAGGTAACATGGGCTTGTAAATCTTATTTTCTTCCTGTTTCTGTAGCAAAGCAGGTAAATTACACAACGGAATTAAGCTTGCCTCTTAGAAAAATCAAAACTATGCTATCTGTGATCCAGGTGCTTGCAGGTGTTGAATAATACCAGCTATACTGAAATCAACAACAGTTGAGTACTCTTCACTTTCTTGGAGCAGAGCCTTAACATACAGCCCTAAACATCAGGGGAACATAAATTATACTTTAAAAAATCAGCACAGAGGTATCTGAGGCTCTTCAGTGTCTGCACTCCTCCACCTCATCCTCCTCTCTTCCCACACATGTGTGCACACATACACACACTCATGTGGAGAGGCAATAGCACCCAAACACGCATTCAGTGCACCCTTATTAACCTCCAGTTAGAAAGTACTGCCTGGAACACATTACTTACAGTATCCTGAAAAGCAGCATGCTGCTTTTCTGAAGAAACAAATTAAAAGGCAACTGAGCATTTCTCCAACACCTGAGAACAATTAGTGTAGGCAGAAACAGGAAACATCATCAATTATTTAAAACAAAATGAATATGTAACACTGACCTTCTCCAGCACTCATCAGTTTTATACCTCCACCTAAATAAACTCAGGGGAGACAAAACCACAAGACAGACATACACCACAGGCTATAAAGCAGAGCAAATATAGAAAGAGAGCTTGCTCTCTCCGTGGCTGGCCTCAGCATTTCTAGTTCTGCAAGTGAGACTCAGCCTGTTGATCCCTCAGTTTTGATACGTGCACCCTTGCCTCCTATATTTTGAAATTCTATATTCCTTTCTGTGCATTTCAGAATTCTCTTGTCAAACAAAGCAGGCCAGAGTTTTCAGGCTGTGAGAGAGTGATCAAAGAGCAGTAGACATGTTCTGTGAGTTGTCACTCCCTGATTTTAATGAACAAAACCCAAAGTATCCATAAGTCATGTTGATTTGGAGAATACAGAGAAAGGATTTATAAAGCCTCAGAGCAGCTAGTTTCCAGAGCTCTACATGTTTTTTAAATGCAGAACTGAGGGTCTTGAGGAAAATGTTATAGTCCAAATTGTCACAGACTTGGGCCTGGACAGACTCTGATTTCAAGGGAACATGGAATTTATTGGCTAATGCAGTTGCTGAACATAACATACGGCAGAAGGAGAAGGCTGTTGGCACACTAACGGCTAAAGACTTTCAGAGCAAAGCCTATTAGACACAAAGTACAATAAGTCCTTTGCGACTGTTCAAGCTAAACAAGGCTTGAAGTGCTGGTGTCTGTTGTTCCCCCAACTCCTATTAGCAGTTTCAAGGAAACTCATGAGTGCTTCATGCAGAATAACATAAGCTTGCACGAGGTCATCTGCTTAAAATCGTCCTACAGATACCCAGAATCTTGACTAATTGTCTCAGATTAAGTGCACTATGTCATTACCATGGAGGCGAAGTACATTACTAGTCCTCAGGACCAGATTCATGTTATTATTACTGTTGGGGTGCTCTTAAGGACATTTCAGGCATTCCATCATTAACATTTTTTTACCTCTTTTGGAAGAATAGACCTGTAAAAAATGGCAGGGAGCCAAAAAATGGCATACAGGGTGTCAGCATGGAAGCTATTAAAAGAAGAAATGGTGTGTTAACAGCTGAGTTTTAAAAGAGAAATAAATAAATTATGCCAAGTGCTGCTGGGGATTTTACTTATATATTTATTTACTATAGCCCTGTAGCTCCTAATGACTTCATTAATAAGAAGGTTTGAATACAAAATATCTTCAGTGTCACTTAATTACCTTTCGGAGGGGGAGGAAATCTGAAAGATTTCTCTCTGACGAAACCCAGTACTGCTTGCAGGTGCCACATTCAGCACCGGCAAAGTAAAACACTTTTTCATGCAGTCCAAGGGAGGTCCTTGCCAGGCTCATGCAACCAGTGCAAATGAGTGGCCACACAGATTCAGCCCAGGCATCCCGAGAGCTGGGGAGGGGCAGCTCCAGCAAGGACGTGAGGGAGATGTGGAGAACATCTCTCCAGGAGATACAGAGTGATGTTGGAGGCTGGGCTGGTTTGGCTCTTCCTCAGTGAACCATCTTCCTCCAGCAGCTGGGGACTTATCCCACAGCCCCACAGCTGTCTCTGTGGTGCAGTACACTTTGGGGATGTATTTGAGCCAGTGAGACCAGGCACAGTGTCATGCCAGGAGATGTACTCCTCCTGCCAGGACTAAGCTTCTGTACTGTGTGGTGGAATAAGCTTCTGGAACTGTGAGTTGTAATCAGTTCAGTGGGTTAGGTGCAGCTGGAAGCACACAGAGGTAAAGAGAGCTTTATAAAGGAGATATTTAGGAGTCCAAAGACAGAGTCATGTCCAGAAAATTGGGCCCCATATTCAGTGACAGTCAGGCATGGCCAACAAAATTCTTAAGTGTCCTAAACATCTTTTTATAAACAAGTTTAAAAGACGTGACCCAATTCATACAGCCTTTGGCAAAGATGGAAATCAAAGCCAGCCTTTTTTTGCAGCTCTCAACATACCCCTTTAATCACTGAAGCTCCTTCCCCAGCCTACAGCCCATCCCTGGGACTCACTGCTACAACATATCACTGGAGCAAAGACTTCAGCAGGATTCAGAAGCAGATTAGGTATTTATAAAGATATTAAAACATGCTGAGCTGAGAAAGTAAGTACTAAAAATGAGAGCATTAGAAGGAATGTAAATCCTTGCAGTTCAGGACTTAATTTGGTCTCCCCAAGGTGGAAACATCCACGCAGAGCTTGGAGAAGGCTTGTCCAAAGAACTGAAGAGTCCAAAGAACCAGAGAGAGAACTGATATCAAGAATGGAGTCTTTAAATTTTCAAAATATTTTCATTCATGCATTTCATGTGGCACGCAAATAAGTGGTACCGGGAGTCCGTTGGAGGAGAACATAATGGTGGTGACTTGCTGCTGACCACAAAATGAAAAGTTCTCTGACTGTTCCTTTGGGTGAATGTTGCAAGTTCAGAAAAACATTATAAACTGCTAAGCAACAGATTATTTTTTTATAATGCACATTTATATTTTATACAGAAAACAGTTCTGCATATGTTAAATATCCTTACTTGTGCTGTGTAATAGATCTATACTTGCTCCATTCTTTCACTCTCACTTAGTGTAATAATGTATTTTAAAATAACATAGCATTTGAATTAAAGCCAAAAATTTCTCCCACACTCATCCACTCCAAAATCATAACATTCAGTCTGATCCTTTCTGATATTCAGGCAGTTATATCATTGTATACCTGTTCTGCAATCAGCCAAAGTGTAATTCAAAACCACAAAACTCAATAGTCCAGAGAAGTAACTGGGGCTGGGGCTCAAACCACATGCAAGATATAATCTGGCTGCAGATCATATATACAGTCACTTTGTAGGAGCAATCCCATGCCTCAGACCATAGCAGCTGTCAAAAGCTACTCTAAATAGTTATAAAGGCTTGAGTTGTCATGACTGTAACATCTGCACAGCACATTTGATGGGTGTGTGTATGTGCTAGGTCCAAGCACTGACAAGCAGATGTTATGGACCTTCCTTCTCAGTTCAACACCATCTCCTTCAACTCAGCTGCAGAGGAACAAACGAAAGTCTGAGGCCACATACGCAAGCAGAAGGCACACTGGTGATGCCACAGCTGTGTGCCAGGTCACTGCCACAAAGGACAGCTGCCAGCCTTCTGCTGACTTCAGCATCAGTCAAGACTTTCCAACCAAAAGGTGACCTTCAATTTCAAGACCAGGAAATTCTTGTTTGTATGTGTGCATCAACTGCCATTGGAGATGAGGAAGGTAATCTTTTCAAAAAGCCTTTGAACAATTTTGTTTACAATAGGATAAGATTTCGTTTAGGCTGGACTTACCTCAAACTGTCCAGATTGACTGAATGTGATCATTTTTCTGGAAGAAGATGCACAGCAATATCTTCAGTCAGGCTCTTCTTAACATAAGTTAATAATGGTGTATTAAAAGCTATCATTCTCATTTAACTACTGAAAAAGTTACAACAGCATTCCTACCAGTTCACAATCATTCTGTAGCAAATATTTATCATCCCATCATCACAAAGAGTTGAAAGTTGACTACATACAGAGTTTTATTATGATACACAATACCTACACATTACACTAGTGTGTACTTTTTTGTGTGATATTTATTCTCCATCTACATACCTCTAGGAATCAGTCTAAGTTATGAGTAGGGAAAAATAAAAAATTTTTTCACTTTGAAGAAAGTGTGGTAAACATTGTGTTTTCATGGACAATTGGAAGACAATAAGTCATGGCATTAGCCTTCCGACAACTGTTAGCTATATTGCATATGAAGATCTGGCTGTGGTTTAAAGAGCTTACATAAGCCATGTGCTTTTTAGAGACATAGCATTGAGCATGACTTTTGTGATTGTTTGGCCAAACTATCCCTGTAAGCAAAGTAAGTAAGCATTGTTTGTTGAAAGATACGGTTTTAGGTACCTTTACCTTTTTACTTTTTACTTTTTGCATTTTACATTATTCCAGAATTTTACGTTATAAAGGTCATTATTTCTGAAATGGAAGCTATGTTTTTGATAGATCTATATTTTGTACTTATGGTTTGTTTAACTATATTCACAGTACATTTTATTTTACTTTAATTGCAACATAGCCCAATATTATTGCTAATGACTAACAGTGTGTTCCTGGGAAATCACTTCAGTGTCATAATAGTAGAGAGAAATGGATAATGCCTAGCAAGGTAATGCACAAATCCTGTTCTACAACCCACAAAATGACTGCAAAACCCCCCTCAGTGCTATGTAGTATCATGATTGTTCTGTGACATTATTACATTACTGTTGCACATAGCCACTTGAAAAAGTACAAACTGCTTGGCAGTTAGCAATACACTTTTCTCAAAAATTTTAAACGGATACTGACATGTGAAAGCATTCTAGCTGTCTTTATTGTTAGCCTAAAAATAAAGTGACTATTTACACATTTTTATTTTTGAAAATTCAATTTGGGTCAGATTAAATAAATCAAGTAAGTATAAAATTCTATATTTTGGTCTCTCTTTATAGAAATTTCTAACTTGAAAAAATCTTTATTACATAGAATGCAGTATTTCATCTGACTTTGGAGATTCTGCTCTGCTATTATGTCAATAAATGTCCTAGACTCTTAGGCATGGCAGAAAATTAATCAATTCTGCTAGGCAAAAATTCAGAGAGCACTTTTTTCAGATTCTAGTATGCTGAAACTCAAAGGCAATAGCTTAAGAAATTATTACATATTAAATTTGCAGAGTATAACTCTAATATGGGAATTAAATTATTTTCCCCCAAAAGTCCCTTGTGGAGCTTAAATGCCTGCCTGTCTGACATGTCAATTTTTTTCTGAACTAATAATTTCCAACATGCCCTTTGCCCTAGATCCTTGAAATTAAACAAGGATGGCATTTGTCAGCAAGTTTCTCAAGTCTGCTACCTCTCATTCCATGAGCTGTCATTTGAAGAGGTACATTTAACTTGTGAAAAGGTCATTTTTTCTACTAAGAAGAGAACTTGGTGTTTTAGATGATTTGTGTCTTGATGCAAATTCCATTTGACTCTACAGAAATAGCTTGCACACACATCTGTGTGAGTGTGCATACACAAATGAAAATCACAGCAGACTTTAGGAGAAGGGCCACTTCAAAAAAGTCTTACATATTCGTTAAAGCTGGCCTTCAAAAAGGCATGATGTGAGACACGAGAAATTGTGAGCTTTCTTTGTCGTACTTATGCCAGACCGTTCCACCACATCACCATAGGTAGCTGGTGTGAGATAAGTCACACTTACCATTCAAGTGGGATCAACAACATAGATTATATTATCGAGTAAAATGTATTTCAGAAAGCCTTGGAAAAAAACCTGTTAAAATGATACCTTCAATATCATAGTATAGTTATAAATGAATAATATCTGCTATTAAAGGTCCATCATTACGTACTTCTCAAGAGTTAAAGAACATTATAACTTGAGAAGCAGATATTTATATACTTAGTTTGCTGGCAGCATGCTATCAACAGAAATGTATTGCAGATTTCTGTAATACGTCTTTGTTTGTATATCTGCTAGCCCAAGAAGTCTTTGCGTTGTTTTTTTTAAGATGTGTAGGCATTTTCCTATTCCTCAGTAGCTTCAGGAGGAAAATGAGTCCAGAGACACTAAAGAGCTAGCTAGGCTCTCATCTCTATTTCTGTTGGGACAACTAGGAAAAGGAGAACATTTACTTTACTGGCAGCAAAAATTACTCCTACACAACAGTCTGAAGCAGGTGGATCTGGAGCCAATTTTTGTGAGTTTAAGTTAATGATGGACAAGAGTGCAATAAAGTTCAATAAAGTTCACTCTTGATCCACCTCAGATGTAAAGTCAATAGGGATTTGCCTGGCTGCACTTCATTTTAGACATATGTCAGCTATAACAGTGACCCCACCATAAAGCGTAACACTTGTTACATCATGTGGATGTCTGATGCTCCTTGCCCAAGTCTGTGCTTCAAGCTCTTTACATAGTGCAGTGAGAAGTAGACACAGCATTTTCATCAGCATCTGAAAGAAACTTTCTCCAACATTTTTAATGCTTGCTAACAAAAAACTATAACTCTTACCAACAGACCAGCAGGCACTAATTTAAAAAGAAACAGGAACTTTCCTCAACAGTAATCTGAAAAACCATAGGAAAATTCCTTCGATATAATTTTTAAAACTTTAGGCAAAAGTGGGCATAGATTTGTTAACAGCTCATACAGTGATGAATTATTCATGAGCTTCTTTTCTACCAGGGTCACTTCAAAAGATGAAAGCAAGGTCCTTGCGTGTTTTGTGGACAACATCTGGGTGAAATACCCAACATGTGTGAATTTGGATTGTGATCATAAGGTCATCAGCACTATACTCACTTAAAAGAATCCATCTTCTGATTTTCCTACATAACTTATTCTACATCTTCCTTGTTGCAACTATATAATATTTTGATTTCAAAAATTTTAAAAAAAATTATGTAAGGACATAACAATAAAAAAATACTGATAATACTGGGAATAAAATCTACAGCAGGAATTAGTAAATTATGTCCTCCCATATGAAATAATTTCCGCTCCTCGGGAATTGAATATATACACACATAATCCCATGGCTTCCCACCAGGAGCCTATTCCTTTACTCCTGCCATATACAGCTCAGTTTACCATTCCTTTGTGCATCTACCATACCTTCAGATTTGATGTCCTATTATAAAGCAGATCAAGACATGGTTTAAAGAAATATGTATTTGGATTTTAAAAAGCAAGAAAGAGAGCCTTAGTTCAGTTGCTCAGTGTGTTTTTCTGTTTTGTAAAGCACTCCAGAAGAGACTGGAAGAACGCTGCCCTTAGTGGCAGGCAGGCAGGCAGACAATCCATCAGGGTGGCAGGAAGAAGCAGCCCCACAGCTCTCCTGGAAGCACTGCCTCAGTCATCGCTGGAGTATCAGTTGTATATGCAAGCAGTAGTTACAGATTTTTGCAGTACACGAGTCCATCACACATCTGGATCAAGGGCCTAAGTGACATGAAAAATTACTCATAAATAAACAGAGAAACCCCATGACAAAGAGCTCCATTTGCCCCATAGTTCCTTGAGACTTATGGGTGAGGTGGAAACCTTTAGAGGTACAGCCAATGACCCTGTCTGTTGCTGATGTTTTAAAATCTGATGGTCATTTCATTACCTAAATTAGAAAATCATGCCTTTTCAAAATCACCCAGAATTCACCCAGGCCCTCAGATGTTTGTGATGAGGTGCTGTAGGTGCAACTCAAAGGTAAAGTCTGTAAAACAGCATCCTGCTAATGGTGGCCCTGAGGGACCTTTGCACTGCATCGCTGCCCCGAAAGCACATGGCCCTCTTCTCAGCCCAGCCAAGGTTCCCCCATGGTCCCTCCGTCCCATGGTGGCACCAACTGCACAGCAACATTGGTGGCTGTGGGTGGCCTCCCTCTCTGGCAGCATATAGCGTGAGCTGTATGTTCTGCAGGAACAGGCTTTACATCGGCAAATTCTCCCTGCACCTCTGACTGATATTTGTATTAGTTTACAAGACCAGGCCAACGAGTATCGGGTATCCACTGTCACCAGGACAAGCCCTGTGAATAGGTCTTTACAGCACACAACTGTATTCCCTTCTAACAGCTGTCAGATGTTTTTCTGGAGCAAGCCTATGTAAGTAACAGCAGCTTGAATGTAGCTCTTCAAAAGTGTTTGTGTTTCATGAGGTGAAGAAAACCTTTTCTGGTCCAATGGAGACTTTTAACTGAGTGTATCATAAAGGATTTTTTTCTTTCTCTCTCTTTTATATCATGTAGAAATGTAAAAGTAATGGTAATGGGTTTTCCTCTTTGCTGATAATATAGGGTGTTTCTGACAAGAAGGAAATTCAAGCTGACACATTCCTGGCTCAGTTCAACTACTCTGACTGATGTGATCTGGTTACCTTTTCCCCCTGTTTTCTTTTTAAAAATATATTATCACTGGGAAATCTGCACCTCAGAATGAGCCATGTATTTCTGTTACAAAGGTCAGTCCATTATATAATTTTACACATATGTCCAATACAAATCAATTCTGTTTGGCTCAAGTGCACCTAAAGAAACGCAGAGCACATTCAATCCAAATTGTATCACATTCTCCTCAATCAAATTCCCAAGAATTAGATTTTTTTTCCAGTCCACTGGAGTTAAATACTGTTAAAATCCAGCTAAGCACTGGAGATAAAAACATTTCTCAGTGGGTTGACTGGAATACTCATAGGTGAGACAGACACAAAGGCACCAGAACGAACCCTGGATTTTGACAACCTGCAAAAAAGGCACTTGGTTACTTTATACAGTCACTACTTTGTAATTAATATTTCACCACTGTTATACAGATTTTCTGTAGAATTATCACTCTTTTTATTTATATAAAAATTGAAATCAAACACTTTGTGCTCTGCAGATAGCATTTATGAACCTCAGTAATATGGGATAGATTTGCTTAATTTAGACTGCAAAGTTAAACATTTTGTAATAGCAAGTGAAAAAGGGAAAATTCTGTAATGATGTACCTACTGGTTTCAGTCCGGAAAAGCATTATTCTTTAGCTTAAAAATTGGGCAGCTTTTTTTCTCTTTGATAGGTATCCAAAGCAGTTTAGCCAATGTTTCTGGTTAGCTAAAGAGGCTTCTGCCTTTCCCACTCCAAGTGGATATGCTACTTGAAAAAGCTCCTTGGTAGAAGAAAACAAGCACTTCTGTTGGTACAAAACCAGCCAGGTAAAGGACATTTTTACACCTGTGTTGGCCACGGCCTGGCTTCATGTAGCCTTGGATTTTGCAGCCAGGGCACACCTGCAGCCTGGTGGTGGGTCTCCCTGTGGGAAAGCAGCTGCCGGCACTGTCAGGCAGCCCAGGGCTGCAGCAGTGCAACTCTCTGACCATCACAGCCGTGTCCCTGCAACCCCGGGGTAAATGCAGTTCTACTGATTAGATGGACCTTTTGTTAATTAAACACATTTCACTCAGTGCATGGCCTTACTGTGCTTGCCCAAAGTGCCTCTTTGCTACTGGTTGCACTCGCTCTGAGAGCACCGTGTCTTCCTGTCTCAGACCAACACTGCCAGCATGCATAGCACCTTAGCAAGACCTAAGAAGACAATTGTGATGAGACAGATGCTTACTAACAGGTATAAATTATTCAAGAATGAAATGTTCAAGTAATATTAACCTAAAGGTATGGTCATCCATTTTTCTGTGATGGATGAAATCACCTAGTTAGTATTCAAGTGTTACTACCTAAATAAAACTGATTGATGTTAATTGAGCAGACTGAGAAAATTCTATCAGGATGCCTAAATTCTGCTCCTTCTTGCTTAATCAATAACTTCTCTGCTGAGCTGTGTAGGATTTTGCTACAAAAGTCTTAGAGAAATTTGGCTGTGGCAAAATGAATAAAACATTTTCTACAGTGCTAGAGTAATGACCCTTAAGTGCCTCAGAAAAATGAGCTGCATGGCTCCTTCCTTTTACAGAGAGACTGGGTCATACATCGGGACGTAACTACTAATAAGGTAATAAGGATGATGTTTAAGGGTGGGGATAAAGCAGAGTACTTACTTGAGGTGTCAGCCCAGTCCACAAATACCCATCCATGGGATCCTGAGGTATGTGTGTGTTTTCATCCCTTCACTTCTTTCCTGTTGCAGACAGTTTTTACACTGGTGTTAAACACCTTCATCTCTTCTCTTGCTGTTTTCATGGAGCTTATTGTGTCATCATAAAGGCATTGATCAAGCAGTGGCTGGCAGGACACAGCTATCTACTTTAAAGCAGTGGGAGTGTCGCAGGGCAGGGAAGCACAGTGAAAATCTGCATTGGCTGGCACTTACAATACCTGAACAATTCATAAGTCTTCTTGAACAGGTCCCTAAAGGCAAAGAATAGTGGTTTAGGTTTCATTACAGAAATGTCATTTTTCTCTGTGGCATAAAGTATTAAAGGAAGCAAAAAACCTATGTATTAAGCATGCTTAAAAAGAAGGTTATTCAATGATAATTACAGAGAAATGTAAAACCAGTGATTGAATGGTGGAGGATTATTTACTGTCATTTCAAATTAACTTACTTTAAATCTGTCTAAAACATACTTGCAGTTAGGATGAGGCCTTTCTTCTGATTTCTTTTTTAAAAGTAGAAAGGGAGAAAGGAGAGAGACCACTGGTTTGGGGGGAGTGGGGATTGTATTTCATTAGATAATGTAATTGGCAGACAGCTGCTGAAAACAAAATGCTCCTTTAAGAAAGCAGTGACTTAAAAACTAGTGTGAGGTCATGTAACCTCATTATTCTCTTTACATGTTCCATTAGGTCAAAATACCAATACCTATTGCAGTAGCTTTCATCTCAGGCAGCATATGCCAGTGCTTCACTTTCAACTCTGGCTTTTTTATTCTTTGGAAGGATTACAATCTGCAACACCACCGCTTCGTTTTCATTACGTTGCTGTTCTATCTTTTAGAGGAAATCAGTTTCACATTGTGTTATTCTTATACTCCTTAACAAGGTTTAGAAAGAAAAAGAAAAGAGGAATCCTTTTAAATTAAGAGGTCCCAGTTTGATAGCACTTCCCAAATCCAAAAAAAAAAAAAAAAGGGGGAAAAAAAGAAAAGAAAAGAAAAAAAGGAAAGAAAAGAAAGCTTTATTATCTGAATAGTTTGCTTGAAAAGGACATGCGGCAGTGGAACGTTCAAATCCCAACTGTCTAAGCTGAAGTCATTGATGTGTGTTATCTGCAGGCTGCTATCATTAATAAGGCAGCTTTAAAAGGACACTTCTTAGAGCCTCGACAATTTCTTTGGGCTAAAACTCTGAGGACACCCTCTCTATCCTTTAGCTGAAAAAATAAATCCTCTTGTGTATGAACACATATAAAAAAGTTGTCTCCTCTTGCTGGACTTTCACAAAGTCTTTTTCAGAGTTTCTTTGCTTGTTTCATAATTCCCTTTCTGTACAAGGCTAAGACAAGACCATTTCTGAGCATTAACACAGAATAATAATAAAGTCCTCCATCAGATTAGTAGCATGAGAACTGCTGCAAAGGCTTCCTTAGAAGTCTTCCTTAGATACCTGCTACTGTTTTCCTCTGCCTCCTTAGAAGGAAGATTTCATACGAAAGTTTAAGGTATTCTATCTGATGATTTTGTAGGAGTTAATGTAGGTGTAATGACCTACTAATATCTTTGGTTTATTTCAAGTAAGATTGTCTGTGTTTTCTTCCTCCTCTTTTTTTTTTTTTGGGGGGGGGGGGCAGCTGGGGGTGGTGGTGGGATAGAAATTAGGACTTTTCACTCTGAATCCCAGAATGGAATCTGTTTCTGATAAATCATTCACATGAGCTGAATCCAATAAAATAGCAGTATTTTCCTTTTGCTCTCATTTGAATGTGCTTCCAGTCATTGGAAAGCAAACTTCCTTCTTGCTGTAGGGCACGTTTGATACAACAAATTGCAAGTGGTACAATATGAAGCAAAAGACGACTTAAACAAAATAATGATTGATACAAGGACTAGTTTTAGTTTATGCTTTATCAGTTAAGTGTTGGACAAAAGCATGCAATCATTTTTATAAATTTATTGAGATCTGTTTAATTGTCATTGTCAGATGTTTATTTGATTGTAACTCTACCAGTGTCTGACTGGGAAAGTGGTATGGTTTCCTGGGAACAGAGGTATATCTTAAAGAGGAAACTCTACAACAAACTTCTGATGAAACTTTTATTAAATGCCTACGTTACACAAGTGACAGAATTGCTCAGCTTGCTCAGTCAATAATATAACCTGAAATGCCAAAGGTTTTGTAACAAAAATAAAGCAACTTCATTCATTAAAAATTGACCCAATCAAGGGAACAAGGATTCAATGTCTCTGCCCTGCAATGGAATCTGATAGCTTTTAAAATATACATCTCATATTACTGCAATTTTAAAATAGCCGTAATACTCTATTTTTAAAACATGTTTAGAACTAAATTACTCCCAGAACTATGATGCTTTATGTTATTTTCAATGCACAGTGAATATTAATCATGGTAAATCAGTGAAAAAACTAGATGTTGATAATTCAACAGGAACTATCTATCATCTGTAGTGATATCATTCATTAGGCAGACAAAAGTCCAAGTGGGAAGCACTGAGTATGGCAAAGCTCTGGGAAACACACTAGAAGGCAAAATTCAGCTCCTGGGAATGGTCTAGAATGACCTCTCGTTGTCTTCAAACTCTAACTCTGAAACTAGACATTAGGCAGATGCTGGTCACAGGCTGCAGCTGAACTTCATTGCTGCCTAGAGCTCAGCAACATGAGGAAAGGGAACACATGAAGCAGCTTAGGCAAATGGAGAAACAGCCTCCAGACCTAGATCCCAAAACTAAATAAAGTTTCCTTAAATTTATGTGCTTCCAATTTCTTTGCATATTCTCAGTCCTGTCACTATGTAGAGATGAGATACTGGTTAAAAAGACAAATTTTGCAAGAATCTTACCTAAAAAGAGTGTCCCATCAGTCCACAACTATGATTTCATCAATGGGATTTTCACCGTGGTTGTACATTGCCATGAGATTTGATTGTTTCAGCTATGGTTTGGGTTAAGATGTGAAATGAACTTCCGCACCTGGTCATCCAGTGACAGCTTTCCCTTTGGACTTCACAGAGCCTACATGCTATCCTAGTATTTTAAAATACAGTAAATGAAGCCATTTTCTGAATTTTGCTAGCAGCAAATGGACTGTGAGCACCCAGCATGGTGAATTTACCAGCATAAATCAAAGGTAAATATACTTGAGCTTGAGAAATTACACCTATATAAAAACCAACCAGGACGTAGATCAGAATGAATAAATAAGCACATCAGGGAGTGATTGTACATACTTCTACCTAACACATTCACACATTGAAAAAGCACATGGGCTGCAAAAAAAAGATCTGCCTTTCCTTGCGCATAGAGAGCTCCACATTGCACTTCAGGCCTCAGAAATTAATAACTGATTTCCAACAATTCCTCAAAGACTAACATTACCGAAATTATAGTTTAGGAAAGGAACATATAATGAGCCTGTTTTGGTATATTTTTGGCAGTGGACCTCTTCAGTCAACACAATCGCATCCTGTCTAACCATGTCAAAAATACATATGATAGGTCCTGACATAACTGATGCACTCTTACATCAGGAGTGTTTAAAAAAGCCATTACGTGAAAATTAGCTTCTTAATAAACATTACTTGCAATTAAAAAAAAGGGAGAAAAAGAGAAGAATCTTGACAATATGTATTATTCTAATTTGTTACACTGCGTTTGATTAGCACTTTCCAAATGTACCGTGAAGCATTTGACAGACCTGTACTTGCCAAGGATGCCCCAAGAACATTTTCTCTGTGACAAACTGTCAAAGATTTTAGAGACATCCTACTTGTCTAGTCTGAGCTCAAATTCACAGTAAAGTTGTTCTATTCCTTTCTCCAAGGGTTAAGACAATATGATTTGGATGCTTGCTAGGTGACCAGTAGCATTCAGAAAAATAAATTATTTAAAAATTCTGTAAGTGTAGGGGGAAAGAAAGGACATCAAGTTTTTATTAAAACAGATAACAGGATTGCTATCAGTGCAGCCGTTTCCTATTGCCTGCTGAGCACAGTAATGAGGATTCAGGACTCTGTAAATGATACACTGTCAGAAAAAGCCTCTGGATGCACAGCAAGAGCATCACAGCAGCTTCATATTCCTGCAGAACTTAATCTTATGAAACATTTATTTAAGAAACACCAAGCAATTAAAAACATGTGTGCATGTACGTGTGTGGGCATGGTTTTCTAGAAGCTTCAGTTCTTAGAGCTGAATATACACTCCGGCAAGTATCCCTAGAATTAAAAGGAAATGTCTTTGAAAATGGTAAGTTAGAACTATATATTAGTCTATGCTACAAAGAGAGATTTGTGCTCAAAACAATAAAGCCCATAAGTTCTGAGGTTAACTATATGTGCAGAATATAATAAACAGTAATAGTCACTGCTTGTCTCATTTAGCATGCTCAGTTTCTGCTTGTAGAGGCAACGTTGACCAGGATTATCATAAGCTGGCTATACGATTGAAAAGAACTGCTGTAGGGTTCACATTGTAGTGCAGACAGGGTGAGAGTTGGCAGAAGGCATTTGTCCATCCAAAATTATCCTAGACCTGATTCTCTTCTACATATTTTCACTGACTTTCACAGAGTTCCCTCTCAGTCACTTACTTGAGGTGAGAGCAAGACCCACTGTTTTTTGATGTTCACATGAGGTTTGGCACGTCTTCAAGACCAGCTATATTTTAGCACTGAGCCCAGAAGCCATACTCATACCATCCACATCTCGTCAATTCCTGGCAGGTTGTCTCCTTCAAAGCAAGTCTGAAACAGCTATTCAGACTTTTTCCTCTTCCTCCTAAAAATGGAGAAAGTGAAATTTAAATACTGAAAGAATCCTAATTGTCTTTGATATCTTTCCCAATTTCTAACTACCAGTGTTATGTTTCAAGAATAATTCTCTTTCCTATTGTATTTATACCATGCACTTTTCAGACTATGTCATTCCTGCAGCAGTTCCCCTGCTTCATCCTTCTGATGAGCTTTAGGCAGGAAAAAAAATAGGTTACAGTGCTGCCCTTGTTTTCAACCTCTTCTGATCATATATAAGTCTGTGCGTTTGGAAGGAATTAGAACGTCAAGTTTATTGACGTCGTGGACAGGAGAAGAAAGGTTGTGTCACTGTCAGACCAAGCTTGTCCAAGCTTATTCCTCACAGCAGCTGATAGTTTAGGGCCCACATGAATAGTATACCTACCTTCTTCTTTGGCGCAGCCTGGCATGGACCCAGTGTAGGTGCCCTGTTACTATACTATGACACCAAGAATACAGGAGATGTTCTATAACATCCAGCTACACAAGCGACAGGAGAAAAGCAGAGATACCCAATCTGGGCTTAATTTAGCTGCAGCAAAAAGAGCTGAACACAAGAGATCAGTCCAGCCAAGGACATCTTCTACTAAAGCCTTAACCCTTAAACAGAGTGAACAGTGGAGCTGAAGTTTAAACAATGAATGGCACAGGGCGTTTGTCCTAAGCAGCAGAAAAATTGTTTCTCCATACTAAATACAGCCCTGGTCCATCCTTTTTTGCCATTTCTGTCTTCTTCATAGGAACAAGTTTATAATTTTTATAATTTCACCCATCGTTACTTGTATTTTTCCATTCCTTTTCATGGGTCTGCTTACAAACACTGTGTGGGTTACACTTGGCCAGAAGAATCAACACTACACCTGTTCTCAGTCATGTACCCAGAGAGACATTTTTTTTTCATTCTATGCATTCTCTCATGGCTTTTCCTCTTTAGTTAATTCTAGTTCTCAGTTATTCTCCCCACCTTTCCCTAATAGACTTATATATCAACACACAAACAGTAACAAAAATGCACATTATATGGCGAGATCTGGTTTCTGCATACCATCAAGAGCTGAACTGCACCACTCAGCATTCCCCTTTTCTGCTTGCAGGGTTAGCTGATTTGGCTTTGTGGAGAAATGTGACAGTCCACGAGCAAAGTAGATCAGCTTTTAAGGTTTCATTTAAAATTCAGAGCACTCAGGGACTATGACAGAGCCATGCATTCAGAATGAGACAAAGCAGTAAGCATGAAGAATGTAAAATATATTAGTCTTCATTTAAAACCAGGGAAGTCACTATTCCTCTTTCATATACTTGATTGGTAATTTTGTGTGCATTAGTTTCAGAAAGTAATGTTTTGTATGAGTAGATTTTGCCAATAAAATGTCACACTGACTAAGATGAGGACAGTAAAATATCTCTAGCTACTGTTTTCACATAAAATAGCAATAGATTCAATATTATGTAATTACAGAGACTGAGAGAAATACAGTGTAATGAATGTTAATATGCTTTGTGCCATAATACTAAGAGTTATTAAATCTTTTATTTATTTCATTGCACTGCAAATATTCTTATGCAGGGCAACACTTTCAAGGCCCTTAATAGTAGGAATGTACAGAATGGTAGGAACACACAAGGATCAGCTGGGATCACAAAACCTAACATATTTTCATGTAAGCTATTATGAGTGAGTGCACTTAGAAGAAACAGCAAATATTCAGGTAGTTCTCTGTGTGCAATTGTGTTAACATTAAGTTGTATGGATAAAATAGGAGTATTGGTGGCTGCTGGCTCTTAGACTGTGATTATCATCACTGTCAAGCAGTCTTTTGCCAGAATGTGATAGATATACCTTTGTGTATTACCACTTAAAGTACCCTGCTGCTATCATCTATAGACTGTATTTTCTTAAGGAAATTACCCAGACATGGAAGAGTTTTTAAATCCAGTAAAATGAGCCGTGCTTAAGGTTCATCACTTACACACAGAATGTGAGAATTGTGTTCATCCAGTCCAGTTCATATTGTCCAAGGGACATAATAACATAATTTTTGGACCAAGGTATGTATGACCTTGGTATCTCCCTGGGCTCAATAAAGAAATTCCATGACTTGTCTCTGATAATGAGTACATCTTTTTACAGTCACTGGTATAAAAGTACAGTGCTCCATGTTGGTACCTGAGAAGAACCTTAGTGAACACTTCAGTCTAAAGAAGCAGACCAGAATGTATGCTCTCTAGATCTGTTGAGGGAAGCTTCACAAAAGGAGCCTACATTTTGCACAGACATAAGGTTTTGGGGGTTGAGAGGGGGTGGGATTTTTTAAGAACAAGCCTTTGTTGTTTTGAGCTTTGTCAATGATTTCCCTTTCATTCCTCTTCTGTAGCATGGTGGGAACTGGTGATACAGTACCATTACCTTCATTCCAGCCGTGCTTTAGGCTTACAACCCCAGTTCAGTAAGTGACCCAAGCATGTTTACAGATCCATTCAAGTCACATAATTAAACTGCATCTACTCCTAGGTGCATAACTCTTGGGTCAAAGTTTACACAGTGCTTTAAGATCCTTCAGGTAGAGAGGCAATAAATACCATGATAATAAACCTTCTTTTGCAGCTGTCCTGCAGGCATAGTTAATATTAAAGTGGCCATCATAGAAAAATTTGCTGTATCCATCTATCGGGAATGCTTTGGGAGGAAGTGAAATCTCAGAATATTTACTGAAAAAAAAAATTAAATCAGTAATATTTTTTGTTGAGCAGATTCATCTGTAGACTCACAGAAGCAAAATCTTTAGAAAAAGTGAAACCAGTTTGAAATTAGGGCTGAAGTTGAAAGACTACAAAGTAAGTGGTGGCAATTTGCATAGGTGATTTCCTCCCTCAGGCCACAGAAGCAGTGAACTGAAAATCATTCACTGGAAGGCGTTAGGAATTTCACAGAAAGCGTAGAAAATGGTATTTCCAAAGATTCTGACACACAACTAGTCCTTCAAAAAGTCAAGATCCATCAGTTTAGCTCTTTAGCTTATCGGCAGTTTCCGTTTGATCTTAGGCCACTGACTTTGGACAGCAACTTCAATCACAGTTCACAGGCAAGTGACTTGATGCCAAAACCAACTTTGTTTGGCAGCAGGAGCTGACACATATGCTTTAGCTCTCCTGCAGTACCACATGTGTCTTCCAAAAACTGTGTTTAGAGACCATAATAAAGATCTAACTGTTGCAGCATATTAGTTGGGAAATATACAGTCCCTTTTTTTGCAAATTCTGGGCAAAATGAACAAGGGAGAGGAGGGAGGACAGAGTCCCAGCTGTACTGAGGCAGCCCACTGCATGGTGGTTAGGGCACTTGTGGAGGGCACAGGACAACCCTCTGGTTGTGAACTTTTTTAGGGCACTCATGTAACTTCTCAGGAACGTTTTAGGAACATTTTACTTTGCTACCCTTGAGTGCTTAAGGAAAGCATACTTAGACATAACCAAATATTCTCCCAGAATTATTGTTTTCCAGCCAGTTTAATGTCTTGTCCCAGCTTCTGCAAAAGCATTGGTACACACTACTTCATTGTACGTATCATCATTTAATAGTATATTCATTTAGGAAAGAAAATAATTAACACAAAGAATTAATTGAACTTTATATCACTTGTTGAGTACAGAACAAAAACTGACCTGAAAAGATTATCTGTGTACCTGGTTAGCTGTCTAGAACCTTATGGTAGAGCCTCAATCATTAATCTGTACAACGGTTACTTCTTTAACACTTGAAAATGATTTCTTAGTTATTTTATTTTATTTATATTTTCCAACTGTAATTTTGTGGTGACTTTACACCTCTTTTGTTGGAACTGGATGCTTACTATTGCCATTTTTTAGGCAAGGACAGAAACCAAATCCAGTCTTTCAATATTTCTTAAAAATTTCATAGACAACTGATTTCCCGGTTGTCTTATCAAATAAAAGTGTAATTTAGGAGGTTGATGAAATCCATTCTGCTTTACCCTACAAACTGCTTTGAAGAGTAGAAGTTTAGGTTTTATGGCAAAAGAAAACCTAAGCAAAAGAAAATCTGAGCAAGGTGTCTAAACAGATTTTAACTGGCCTACCTGATGGGGCTTTTATTTTTATTATAAAACCAATCTTTGAACTGCAAATTTGAAGATTTAATCTTTAAGTAAAAATATCTACGCAAATTGTACATGAGAAGAAGATGCAAAAATTACGTATTTTCTAATAAGCTCACCCAAAGCATCTCAAGAACATCTATATCTCAGTAGCTCAAACACACATTTCATAGTATCTTTGTCATAGTAATAGCTTGCTCTAAATAATGTTAGTTGCTAGACAAGTAGAAGAGCAATTTCATTTCACTGATAATGAAGCAATCTTCAGCAAGATGTCAAAACATCTTAAGTGGTTAACGACATTTTTTGTGATCCATCTGTTGGCTGTCCTTCCCCTTGGGACAGAAAGGGAATCTCTTTTATTAAATGTAAATCAGTATTTAGATAAATACTAACCAGATGAAGAGGAAAACACTCTGACAGCCTTCAGGCTTAGGGACTGTAAGTGTGCTCACGCACAGTGTAAAAACAATATTTTTTTCACACAGACAGCCTATGTGAATGCCTAGCAGTGTGGTTACCTTGATCTCCAACTAATGAGAAACTAGATACTCTTTTATCTAAATAATTAAATATATCTCTGTATACACACACAGACATAGATATGCACACATATCATGTATCTCTATTTTATTTTTGCTTTAATCCCCTGGACACCAATGACAAGGAGAAATGTACTGTGGCCTTAAAAGAAAAAGAAGCAGGAGGGATGTAACAGCATGAGCATATACTTTAAAGAGAGAAAACAATGACTCCTCTCCCTGGAGGCTGTTGTGGGAAGGCTGGCATATGCCAGCTCTGGCCCAAAGACAGCCAAGAGACCTGAGGGTGCCAGATGTGTCTATGGTGTACAATGATTGTTTGGTGTCTAAGCTTGCAGAGAGCTGCTGTACTCCATGCCTGGCTCCACTCCACCCGCAACAGCGGCTCTGACAGTCCCATGGCTACCTTGTTTTCCTCCCCCTTTTTCTCCTCATTGTCAGATCTTTCCTCTCCAAGACAAAGTTTAATAAGAAAAGTATTTAAAAAATGACATTGTTGTAACACAAATAGCTAATAACTACTAAACTGTATCTTACTCTTTCAAATGTGGGTTATGGTCTAAGTCATCAGTCTTTTTCTGTAAGCACTTCAACACCATTTTCTACTGATTTTTTGAGTTTAAAAGGAGTAACAATTGTATATCTAAACTCCTACCTCAACTTAGATCACTTACATTCACAACCATTAAAATAGGACCCACTATCAGAGAACACTATGTTCTACTTGCCATGTTTAAAAAAAAATTACTTGAGAGGTCAGTAAAAATTGCCATAGGACTATAATGTCAGTGTAGTGAAAATCACACCAAAATGCTTGATTTGCTTGGGCTACCCAGGCAATTCTGTCACTCTCAAGGCCTGCTCTCACTGTTATCTTTCCTAGCAAGATGGAGAGATTTTGAGAAATGGCAATAGACTGGTCTTAGCCATCATCACCTCTCAGCACATCTCAGACTCCTCCCTTATCATAGCGCTGCACATATCCAAATGAATCTATTGCATAAACACTGTTTATGTTGCACAGAAATCAGTGAATCACCAACAAGAAAAGGAATCCTTTGCTGAAAATATTGCATTTACTGAGGATAGACAGAGAGGTAGTGCAGAACTGCACAGAAGGTCCAGTGCTTCTTGATATGTGGGATTAAGCATGTCAGTAAGTAAATCCATCACCTCCAGGAAATGCCAGCATAGGGGAAGGGCTGTGGCATGTCACCTTCCCTCCATGATGGAAACACAGCAAATACCCAATCTCATAAAGTATGTTTGGATGGTGCTGACTATAACAAGTATAGAGCTTTCTTTCCGTAAATAAATTAATGTTTGTTTGTTTTAGAAACCTGTGTTTTGTGGACTAGTAACAATAGAATTTTTTGCTTGATCTGGTCTGGAGAGTTTTGGTATGTAACAAAAAGCTTTAAAGGTCCTTCCATGTTCCTGTTCATTTGAAGCCAGTATCAAATGCCTCAAGATTTTTGCATAGACTTCTCAATCCTTAAATGACTTTATGTATGCTCTCAAACATATTTTCATCAGCACCTGAATGAGCACCATCTTGTGGTCTTTAAATAAATCCCATCAAAATATAGTGTTTCCTTGTAAGAACATAATATTGGCTGAAAACAAGCTGTCCAAACCACGGTGGTCTAATATGTTTCCTTACCTTTGTGGGGTCTTATCCCTAGCAATAGTTCTGGCAATACAGTAGCTCCCTTTGGATTGGAGGCAGGTTAGGTTTTCTACAACACTTTTCTTCCAAACTGACAAACCTGGAATTGAGCACTCTAAAGCACTATGACCAATTGACCCTGAGGATTTGCACATAACCATCAAATCCCTCCCCAGTTTGCTTTCAATTTGCAAACCACAGGTTTGAAGATGAAAAAATAATCTCTTTATTCATATGTGTTTCACAGTCCCCTTTTGGCAATGTTACTAAATGGCTTGTGGTTGGTTTCAGGTATCACGAAAATAGCCATGCATTAAAGGGGGGACAAAAAAAAGAAATGAAACTTCTTACACCAGTGAACTAAAGACAAAATTTCTTCCTTTCTATGAATTTAATGATATTAATTTTTTGTTAGCACTGAGGCTAGATACTCCTTTCTAGGTCTGAAAAATAAGCAAGAGTACATGTACTAAGAGGAGCTCGCTATGTTGGCTCTTCTCATTGCATTTCTAGTAACACAAGGTTGTTTGTAAAAGCAAAATCTTCCCTTTTCTCCTTTCCTGTTTTTAATTCCTCGGCTTAATAATCCCAGTACTCATCCTTTCACTCTCCCATCCTTGTTTTGGTTCATCCGTCTCCCCTGCAAAATGCATCTGTTGGGTCTTTTAAATGTGAGGTTTGAGGCTTTCTGGTGAGATAGACCTTCACTGTTGATAATCTGAGCTAAAACCTGTGCTAAGGTCAATGATTTTAGGGTGGTGGGGAGGGCAGTTCTCACCATGTTGCCTATGAGAGGAGTGAGATCAGGTTTCTGTGGATCCCTCTGTCAGAGCAACATGGTAAAACATGAGAGGTTTGGGTTCAAACTGCCACATTCCTTGGCATTTATAATTTTGTTAGAGATTTTCCTAGCTTCAGTACAGTGTTACAGGTACTTCCAGAGCTACATGGGAAATGCCTAGGCACGACTCCGCAGAACAGCAACTACAAATTCAGAGTTTATTATGCAAAGTCTGGGTGCTGTTCAGCTATTACTTAGAAAAATAGTCTATCTCCTGTCATTTGGGTTAGGTGGGATATAAAGCACTAACAAACTGTTAAGCTGCACCTGTGAAGCTCTTTGTAAAAGTACCCAGCATAAAGAGGATAAGAGAGAAAAATCAATACTTTTAAATCCTCAGCACATTTTGGTAACATTTGCCTTGATTTCTCAGTCATTTGCTAGAAAGATCCTATATTACTGCTCCTTTATCTACCTGCAACACATCTATTTTTGTACAGCCTTCCGCTCCCAGCTCCTGTACTTCACACACGCAGCTCAGTCCAAGTCTCTCCCTGCTTCACGAGGGTGGCTGGTCCTGGTGTTGATTAGCTGACTGATGGGCTGTAACTGGCACATTTTGCAGAAGGGCTGCAAGGCTTCACCGCTCCCTTTTCAGCAACATCCAAACCCCCCAGCAGCAGCCTGGCACTACAGACTGTCCCTGCCTCGGGAGACCTGGTGGTCTGGGTCTTCCAGTAGCCTTGGATGAGCTGAGTGTGGCAGGATGCTATAAACAGGGAAGAAAACTTTAATTAGGTTTACTTAGGTTTAATTAGAACCACAAAATCTATAGGCATCTACAAGGGAAAAGTCTGCATCTACCATAGCTGGAGAAAAAACTGTTGCTTCTTTTGGCCAAAGATATGAATTTAAAAACTCAGTTCATAATGCAGTTAATCACAGAAAGACCTTCAATTAAAACTATCCACTTTTTTAATGATCTTGTTTGTAAGAGGTACTGCAGGATGCTGCATGGTCATACCTAAAGATGTCTAAGCAAATGCTTGGAGTAATTATTGATGATTTCAAAATAGTCTTAATTGCTGATAGAGCAATATACCATCTTTTCCTTAGGGTTGTATACCATTTCCCATAGAAAAAAAATTCTAATACCCATTCTCTCATAACAAATCTATCAGAAATATAGTATTTAATATAACCACAATCTGCATGCTCACTATGTGGTTTATACTTAAAACTGTGAAACATTATTTATGTACATGGACTAGCCTTTCCAAGAACACATCCATTAAACTCTGTATTTATTTTCTACATGAAGACATAAGTCTTCAGTACCATTTTGGAGAATCAATGTTGTATTTGTTACACATACGTACAGTCTGATCTGCTCTTTCATGTTCAGAGACAGAAGTTTCCAAAGAAAGCCTACAGTTCAAAGGTTTATGGGATTTTTTGTTACATATGTTTTTCTTGTTTGGTGTATTTGAAGATTTTTTCAAACACCATTTCACCATGATAGGTCAAATGCTTTACAGTTTGCTGATATATTACTGTACTTAAAAGGCTTTTGTTCTAAGAAAAACACTTAAAGGTTCTACAGAGGCATGAAGGTTAAAGAGGATTTTTTTTTTTAAATGAAAACTTGGCAAAAAATGGAAAACTTTGGGAAGACTATAAAGAAAGAGAAGTGACTAGACTTATGAAAAAAGTTTACGTCATAAAGAAAGACCCTATCTTCTAAGTGGGAACTATGGAAGTGGAAAAACTGCAAGAACCCATAGGAAAATACTGAGATCAAACACACTGGGGCAATTTTTCATCATAATGCTAATCGTAGGGATTATCTATGCTCTTCCTGCTAGTGGTGATGAAATCTGTGTAATCCTTCCCACTCTGAGCAGAAGTGCTGTTGAGCATAAACAGAAAAGTGTTGAATCACACGTAGATTTCTTTAATTGAATCAGCTCTGTATTCAATGGAGTTAGTAGCAAATTGTAATCTTTGTGGAAGTTCTCTGCATTTGGTAAATGACTGAAAGCCTAGCTTCTAGCCACATCAACAGTAACATTCTGATTCACTCCAAAGGACCTATGAGCAAAAGTGGTGCTGGTAGCTCAGAAAAATAGGCCAATTAAGTACCTACTTCAAGGCCTACAACAGATTTTTTGTTTGTTTTAAATTAGTCATTTTACAGTAAGTAAAGAACTGATAAGATCTTCAAAGCAAAACAAATAATGGTTAAATGATACTCTGGATCTTTCCAATGGTACAGAAGCAATGGAAATGCTACAAGACAGTAAAACCAATGTAGACCTTAATAAATTCATCCAGCTACTGTTCGTTATAGTTTTAGACTTACCTCTCTGCACCATGTAGCTTTTGGCCAAAGAAAGGTGCTGGAGGGGGAGAAGGGGAATGATCCACTAGCTAAGTGTAAACAAAAGGGTACATTAATCTAGATCCTGGTACATTAAGTTCTGTCCCAGCCTGGAAATGGAGTCCTGTAAGTGTTGACAACAAATAGTGTTGAGCGCATAATTTAAGTAAGACTGCTTTCAAGTGGCAAAGCCAGTCATCCATGCAAAATGCAGTGGGGTCACATGCAGACCAGACAGGAGAACTGGTCTAGGTAACTTTTTGCAAAATTATTTTAAACTCAGGTCAGATCTCCAATCCAGGTCACTAAGTGACTCACACATACCAATGCAGGGATGTGGAACTGACTCAGGACAACTGACAGCTGCCAGAAGAAAAGCTTACTGAATGACATTGCAAGTCTGCTTAATTAATACATATCTGCCAATGAAATCCCAGAGAAGGAGAGAGGAAGAATTTTTAAGAAGGTGAGGTGGGTAACTTAGGACATTGCAAGTTTTCTTCACTTTGGGTGACAGTGATTCTTATGGCTTGTATGAAGTCTTTTATGGCACTTCATCCCCAAGAACTGCAACAGCCAAACCTCCACGTCCACTTTAACTTGAACACACCAGCAACAGGAGGGTGATTTGTAAACAGATTTGGTAGTTTGCAGTTATAGGTAGAACTGAAAAAGAAAATAAAAACCTAGTTTATTCAATAAGGTCAGAAAGGAGCTTTTCAGTAAGCCCAGCAACAGAAGAGCACAGCAACAAAAAGTGGGCCAACTAGAAACCGGACTTCTTTGGCTTGGCACAACTGACCTAAAAGTGACATATGTGCTAAGCTAAGGGATAAGACACTGATCTCTTTAATCAGAGTTATGGGTCCCGTAGCTTCTGGCATGTATTTTTAACAGCCATTTTCTGAAAGCAGAGTTCAGCCCTTCCTTCAACAGACACCCAGAAGGACTAAATTACTATCAGTACAATGAAAACGAGAGTTTTCTTCAAAAGAAAATGGTACTGCTCCTTTTGCTGCCTCCCAGCATGTGGTTTGTTGCAGCACTCTTGGCTAAAAAGTATTTATTAAAAGAGAAAGAAAAAATAGAACACTAAAAACCACTTCATGACAAAAGGAAATGTTAACAGTGAATCCTATACAATCATGCTGATGTCAGCCTAGGGGGAACCCGAGGAGATCACCCTGCCCTGAGGCACGTGCACATATTCCTCACCCATCCTGTGGCAAACCACACTGCAGAACTCAGCAGAGTTGGCTCAGGATTACTGGAAGCACTCTGGTCACACAGCTTGAGAGTCAGGTTTTTTCCAGCTCAACGCTGGAAAAATGGTTTTCGTACTGCAGTGGGAGTAGTGGAGGACAGCTCTACAATACAATACTGAAACCCCCAGAACCTAAGCAAATCATAGCCTGGTCAGTTTTTCTAGTATTAGCCAGTGACTAGAATCTGTGAAAATGCAAGAACTGACTAGTTTAATAAGAAAAATGTGAAGGTTTTTTATATGCCAATAGTGGGAAATGCAGGATATTTTGAAAAATGAGGTTTGCATTTGCACTAAGGTCTTAGAAGACAAAGGAAAAGTTTACCAGAAGCTTTCTATCCGGCACTGCTCTGGAGTTTCTCATCACTACACATTTCTTTTTTCTTTGTTTTCAAAAGTACTCTTGACCCATTGTAGGCTACTCCTCCCTTCTGCCCCCCATGCAAATACACAGCCTAGTGATAGAAACCTAAAACTCACCTGTCACTAAAAGAAAACAAGATACAACACTTCTGAGGGAAAAACGGAAGCAATTTTTTTTTTCTAGTTTCTTCCAAAGGCAATGGTTACGAAACAGAATTTTAAGTTACTAAACTCACTTATTCTTTTTGTTAAACAATTCAAAATGACAGAGAGTGAGAGCATGTGTAATCTAAGTTTAGAAGTGTCATTTATCACACTTCAGTTTGGGTCAAGGTTGCCTTCTATAATGTATAAGATAGACATAAACTCAATCTCTCATAACTAAGGGGTAATAAAATACTGAGAAACAAGTTGTGAGATTGTGCAAGCGTTATAAAATTTTTACCAAGAATCTGGTTCCCAGAAAATTTCTAAAAAGGGAAGGGGGAAGGGAAGCAGACAGTCCTACAGTGATTCACACCTTGATTTCATGGCTCATTCACTTCTGTATCAATAGTGTCCACACAAAAGATGCACTATTATTTCACATAATGGAGAGGGCAGCTAAATGATTGGCTTCATTGCGCACTGCAGTCACACTGACATTTGTAAAAATGTCCAAATCCAAAGGGATAAATAATTCACAGCTTTGCTGAAAGATAGCACTAAAGGGTTTTGATAGGTTGATAAAGAAGAATGCAGCTGTAAAAGTCTGGCATGTCCAAGCTGTAGGGAATTTGTACAAGCCTACTATGTCCTCACTCTTCAAGAGAAATGTTAAACTAAAACCCCCTAAATGTTCTTTTTCAGCTGCAAATGATCCCTATGATAAAGCATGAGAAGACTAAAAAAAATTAACAAAAAAGTAGTAAAATGGGTCTGTAAAGGAAGCTTCAGGAAGGCATTGAAGGAGGAGCATGGCTTGTATTTTTCTAATTATTTCTTTAAACACATTCTTAAATGGGAAAGAGAATTATAACTTAGAGTTCCTGTCTCTGTGATTTGACAAATCGACAATTTGTCCATTGTAAAGTAATGATATGTTTCATTTATTTTCACTTGTTCTTTTAATAGAATATTTTACTCTTAAAATTGCAAGAACAGCTGAAAAGCTTCTTTGAGATGGCAGCAATCTGTGCATTACAAAAACATCTGTGATGCCTAATTCTGTTAACAATTAATGTAATGGCTTTATTTGTTTCTCATGGTATCCTCTGCATTCCAAACACTTGAGGATACTCACTCAAATAGACATTTATCTGATTTTAACCCTGGATGCCTCTTGTCCTGTCCACATTCCTTCCAGTCCCAGATGTGATGCATATCAAAACCAATCTTCATCAGATAGATGGACAACCACTGAAGAATAAAAAAACCAGTCGATTCTCTACCCAAAATACAAATTTTCCCCTTTAAGTACTTCACTGCCTGAAATGACAGTAGGACTAAGCGATAACCCACTCTCCCACATGTTGATATGGCATATAGAGCCTGAAAAGACCTGGACTAAGGATCATCAAGCCTAATCCCCCCTGTTGCAGACAGTTATGAGCACTCTCTTTGTTAATAGGTCCTTCTCTGTGCCATTAAGACCTTTTCTAGACTTGCCATTCCTTTTTGTAGATTTTTCAGGCCCTGAAACCTTGTTTTCATCTATGGCAGATACTGTGAGCCTAATCAGAAATCTTGTGGTGTGGCTTATTTTCAAAATGTGTCCAATTTGGGTTTTTTTTCCATTTTTTCCATTTTTTTGTGGCACAGAGAGGTCATAAACAGGTTGCAGACATGTTCTTTTCTCTTGAATTCTCCTTCCATTCCTTCAGTATTGGCCTTTCAAGGATTCTTCTAATCCTCCATCCTAATTTCATCTTGGGGTTCCTCAAAGCTCCACCCTCTTATTTCTCTGACCTTCACACCCACCATATTACTTGGAAGTTCATCTAGTATCTCTAAGCTGCAGTCACAAATCTACTCTTTTATTCCAGACCTAACTCTCTTCCAAACTAAACTCTCTGCATGTCTCTTCGACCTCCTGTGGATAACTGTCAAATTAAGCTCAAAAAGGTTACATCTTCTTCCTGAGGCATTTCTGCTGCTTCCTTACTCAATTACTGTGGACAATGGTATCATATGTATCCATATCACAAAGATGTCATCTTTAACTTGGATTGCTTCTTGTTTTCGAATGACAAGAATATGTCTAAGGTTTTTCAGACTCCTGCTGCACAGCACCTCCAAATGCGCCCTACCACACCTTTGCAGAACTAAAATTTTTGCCCAGGTGACCATCTAATGTCTTCATTATTGCAAATTTCTTTTTGTTGAAATTGACAAAAGGAACCTCAATGCATTGGTGTGTTTGAAATACTGCTGCTTGCAAACATCATTCCTCTGGCTCACTGAGTGAAACAAGCAATGCTTCACCTTGCATCATAATCTCTCCTTCCTCTGCCACCATGTAAGTGACTTTTTGTAGCTGTTTACAGCTTTTCCTTGACCTATTTAACTACTATCTCTCATTCAGCTTCCACAGGTTGAAGCCCACCTCCAGCTCATGATTACTTCCTTCATAATTCATCTGGTGAATTTTCGAACAAGTAGCTTCAGGTTTACACCCAGGATCCTCTTCATGCTTGGAAGAAGTTCCTAGTAAAACCCACAGAACTACCTTATAACCTTTCAAACCATTCCTACAAGTGCCCTTTCTCTGATAGAAGCTGGACAACACTTAACCTGTTGGTGCATCCAATCCATTAGCTGCTGGTTTTAACTGTGTCACTTCCTTGTTGCCTTTTCCTCACAGCCTCCTGTGTCGACCATATGGCAAGCTGGCCAGAGACCAAATTTGTGTTTTGCATTTTTATGGAGGGCTCGGCAGAGGGAAGTCTCATCTCACATATAGGCCTCTGGAAGCTGTGGTAACACAAACCTATGAAATACTAGTTCTAACATACAACATGACAATAATGACCATAAACTCTTCTAAGTGAAAACCACTGTGTTTTTAATACTTCTAAGGTCTTTCTTACAGCACTGACCTTTTTAATTGGAAACCCTATCACATTTGGTCTAAGTAGAATAGGGTGGCATTCAGGTCACGTGACATTAGGCATCTTCAGTGAAGACATCTCCATCTGCAGTAATTGCCAACAACAAACATCCTGGGCATGACTTGTCTCATCCAAAATAGACAGCTATAGCAAATATGAGTCATGGCCTCGTTGTGCTTATTTCCTCCTACTGGTTACAAAGACAGCCTGGGCAGCAGTGCAGAAGCACGTATATGCAGTGTAGATGTCTAAAGTTAGGTGATGTAAATCCCAGTCCAAATATCTGGAGGCACAAGGCAGCGTACTTTTCTCAGAGCATTTCAAGTTGCATCTTTCTTTATCTAAGGTGTTTTAAGCACGAAACTCATACCAAGGACTTACATGCAGAGAAAGTTTGTCTCATCAAACACAGCAAAAGGAAGATAATAGTTATTTTCTGTTCCACAAAAGAAACAGCAGCTGCTCATTTCTGATACTAGAATATATACTGATGTATAGTTTCAGCTGGCACAAGAACAATGAGAACTTAAGTCTTGCATTTTCCTTAATCTTTATTTAGTTTTAATTCATTTTAAGGTTTAATCACCAACAACCCCTTTGCCAGGTTTCTTGTACTTGACCTGAAACTAACCTTTAGACACATGTAAAAGCAAAGAGAGCTCTGAAACACTATCTGTATGTTCTTTTGTCTTGGGAAATGTAAATTAGGGCACTGGGTGAATAACACTGCTTGGCTTTGTGTCATGAAATGTAATTGTGGGGCTATGGCAGGGCAAGATTTATGAAGCTATCAGGACTGGAGTGGGCAGGATGCCAGCTTACACCTGCAGCACTGGTTTTGCTGCTTTCCAGACAAGTAACTGTGGATTAAGGAACACCGATTTCTGAGCTGACATTATTTAACAGAACAGCAGGCACCCCTCCAAGATGGGCAGGAAATACACAGACTGGGGAAGAAACAGTGAAAATGGAATACACAAGAACTGCAAACTTGAATACCTTAGAATTTATACAATTTAAATAGAAAATATCTTTTAATATGAAAAGAGATAATAATAGAAATAAGAAATAATCCAAGGAACTCAACAAAAAATGTAACTGTTTAGATATGAACAAAAAGGAAAAAGGAATTGTGGTAAGGAAATTAAATAAAGGAAATAAAGGATTTTTACACAGTGACATGGCTCAATAACAGTTTATTTTTAACCCAAGGGGCTAACCCAAAAAAGTACAATGCCTTTTTACTGCAATTAAATGTGTTCTGTTAAAGGGAAGAGAAGGGAAAGGAAAGGAAGAGAAGGGAAAGGAAAGGAAGGGAAGGGAAAGGAAGGGAAGGGAAAGGAAGAGGAGAAGAGAAGAGAAGAGAAGAGAAGAGAAGAGAAGAGAAGAGAAGAGAAGAGAAGAGAAGAGAAGAGAAGAGAGAAAAGAAAAGAGAAGAAAAGAGAAGAAAAGAGAAGAAAAGAGAAGGAAAAGAAAAGAAAAGAAAAGAAAAGAAAAGAAAAGAAAAGAAAAGAAAAGAAAAGAAAAGAAAAGAAAAAAGAAAAGAAAAGAGAAAAGAGAAAAGAGAAAAGAAAAGAGAAAAGAAAAGAAAAGAAAGGAGAAAAGAAAGGAGAAGAAAAGAAAAGAAAAGAAAAGAAAAGAAAAGAAAAGAAAAGAAAAGAAAAAAGAAAAGAAAAGAAAAGAAAGAAAGGAAAAGAAAAATAAATGAAAGCATCAGCATATGTAAGTATGCTGCCTCAGTGTGTGGGTTTCTATGGCTGCCCATCATACTATTCTCCTTCTTACTTATTCAGAGGTCACTGACCATATTACACAACCACCAGAACCTGAGGCTCCTGGGGAAAGCAAACTAAGCTTTGTATGAGTCAAATGGACAAAATGAAGGCATATAGAGAAAAGATTCAGAATTTCTTGTGTATGTTCTGCACTACCTTTCTGGTTATTAAATGGAGCTAGCATTAATGGGGCAGAAATTTGACAAGCCATTTGCAACAAATAACTTATGTATGGAAAGTAGTCCTTTTGTACTGAGGCAATATCTGAGTAGTCCTAATTTACTTGAATTTATTCAGTGTGCAAGTTTATATATCTGCATCCTACTTCTCTGTTGATTAGGTGCAAATATTCAACATTTCCACTGAACACAAGTGTCAGATCAAATAGAATTATTTCTAGTTTTCACTTTATGAGCATATATCCATATTTCATGTTAATCTAAACTGCAGTCTTTTAAGTGCTAGAGTCTTTGCTTTTCCTAAATATTTTTCCTCAAACAAAAATGCAACTGTGCACATGGTCAGAGAAACCATTAAAAAACCACCAAAAATGGTGTATTTTTTTTCTTGGACACACATAATTAAAGAACTTTTTTCAATAGTGTAAATTTGTATATTAGGAAACTTAGCTAAAGAAGAGAAGTGAGAATGTTGTGTATTTGGTATTGTGTAATACTGTAACAGGGAGGAACAAGGACTCCTAAAACCAAAGTGAACAACAAACTACAATGACTTATTACAGTCACGCAATGTGCCTCTGCTTATGTGCTCACACCAGCTGGATATGCTAGATCCTTTGTTTAAGACAGGGAATCCAAGTCTGTCCTTCTACCTTAATCAAACACATTCCTGTTTGTAACAGACAGCTGTCAAACACACAAAGGGCTGGCTACTCATCTAGAACAAGTTAATGCAATTAACTTCAAAGTCTGTGGGATTTTCAGATACCAAGATTTTTGTACTACCCCATTTCTATTTCATATTTTGAACTTCTATTGAATCTTGTACCAAAGCCTTTTTTGTCTTTACAGAATCTCTAACTCCACCCATAAGTTCTCCTAAGGACTCAGTATACTTTTAGTTCTCTCTATCTGGGCTTGTATTTTTTTGTTATATGTTTAACTTGGCTTCCAAATGATAATGTTAGCATTCATTAGCAAGATCTTCTACACTTTTGGCCATTCAAGTGCAAATTTTTAATAAAATCTAAACAGGAAGACAGATAGCACCGAAACAGTCATTAAAATGTTTCCATTTGAAATAAAATGATCTATTTAATGTGTTAGTTCCATCTGGCAAGGGTGAGGTTTCTGTTGGCATGTAGAAAATTCAGCACGCCAGTCTTGGCATTGTGTTTCTCATTGGAAGCCTCCACTGCAGTAAGGTGTACTACAAGAGGCTCAATAATTAGTTGAAAGTAATCTCATTATTTGTGTTTTTAAAAAGTCAGAGCCTTACCACCACACAATACTCAGAAAGAGCATTTAGGAGGGAAGTGTGTTTATGAAGTCTGGACTTCAAGATAAATAAGAGTGCATACCTAAACTCTGGGAACTGGATTACTGCTATACATTTTCATTGCTGGTAGCACTAACCAGACAATAGGTGTGGAAATAACAATTAAGTTGAAAACCCTGACTACTTGCTATATCAGTATATTAACTTCTGTCTTTTTCCTGCTGTTTATATCTAAATTTAAAACAAATACAAGAACATTTTACGTCTCATGTTTGACAGATCCTATTACGATTCCTTCCTCCTCCTGGTGTACTTCTTAACGGTGCACACAGCAGAAAAGGGCAAGGAATTAATCAGAATGCCAAAGAGTTGGGTTACACAGTATGTAGAAAGCACTTCAGCTACATTATTTGCACAATTTCTGTAGGGAGTTGTGAAACAGAGGTCTTAAATTTAACATGTCTGGCCTACTTCCACCTGGATTCAGTTCAAACCCATTGCCTGCAGCTTGCTGAATACGGAGTGGGAAATCAGTCATTATATTAAGAACTGATGGCAAATTATTCCAATTCACATTTTTCACCTGGTATGTTTTTTAACCTGGAGCAACACCAAACTGAAAAATTCTGCAATTCTGCAAGCTGGGCATAAAAGCTGTGTTGTAGACTAAATACATTTCCAGTCCTATGAAGTCAAGAAGGGGATTTTTCTCCAGCATTTCTCCAGTTGCTATGCTACCCACTGAAGTTACAAGGTGCACTGTATCATCAACTCTCATCCTGTTCTTTTTCTCCCTGCTACTAGTCAGTGTCAAAGCTGCCCAGCTGCTATGATCTGTGGTTTAGCATTGACCCAATTTCAATACATTTATAAATGTCTAATATAGACTTAAAGGCTATTTGCTGCAAAGATAAAAATGTACTTCTGAAATTAACCTGCCCCACTTTCTGATTTGAAGCATGCATTTTGGTTCTATGACATTGACAGGAGTTCTCTATCTTTCTATTCTCTATCAAAAATTGAGTGGTTACTCAAATGTCTTTCTATAGCTCATAAAGACACTATCCTACTCTACAATGCACCGATACACATTCCTCACTTAATTTTTTTGAACAAACTCTGACAATTTCTAGAGCTTATGGAGATGAATGAAAATTTTACTGCCAGGAGTCTCATGTAGTATAGAAAGGAAATCTGCCAGTCCTGAACTCTGCTACTGATGTTATTTTAACCTGGGGACCCTAATAGCCACATAGCACTAGATGTGTTGAAATGTGTATTGATTTTGTGATATTGACAAATGTAAATTTACAAGTTACAGAACAATATTTTAATCATTCCACAAGACAACACGTCCAAAATAAGTTGCCAGTGTGTCATAACTTGAACGTGATACAGAAAAACTTTGATACAAAAGAAAAAAAAAAATCTAATTGATGGTTATTTTTCTTATTTTTAATTAATGCAGTTTGAACAAACTACAACTTTTATTCCTGTAAGAATTTAGTGCATACCCTCTGTTATCCCCATAAAAGTATTCCTAAATTTAGTGGCGGTATAAAGGGAACAGAGATTTAATTTAAGCTTATCTTTCACAGGAAATACAACTGGGACAAATACATTCCTGGGATAGTGCCACTCAAATCAAACTAGTTTTGTCTGGAAAGTTTTATGAGATTCTTCAAATACTATAGCTAGCTGACCAAACTAGTGGCTTGTTTCAGTATATTTCGTATTTGTATTTCTGTAGAAGATTCCTATGTTCAGAGAATTTTGGTTATAAGTATAAAAACACTGGTCAGCATAACTTTTTCTATCAGTAGATCTCAGCATGTGAAGAGAGGTCTTAACATCCATGTAGAAAATTGGGAGAGGGAAAGAGGGAAGAGGAGATTTCCTGGAGATCATAAACTAATCAAGTGGTAAAGTTAGGAATAGAAAAAATAAATTGAAAATTGAAGAAGAGAACAGCCTTGGGTACATGGCTTTATCATAGCTTTATGTTGAATAGAAAGCTTTTTCCAAGCTATTCCATCATGAAAAATCTACTGAAAGGAACTTGAAAAAGGAGAGAAAAGGGTCAGCATTCTTGTCATACCTCCTACAATGGCCCTTGTCTGGGATAAACTTTCATCTGTCCCAGGAACAGTGAATCCAGTGTCTGTGTTTGCATATTGAGGTACCTTTCCAGTAAAGAAAAGGCAGAGATTCAAGAGTTGCATTTTAATGGAAGGAAAAAGAAAGATAAGGAAAACATATCTCAGTTTGCACTTCATTGGAAGTGTCTCAGAAACTACATGGATTTCAGCACAAAACTCACTCTTTAGAGATTAAGTATTTCTACACATGATTTTTAACTTGAATCTGGCATGGAAAACTGAAAGGGGAAAGGTGTTTTTTAAATCATTTGTTACTTACAGCAACAGCTATGTGAGTGACACAGCATGCAAAGCTCTACGTTTATGTCAGAGAGGTGCTGAGAACTCAAATCCAACTGCAATGCACACTTCAAGGTGAAGCATTCTCAGTCAGAAAGCCAAGATTTGGTTCAGGGCCGAACCCAGAATATTCTATTCCTAAATTTGATCCAGATGCAGCCCAAAAGGATGGAAGTCCTGTGATGGAAGTCTTGTGATAAAAGCTGCTATTGTGAGAAAATCACACCTAAGAGGCTTTATTAACCAAAACCTTACCTTCGTGCTGGTGGGGCCAGCAGAGAAGTAGAAGTGTCTGTCATAATTCTACAAGGAAAGCGACTATGTCATGGGTAAGTTAAGCTAATAAACAATACAAGAACTGGCTGCAGTTCTAACACCTTGCTCAGTCAGGCTGGACCCAGAGTGCTTCCAGTGCAGCCTAGGTTTAAAGTAATTTAAAACCTATGTCTTAAGACTGTCGCTAGAGCAGTCACAAGAGGAAGGAGAATCCATCACCACAGGTGCCCCCAAAACATTCTTACTCCCACAGACAGAAGATAAACCACACATTTTGGTGGAGTAGCAGGTCGTAAAGAAGTTATGTACATTATGTGTTCGTTTTGCACAGTGGTCTCCGCTTATGCAGCAGGTCCACAATCCAATCTCAGGCACGGCTATAATTCCCTCTCTATTCACTTGTGATTCAAATGATGTCAGATAAAACTTTCACTCAATATAAAGCATTAAAAAAAAAAAAGAAAGATAATATTAAATGTTTCTCTGAATTAGCAGCCATGGTATCTCAAATTCCATATTTATCTGAAGTGAAATATTTTCATTATGACAACTTTTGTGTGTGTGTGTTTTAAACTGAAATTTAAAAATTCTGCTGAAGAACTATATAAAAATTTATTGCTGGGGTGCACAAAATCCCACAATCTTCCTTGAAACACGTTTTAACTCCCATTTTCTCATGCTGATGCTACCTGTGATTAGTAAAAAATAAGAATTTGATCCAACAACATAGATTTATGAACGTATTTGGCCCAGAGTGTTTGCTCTTTAGATCCCTGTTCTGAGTTATGCACATATTTATTTCGACACTGGAAAGTAGAAGCTTCCACACAATGGAAGCACACACATATGTTTTTCCAGGACACTGTCTAAAAGAAGGTGAGTTGCTCTTGAGAATCTAAATTAAGACAATTTCTTAATTTTGTTATGCTTACTTCTTTTACATGTTTCAGACTCAACAAGTTTCTAGGATGTCTCTGGAAAGGCTAATTCTTCCATAAATTGGAGAGTCTGTCATATTCTAACAGACTGTTTGATCATATAACAATATGCCTAGAAATTAAACCTAGAGATAAAACTTTATTTCCAGTTACAGGCATGTTTTTGTTTCTTCCACTATACAAGCATTATTGATTTCATTCACTGATTCACCTCTGTCTTTGAACTCTAGTACACAAACTAATTAATAAATCTGTCACAGATATAAATGAAGTACAGTTTTTAGTTTTCCAAGATGTCTACTTCTCCTGTATGCAAATAATTTGACTCAGAAAGGCATCATTTTCAATAATATTCCTGGTAAGTTTATATTCCTAATATTTGACCCATTTTGCTCTGTTTTGGTAGCCTACAGGAACGAAAGTATATTGGAAAATTTGGCCCATTATTTTGTAGGTTTTTTTCTGCCAGGCAAATTAGGTTTTCAGCAGGGCTGATGAAACCCCATTGTTTACAAAACCTGCCCTCAAGGTGTTTGCACAAGTTTAATGTTTGGGGTTTAGGAAGCAATTCTGCAACTCTAGTTTCTACCTCATTTTATGCTTCAGTGAACAAGCTGGAAAAACAAGAGGCCAAATTCATTCCTGAAGTAATTCCATTTACTGAAGTTGACTAATGATATAGCAATGCATCTAGGAAAGAACCCATAAACAAAGGTTATGAAATACATCCATGGAGTAAGTTTATTTTTTTTTTAAATGTGGTCTGAAAAGTTCCATCTCAGACATCTCATGTGACTCCATACCACAAAAAGCCAAGTATCTCCTGGAAAATTGTTCCCTTTTGACTATACCTGAAGCTATAAACAGATGTTTTCATTCATTGTTCAGGTTAGAGAACATCAGCAGTGCCCTGACAACTAAAATATACGTCATCTCTATGTACTTACTTTGCTTCTTACTATAACTGATAAAAGTTTTGGTCTGTTGGTGGGTCTCTTTGAGCTTTTTAGAGGTTGCTGTCAGTCTGATAAAAACATACTCAAATAATTAGTCACACCCACTGTCCAATAAAAGTTTTTCTATAGTTTTTGGCTTTAGCATAATTTTGGCACCTTATAATTTGCATCAGACTCCATAAACAATCAAGAACAAACAATTTATCTTCTAGAAACTAGCAATGGTCTCTGGTTGTTGTGATCCAACTGATAATGTAAATACAGTGAGCAAGCACTGTGCTAAGTTTTAAATTTTCAGATAAATATTTCATAGTTCACAGCAATATTTCAACTATGGAACAAATAGCAACTGGTAAACTTGGAACAGGAAATTTGCTAGATGACATATCAAAAGCATATATCTTGGCACTGCAGCTTTGAATGAAGTTTTGAGTGCCTGAAGCTGTGAAAAACTTTGAAAAGCAACATGTCCTGACATTTCTTTCAGTCTTTCCTCTTAGGCATAAAATAATACTTAATTTTCTTTTTGCTTTTCATATCATGTGATCTATACCCACATGAAGTGTATTATTTATTTCCCTTTCTAATACACATGGAGTTAACCCAGAATTTGCATTCTGTTGTTCTTTTGTTGTATTCAGTCTGGATGGTATGAAACAACCTTTACACTATACCCTTTCCTCTGATGAAAGCCACATAAGTCTTGAAACTGACCACTACAAGGATCACCAAGGTGTAAGGATTTACTGCTGAATCTCACATAAAAAAATGACAGACTGAGCTTCCAGCAATCCAGTTATCAATATGCTGAATAACTTTGATAACTTTGTTTATTCTTCTAAATACAACATTGTATTAAATTATGGTTACCTGTCACAACAACCTATCAGCTGTTGTTGATCTCCGCTTAAACTGTAGCAATTTTAAAGCAATGGCCTTCTTTATGTTTTGCTCTTTGTCCTGGTTTCAGCTGGGATAGAGTTAACTGTCTTCCTAGTAGCTGGTACAGTGCTATGTTTTGAGTTCAGTATGTGAAGAATGTTGATAACACTGATGTTTTCAGTTGTTGCTCAGTAGTGTTTAGACTGTAGTCAAGGATTTTTCAGCTTCTCATGCCCAGCCAGGGCACCTGACCCAAACTGGCCAACGGTGTATTCCATACCATGGGACATCCCATCTAGTTTAGGAACTGGGAAGTGGGGGCAGGGACTCGCCGCTCGGGGACTGGCGGGGTGTCGGTCGGCGGGTGGTGAGCAATTGCCCTGCGCATCATTTGTACATTTCAATCCTTTTATTACTACTGCTGTCATTTTGTTAGTGTTATCATTATCATTATTAGTTTCTTCTTTTCTGTTCTATTAAACCATTCTTATCTCAACCCATGAGTTTTTCTTCTTTTCCTGATTTTCTCCCCCATCCCACTGGGTGGGGGGGGAGTGAACGAGCGGCTGCGTGGTGCTTAGTTGCTGGCTGGGGTTAAACCACGACACTCTTTCAGAAAAACTAGCTTCAGGATGGATGACTGATAACTGAGGTTTGTACATGTTACCACAAGGCAACAATCAAAAGATTGAAGGCAAAGTAAAATTAGTATTTTTTGGCAAGGTACTATATGAACAATTACGGTATAACAATTACCTGTACTTAAAAGTTGGTTGGGGTTTTATTTGTGTTTTAAATATTGTAGGCTTACACAGTCCTTGTAGAACAGAAGAAAGTGGGGTAGTTAGATAATGCAGCATGAGTTTGCCAGGGTTAACGATCTATAACGATACAGTGTGTTTGTACTTTGAACTTAACTTCTGGCAATGGTTATTACTGAGCTCACCTTAGTAACATCTATAGAAACCAGGGAGGTACCTTTGCTGCCCAGAGGTATTTCAGCAGGAATCAATGGACCTCATTACCTCTACAACAAGTAAACCCATACATACATTGTGGTAGCACTTACTCTCTTTTTCCCACCCTCATTTTCAACATTTGTATGTCTCCTACTATGGTAGACTGAGAGTTTTTGAAGATATAATGAATATACACTCACTATACCCCTGGAGATAAGAAAACAGCATATCTCTATTCTGCACAGTAGAATTTGGGTTAAAAGTGTATGGCTAGTTTATTGAAGAACTGAGATCAACTAAATACAAGTTCATTTGTGCCAAGGTTTCTGGTTTATAGAGAGGCATTTAGAGAGGAAAAACTAAAACAAACTGAAGACAAGAAATTGCCAAAAACACATATAAAAGGATTTTACTAGTAAAAACTTTATTGGTAGCTCATCTGGCAAGTCAAGCCACAGCAGTCTGACTAATCAAATTCAGCAAGTGTATAATTCTACCCAAGCTTCTCTAGAAGAGCTGGGGTTTTTGGCTGTTTTTTTGTTTTTGTTTTTTAGATGGAGAAAACAAAGCAGAAAAATGTTCATTTAATTTTCCATAAGAAAAGCTAATTTCTAGTAGAAATACTGAAAAGTCAATTTCTGAGGAAAGTATTTTTGTTTAATTTTCCTGAAAATAAAAAAACTTTTTCCGCAATACAGAAAGCTTTTCCGCAAATGTGTTTGTATAGAAAATAGATTGCTCACAAACAAGATATCTCTGATTAGAAGAATCGTTGCTATGGCTGGGCAAAAGGAAACCATTCTGAGAATTCAAAATCTGGATTCACGTCTGGGACAAGAATGTGTTTTACATTTATAGCATTCAGAGTCAGCAAGGTTAAAGAAATGACTTATACCGAACTTCTGTAAGTCACAGGGATTTGTATTTCACCCAATTTTGTGTAACAGACATGAGCTATTCTACCTGTTTAAACTCACATAGTAAGCACAATTACTTATATAACTTGAAAGAAGGTGGAGACAAACCTAAAATTATTTCCTACACACTCTCTTCAAATTGGCTGGCATAAACTGGCGCAGAAACTGGTGTGTCACCTAAGTGCATCACTGGTCACGCCGGTATGCCTTGCTGAGAAATACACTGCATGCCTAAGCTGATCAGCTTTGCTGGAAATTTATTCCTGTGTTTAAAAACACAGGGCTGTGCTGACTTATTACCTAGATCAGTACAGGACCCTGATCTGGGACATCTACAGACCCTTTTTAACAGACTCACCTCCTATGTGTGCCCAAGCTAATGGATTTAAATCTAACTCAAGTATAGTTTCCTAGTCATAGTAACACCTTTGAATTGCAGGAAGGCAAACCCCTGGTGCTGCAAAGCTACTCATAAGAGCATTAGATGTAGCAATGAGACCTGCTACCCACGTTACTTTAGAAAATTAGATTAGGTCAGAGTTGTTGCTTTAACAACTATGACCAAAGGAGTGTTGAGTGAAAGGAGGAAATGTAAAGCTGATTTACAGATAACAAGGGCTGAAGCACCATCCCACGCTTTTACTATGGCACTCTATTCACAGAACTTGGGTCACCCAGAAAAGTCTGATATGTGCCATTTTTAGCATTTGTCATTGTTTCCTCGTCAACAAAGTCGAAAGAGTTTCGTTAAAGTTGAAATATACAGACTTCAATATCTCATGACATAATACATAGTAGTAAAATCAAAATAATTAAATCAACAGAAAATACTTCAAACTTCCTGGAATGTCTTCCACAAACTGTTGATGAAATCACTAGAAAGCTTTTCCACTAGAAAGCTTTTTAGCAAGACCAATTATTAGTTTCTCTAGGTTTATGTAAATGTAAAAAACCAAAAATGTGTCTAAAAATGTTGTTTGGTTTTTTTTGAACATGGATTTGAGAGTACACAGTACTTGCCAGTGCACAGTGCACTGGACAAGCTCTGAATTCTTCCCATTCTCTATAACAGGGGACAAAATGACCTGTTACATCTATCCCAAGTACCTGTTGAGAAAGTCAATAAAAATAAGAAAACAATTTGTTATTACCAAAACTCTCTTAGCATATTGTCAAAATGGACCAAAAATATAAATTACAATCCAGTTTTTGCAGCCACTTATAAAACAGAATTTTTGGACAGATTTTTGGTGCAAAAGAAAAATTCAGTCCTTAATTAAGCTGTTAATTAACATACATAATGGCAATTTCACAGGCTTTTAGAAGAACAGGATCTTGCTGACAAGGCAAAACACTTTGCTCTTCACCTCTTTTGTGAAGTGCTACAATCTCAGTTCAGGCCTTCAGCTCTTATTTACCTCCATAATCCTAAACAATGAGATCTTTAATAAAAAAGACAAACATTTCAGCTACTTTTATTCATCATTCAAAGCAAAGATTTTGAAAACCATACTTTCAAAGGACCAATGTGACTTACAGGGAAGAAAACTCTCAAAATGCTGAGCCATAATGAGCTTTGTTGAAGTTTGTGAGTTGGGGAAAATGACAGTGTTAGTGCTAGTAATATTAAACAACATTATTCATATCAATGTCTTCTGCCTAAGAGGGAAGCACATCTAGAATGTAACTTCACTGAGAGTCAGTACTTCTGTTCTGAAGTTGCAAAATGCCGGGCCACAATGGGGTTCAAATCCTCCATCAGCTTTTTCAGTGCTACAGTAACCCAATAAAGGCAGATACTATACTCATTCAGTAGTCTATACACATATACAACTAAAATGCATTTTTCTTCTGGGCTATAGCATTCCACAAATAAATCAGAACAGAATGCAAAACATCCATGAGCCTGTAATTGTAGATGTTTGTCCATCCGATATTTCTTTGCTTCATTGGATTCCATAGTGTCAGTTGTAACATTACTCTTACTTCAGGGGTTTCAGCCATAGGTATTAAGAAACTCAGTCATCACCAGGAGGGCACAAAAACCTGTATAAGAAATTAGGACAACTGAAGTATGCCTTCCTGGCATGTATTTTACATCAACTTGGAGTCCCTAAAACTGTGCAAGCAGGTCTGAGTTGGTCAAATGCAATGCAAATCTAAGAAACATATACCGTATAAAGAGATTAAGACTGCCCAAGATTTCCCTGTCAAGTTTTGCCCACAGAAGACATTTTGGATTTATCAGTATAGACAGAGAGCCCAGGCACAGATACAAAACATATAATTATATACAAAATGCCACAATAGAAATTAAAAATAAAACCAGTAAAATCCTTAACAGTCCATGGATTTATAGCATATTGGTCACATTAGTGTAATCAAGCTCTAAGGACCCTTAGAAGAAAATCTCTCTTGATTTCCTCTGTAAGTTTTCCAAGTTAGTTCTTTTTGGAAGCACTTACTAGAAACACCCTCTGTGAATGTGAACAAAAAAGGGCTGCAAATGTCCCAGATTTGCTCTTACTGTAAGATCATTAGTTGGGTATCACCAAATGTTTATTCTTTTCACAGAGATAGCAATGTGTTTGCAGTGAACAGTCTCCACAATTTTTTTTTGCTTTCTGAGCACCACCACCACCCACCCTTACAAATTGTGTATGCTTACTGGCTTTGCTCCTTTTCTTTTGGTGATACAAGGAAATTCTCTCTTTTCATAAAATCAAGCATGTTAGCACATTTTCATCTGTTCTACTAACCAACTTTGACCACAAATAAGTAAAATTAAGTTCCTTTTATTACTTACAGCTGAAAGGCTGTACAAATCTTTATCCTGCAGCATTTCAAATGCATGAATGTTTCAATTTTCAGACAACAGCAGCCTAAAATTACGCAATTTTGTAATAGACCAAACAAGCTAGATTCCCCACGGAAATTCTATTCTATTTTATACCAAGGCCCCGGCATAAGGACAACTCTAAATGTATGCAAGCATGCAATAACTCCTTTGAGAACACAACACAACTTTGCCACAAAGCTTGACTGAATGCTCCCTCTGTCCACTGTTCTTCCATGTATTTGGTTTACAATTGATTTCTACAGTAGGTTGACTGATAATTCCAGCACCCCAAAAAGTTTCTGATTCTTACACAGGACTGCTGTATGAATAACTGTTCATTTAGGTTATGGCCCTACTGTTTATTACAGGAGAAGACTCACAGCCAGAGCATATCTCTTGTTGTGCTTCCTGGCCAGATACATGTTCTTGTCCAGCTGTCCACCACAAGGGCAGTCAGTGGTACAGGAAAGTGCTTTCATTTGAAGAAAGCCGAAAAATCAGGAAAGTGAGATTCAGTTTCTCAGAAAAGGCCAATTTTTGTCAAACAGTCTTTTATCCTTTAGCTTTGCTAAAGTTTTTGGAGAAAAAGACAGTTTTTTGACCAGCCTTCAACAGCCATACCACCTTCTCTTGCATATGTCTAACACTGGAGTGGAGCACGTGGTTTGACTAAGGAAGCATTTAACACCCAGAGATTGGAAAACTCTGGGCTGTATATTGCAAACTCTAGGGCTTGCTGAAACCACCAGAGCAGCTAAGTAGAATTGCTGTATTAAGCCATTACAATTATGCAAACAAAAATTTGCTATGGTGTATGTTAGCTATTCAGAAGATAAATGTCTTGCCACCCCGCTCCATTTACAAAACTTTCTGTATTCAGGGTATTCTGTGATAAGGCTTTACAGATTTGATTATGTCAGAAAGGAAGGATTTTTTTTGGTTGGAATAACAGATCTAAGTTGTAGGATAGAATTTTCCTTACAATGTTTTGCCCTGTTTATTTCTGCCTGTGCTCAAGGAACTCATGCTAAAAGTCTATTCAGAACCTGAGAAACAGAGAAAAAGCAGAATACCTCAACCAAAAGTAGGTGGATGGAAGTAAGCACAGAATGTTTATTTTCTCAGAAAAAAAATAAAATCCTAAAACTACAAGCCAAATGGGGTTTTTTCCATATTGTTTTTTTTCTATTGGCATCAGAAAACATTAGACTTTGAGAAAATATAAAACTGATATTGTGAAGTAAGTATACTTCTTTTCATTGTTGGGTTGTTTTGGGGGGTAGGGTTTTTTTTGTTTACTTTTTTGTTTGGTTTTTTTGAGGGGGAGGGTAACATCACATTTTGAGATCAGGGGAATTACCTGAATTACCATAAGGAAATAAATACAAATTTCTATGTTTCTTCTTACCAGAATTAACTGAACTGTAATAACTAGAGAAGTAATTTTGCAAATAATTTCCCACAGAGAAAAATACCATAAAAAGGATGCAAAAGAAAAGAGTGTAAACTTTCTGCCATGACAAAAAATTATATATAGCATCCAGCCTGCTAACAAAAAGTTCCAAATTCTCATTTTGCTAGGTGTATTGGCTTTGTCTGACAAGGTTTTGGTAGGGGGGAGGATTACAGGGGTGCCTTCTGTAAGAAGCTGCAGGAAGCTTCCCCTGTGTTCGAGAGAGCCCATACCAGCCGGCTCTAAGACGGACCTGCTGCCGGCCAAGGCCGAGCCCATCAGTGATAGTGGTAACGCCTCTGTGATAACATTTTTAAGAAGGAAAAAAGTTGGGACAGACAGAAATGGCAGCCGGAGAGAGGAGTGAGAACATGTAAGAGAAACAGCCCTGCAGACCCCCAGGTCAGTGAAGAAGGAGGGGGAGGAGATGCTCCAGGCGCCGGAGCAGAGATTCCCCTGCAGCCTGTGGGGAAGACCATGGTGAAGCAGGCTGTCCCCCTGCAGCCCATGGAGGTCCACGGTGGAGCAGATCTCCACCTGCAGCCCGTGGAGGACCCCACGCCGGAGCAGGTGGGTTCCTGAAGGAGGCTGTGACCCCATGGGAAGCCCGTGCTGGAGCAGGCTCCTGCCAGGACCTGCGGATCTGTGGAGAGGAGCCCACGCTGGAGCAGGTTTTCTGGCAGGACTTGTGACCCCGTGGGTGACCAATACTGGAGCAGTGTGCTCCTGAAGGACTGCACACCGTGGAAAGGACCCACGCTGGCACAGTTCGTGGAGGACTGCAGCCTGTGGGAAGGACCCCACGCTGGAGCAGGGGAAGAGTGTGAAGAGTCCTGCCCCTGAGGAAGATGAAGTGGTAGAAAATAACGTGTGATGAACTGACCATAAACCCCATTCCCTGTCCCCCTGCGCTGCTGCGGGGGGTTGATAGAGAATCTGGGAGTGAAGTTGTGCCCGAGAAGAAGGGAGGGGTGGAGGGAAGGTGTTCTGAGATTTGGTTTTATTTCTCATTACCTTACTCTGGTTGATGTGTAATAGATTGAGTTAATTTTCCCCAAGCTGAGTCTGTTTTGCCCATGACGGTAATTGGTGAGTTGATCTCTCCTGTCCTTTTCTCGACCCACAAGCCCTTTGTTATATTTTCTCTCCCCGGTCCAATTGAGGAGGGGGAGTGATAGAACGGCTTTGGTGGGCACCTGGCGTCCAGCCAGGGTCAACCCACCACACTAGGGAATTACACTGGTCTTGTTAGAGAAGAATTTGTAGTGTTATTTTACAAACAACAGGGAATTAAATTTGTTTTATGAAAAAATGATATCCTTTAATAACGATATTATGAGGTATTGTAAAGTCTTAAAACATGACTGTAACTGTACAGTTGAAAAGAAAACAATATTTTTTCTTTCCATGTAGGAAGGCAGAACAAACAAGGGCAATATTGAAGCACTGAGAGAAAAGCAGTGTTAACTCTGCATGCATGCTGTGCACACAAGTCTTCATGGTTTCCTGAACAGCCTGGTCTAGCTCTTACATTGGAAGGAAAACTGTGAATTTGTGGGAATGTAAAATCATTACCCTATGGACACTGCCTGGTTCAGAGCAAGGACTTGAACTTGTCTTTCAATTTGAACTTCATGACCAAACCAACGGGCCACTGAGCAGATGCCTTTTTTCCTAAAGGAAATACATACATATATATGTAAGTATGCATGTATGTGTATGTATATATGTGTGCATATGTGTATGTATGTGTATGCACACACATGAGTTTCATCCTGAAGGGAAGTTTTAAGATTTTGTGTCTTTAAAAGCTTCAACTGAAGGTAACAAAACTTCTCACCTTTCTCCAAGACGAGATAGATTGACCACCCACACTCAGACTGTGTGGAGAGCCCCGAGCTAGTTAAAACCCCAGGTCAGACCCATGCATCAGCGTCTTTACTTCATGGCGCGGCTGCAGAGCCTCCACCTCCCTGCTGTGGTGCCTACCCTAACTCCTGGCTCGGTAGAGTTGCTGTGATCCCTAAACACACCACACAGAAACACTGTGAACTTGCAAAATACTGTGGTGCTACGGTTCCAGCCTGGGTCTGAAAAATCTCAATGAAAAGCTAGCAAACCTTGTATCACAGAAGAATCTATTGGTAATTATCAGTACTGATAATCTCTACTAGTTTCAGGTGTGGGGCAGACTCACATGCAACCAGCGGATGGGTTTTGGTCCTACATATCCTGCCAGGCCCACCAGAACAAAATAGCAGGGGCTGTGTCTATGCCAATAAATAAAAGCATACCATGAATCCTGCCCTGGCACATTGTCCTAGTTTCAGCTGGGATACAGTTAACTGTCTTCCTAGTAGCTGGTACGGTGCTATGTTTTGAGTTCAGTAGGCGAAGAATGTTGGTAACTCTGATGTTTTCAGTTGTTGCTCAGTAGTGTTTAGTCTAAAGTCAAGGATTTTTCAGCTTCTCATGCCCAGCCAGTGAGAAAGCTGGAGGGGCACAAGAAGTTGGGACAGGACACAGCCAGGGCAGCTGACCCAAACTGGCCAAAAGGGTATTCCATACCATGGCACGTCACATCTAGTATAGGAACTGGGGGGAGTGGGAGCGGGGAGACCGCCATTCGGGGACTAACTGGATGTCGATCCGCAAGTGGTGAGCAATTGCACTGTGTGTCATTTGTACATTCCGATTCTCTTATTATTGCTGTTGTCATTTTATTAGTGTTATCATTATCATTATTAGTTTCTTCTGTTCTATTAAACCATGCTTATCTCAACCCATGAGTTTTACTTCTTTTCCCAATTTTCTCCCCCATCCCACTGGGTGTGTGGGGGGAATGAGTGTGTGGCTGCGTGGTGCTTAGTTGCTGGCTGGGGTTAAACCACGGCACACATTCAAGCTGCTTATTGGGAATAGCAATTGGCCCACAGCAATTCCTGAACCTTGCTTAAAATTTGTGGGGTTTTTGCTGGCATGGGCCAAAACCACATTGGGGATGGCAGGGCAGCGCCTGCCCGGGGAGGGGACTTGGCCAACCCCCCTCTCTCCCACCCCAGGTTTGTAGAACTGGCTTCTCCTTGGCTCTCCAGGTTACCTTGACAAAGTGGATAAAGAGGTAAAATTCACCAGTGCAGGGAAGAATGACATAGGTGTCAGCATGCAGAATGCCAAGCGAGTGGCACCAAAACCTGCAGATTACAGCACAAATAACTTTCCCAAGACTCCAGACCAGTTTCACTCATCATTTTAGAGGCAAAAACTATCTCACACAAGCTTTGATCATCCGTAATGGATTCTTTCTGACTGGTTGTCAACCTGAAAATTAAAATGGCTGGTTGAGAAAGCACAACAGCCACTGTGGCAAGGAGGGATTAATCATTTGTTCTGACTAATGAAGACATCATCACTAGTGTAAATCAAACTGGTTGGTTATCATTAGCCACTGATATTTTACTTAAAAATCAAATTGCCTTTGCCTACAGAAGCAAAGACCAGCATACAAATTTCAGTATATTTATTTTACTAAGGGCAAAACTAAAATTATTTCCTTTCCTTTGCAGCCACAGGTCTGGACATAGATGAAATCAACCAACTTTGCACATTTTATGATAAGATAAACAAAGATATGAAATGAAGAGATAAAACAGAGATGCATTCATGAATGCTAAGTTATTCCAGTATTTAAATTAATCACATGGCTAAAAAGTGATTGCCTCTTTTTATCTTCTACTAACTACAAACCAGAAAAGAGATCAAGAAACACAGCTGGGCATTTATTAATTCTATTCTTCCCTCTACAATTAAACTTTAATCAGTTTCAAAGAACATTCGGGTTCTGTCCAATGCAGTTGTCATGCTTAAAGCATTGGTTAAAGAAAAAAGATATGAACATTACCTGTACCAGCATTTGGGGGGGAAATTTGGTCTCTGGAAGAGAAATACTTGTAGCAAAAGAAGCAAAGGTTTTTATACAGTGAGTAATACACAAAATTAATTATAATCGGTGTTTCTACAAATAGGGGACTGACTTTCCTTTTTGGAAAGCAACATTTGTGAAGATTTATTTAAATATTTTACATAATCTGAGTAGTCTTTAGAAAAACCAAGCACCAGAATTCCTTAATACCATTATCCCTCAACTGGGATTCATCATAAATAGCCCTTCAATAGTTAAAAGCTGATGTAAAACTTGCATAATCAAAACCAAGGCTTCAACCACAAGTAGCAGGTTTTTAAATCCAAATGTATATTAAAAGATTCAAGCCCTTTCTTCTCAAAATAAGAAAGAGATGCAGCAATGAAAAGCAGCATGGTTTCTCCCTCCCTGCAGACAAAGCACCTGCTGTTAGTGGTCGCACAGATTGCTCTTCACCTTGGGCTGGGCAGTGGGATCTGTGTGCTTTCCCCTGGAGCTGAAATGCAATCCAGAAGGGAAGGATCTCTAATCATGCTACTGCAAAACATCAATATCTGCTAGGCCACAAGAAGCTACGGCTGCCTTGGACATCAAATTAGATCAATTGGCCATCTGGTCTGAACACATGGAAGAACATACAGAGAGCAGTGAGCAACAATTAGTCTCCTAAGGGTTTCAGGAAGGAGACTAATCAGTAACATAGAGATCTCACCTCTAACAGTACTACAATTTGGAGCTTTTACCCTTAATGAGATTTAAAAGCCCCCAAAAAATTAGAATGCCTACCTAATGAGACAGCTATCTGTCTGGGCCAGCAGATACAGGGAATGGAGCCTCAAACCTTGGCCAGCTGCTCTTGACCAAGGGTACTGTGAGCCTTTGTTGCAGGCACTCCACAACAAGGTATGGTCAAGTACCCTTTATCTGGTGCTATGGAGAAGCCTTAAAAAGAGCCAGGCCCAGAGCACAGATCCCAAGGGCAGCAGTTTGGGCAGAAGCATGCAAAGAAGGGGTCCTCCTCTGAGTTCAGACCAGCTTAAATGTTCTTGGGTATGGTGGTGATGTGCCACATGGCACATTGCCCAGCAAGTGTTGGAGCAGCTGTCCAAGCTAGGGCAGAGGGTACAACACTGGTTCACTGCCCTCAAGGATGAGGAAACCAATTGTGCTTTCAAGTGAAACATCTGGTCCAAATGACCTTGAACCATGCAAGACCACCATGAGGAAGTGAAGCAGTGAGTGACAGTCGTGGGTGACTCCCTGCTGTGGGGGACAGAAGCACCCACCTGCCAACCTGACCCATTTGCTGCTAGCTGGGGGCCTGGATCAGGGATGTTGTGGGGAGACTGCCAAGGCTTGTCTGACCCTCTGACTAGTACCCCCTGATGTTCTTACATGTGGACACCAGTGATACTGCTGGGGAAACCTGGAGAGTATCAAAGGTGACTACAGAGCTCTGGGGGTGACAGTCAGGGGCATAGGGACCCGGGTGATGTTCTCCTCAACCCTGTCAGCATGGAGAGAGGAGGAGGTCACTGATAATGCATGTCAGGAATTGGTTGTGGAGCTGGTGTCGGCAACAGGATTTTGGTTTCTGTGGCCATGGGACCCTGTCTGAGGGTCAAGGTCTGCCTGAGCATGGGGGTTGGGCCAGATGACCTCAGCCTTTCTGTGATTCTGTGAGCCTACAACAGTAAGTACAGCAGGTATTAATCTGATCCCAGGTGAACGATGCTCATTTTCTGCAATATTTGGCTAAAGCTACTACTGGCAAAATATGAGACCTAGAATATGGTCCTAATGCAACATATTGCGCAACGGACAGCTGGTCAGACTCCAGTTTCTGGAGGAACATATAACTCTTCACAAAGCATAGTCAAAGCTTGCTCTATAGAAGATGAAAGAGCAAATGCTGCTTCTCCCTCCCTTAGAGTGCTCCACCCCAACCCCCTCTGCCCCAGTTCCTCTCTCCTCTGCTGGAGGAGTCTTCTGCCATTCACAGGAGAGCAGCCAAGCAGAAACTGGCAAAAGTCTGCTGCCTGCCGCCACTGCCCCTCTGCAGATGTGTGGTGGAGTCTCACTATGCCTCCTGCCTTATTGGCCTGGGGATGTGCCAGAGCCATTGGGTTACAGACAGGAAATGAGAGCTGTGCACTTATAGGGAGAGCAAGAAATTTTAGCTGGGATAAATGACCCTTGCTTCCTCCACGCTTGCTACTGAAGGTGACAAAGAAGCAAAATGAAAACAGGGCTGTTAATTGTCCTCTCTCAGCGGTGTGAATCAGGCACGACTCCTCAGAGGTTGGTAAAATTACATGGCTATACACTGGGGTAGCCAAGTAAAGAATCTTCTCCCAGTAGTAAGAATTTGAGGGGAAAGTCTTTTTTCACCAAAGCAAAAGGAAAAAAAAAGTCCTTACCTCTTTGGATACAGGACTATCTAATTATTTTAATTCCAGCAAAATTTTGGAACCAGTTCAATCTTATTTTAGAATAGAACAAAGTCAGTTGAGATTGTTTCTGAGTGAGCTGGTAGAAAACAGTGAAACACATCAAGATACCAATTTATACTCAGAGTCTGGCAAAATATAAATAATGAATTTTATGTCTTATTACTATACTCACTCATTGCCACATAAATTAGAAACTGTTATTCAGTAGCAAACCATTTGTTTAACACTGTACTGCATATTTTCTATCAAACTGTTGTGGTCTTTTCTTCCCCTACTTTAGTTAAACTATATAGCTCCCTTTGGAATTGTTAGATTAATTTGATTTGGTTTATAGTTAGTATGTGAATGGTTCACAGTCCATAGGGTCTAGCTTTCCCTTTTATAAATAATTCCCTTTTTATGGTGCAATTAGGATGCTGTGTGTTTTTGCAATGCACCTCAGAGGTAAGCGTGACAAATGGGAGATATTAAAAGTTCTGTTACATTTCCTCCCTGACACAAGGATAACCTGAAGAATCTGGAATGAGGATTATAATGCTGTTTCTGAATATATTCAGTTCACAGTTTCTACTGTGTACCATACTTTTTGTGCTGATGCTTTACCATGCTGTTGCATTGTACTTGATGTACACCTCCGTCTAGGGACTTCTCAGTATCAATTTATCTATGCAAGCACAGATCAATACATACATTTCGTAAGGAATCTGAAGTTATTTCTGTGAATGTTAACAGGTGTATACAAAATGCATACAGATATTTATGATGCATCCAAGTCACTGCCAAAACTGAATTTACAGCAAATGATAAGAACACAAGACTGCTTGTAATTTATAACAACTGTATAAAAGATGATGAGGTGTTGTTGGATTTTTTTTAGTGGGCAATTACAGCTATACCTAGTCTAATGGATATTTTTATTCTTCTGCATATATGAAAAGATGTATAACCTGTATAAAAGATGATACCCTCAAGGCACGTGTAAACCATTTCACCAAAAAAAATTTTTTTTTTATGTCAAGTCAGAAAGAAATCCCCTGCTCCTTTACATAAAGTATACATAAACAAGCTCCTTTATGGAACAATGTTACACATCCATGTGAAAAGACTTTGCACCAGGTTTTAAAAAAGAACAAAGTCTGTAGAAGAATGTAATTCTAGAGAAACAGATCATTTGTTACAGTGTCCAGGTATCAGTCATTCTTTGGTAAAATCTGCAAACCATTTCCTTCATTCCTCTGTCATGTTGCATGTGCTAAAGTGAGGTCTTTTATTAAAAAATGTTCCCATGGCCATACTGAAATTTCTGACTTCTCTCCTCTTGCTCAGAAAGCTTACAACCACAAAACCATGAAACAGAAACAGTATTACGTGACAAAGGTAACGAACCACACATCATACATATAAAATACTTACGTTTTCTGACAATCTTTTTCATTATTCTGATGTATGACCCTGTTAAATGAATAGATAAAGTGCTTGAACAATTTTAAATAATGAAAAAAAATGCATTTTAATCCATCTGCATGTTGTTAACAGCATGCAAATAGAAAAGTGAACTACAACCAATGAATACATCATTTGCAATAATGTGTTCAGCTTGTACACTGTTAGAAATAATGGGCTTGTGGAAACCATGAAATCACAAGGCAGACCTTAAGTCTTAAGTTGCCACTAATACTCAATTTACACAGGAAAGTAAACTCAGTCAATATCATTTGCTACATGAAATAAAGGTACATTCGTCTCATGAAAAATCAGTAATGTGCAAGTGCTGATGCTTGTCTACTCCAGTTACAACTTTGTCTCCAGCTCATGCTCCAGGTGAGCATGAGGGAATGAACGTGAAAAAGAAATGGAAGCGGTTTGGGGTCAGACTTGCTTTAGCACACAAGGTGGGAAGCAAATAGCAGTGATATGCCACCTTCCCAGCTCTCTCCCTCCTAACAAGGGGCCCTTGCCTCATCCAGGGAAGCCTTCCAAGTTTCTAAGACTTATATAACCTTTATTAGACATCTTGTTTGGTTAAATAGCCCAAGTTGTGGATTAGGTTTGCTGAAGCTGCAGGCTTTCAAGATGAACTCTATCCCACCCCTCCCTCCACTGCCCCCCCCCCCCCGCCAAAAAAAACCAACAAAAAAAGGGGACATATTTATCAGTCATTAGTGCCTGTAAGATCCTATGTCTATCCAAACCCATCAAGACCAGAAGCAGGGAATCCAAGGTCCTGGAAACAACTGTCCCACTGGACTTCCCTATTTGTCTCCAGTCAACATTATTCAGCTGTCTCAATCACCATTACGCTATTTAGAAGTTGAGAATAATGTTGCCTTGTGGCAGGATTGGTGCAAGGCCATAGAATAATTTTTTGCATGGGGGTTTGTAATGTGGAAGCAGAGATCCTTGAGCTCTCACCTGCACTCTTTGGTGTCAGACAGAGAGCAGGTCCAGCCACATTTGGCAAATGCTGTTCTGAAAACTTAACTCAGTAAGGAATGAAAAGCCTTGGGAGAGTCCACTGTTAACCTTGAAAGAGAATATTTCATTACCCAGGCTCAGCTGGCTCCTTATCAATTGTTACTACATGAGGAGTCTGATTCTACCCATTGAGCATCCCCTGAAGCTCAATATAAAGAAATGCCCCTATATTTCTATTGTACCCATGTGCTTTGAGAATGCATACCCTCATAATATCTTTTCTTATTTTATTTTTCTCACTGGCTGTTCTCATATATATGTATGCTGTTCAGGCATGTTCCTTACTGTATTACCAGAGGCTTATGGATTCCATGAACAGCTTCCAATTTCTTTTATTATCCATTTTACATTTTTCTTGCATAAATTCAGAAAGAGAGCTCATGGAGAAAAGAATGCCTGAGGACTCAAACGAGGACTTTACAATGAGGGAAGGACCTGGAAATGGGAGGCTGGCTAATAGACTATGCACACTCTATTAATACACTCATTAAAATACTAAGGCTGAAGCCACATTGCCTGGAACTGAGCAAGTCATTTTTTGCTGGTTTTTTTTTTTAATTAAAAAATAAATTATCCATTGGGTTGAAAAGCAAATTGTCAGTCACCACACTACTGAAAAACTGTGGTAAACATATATATCTACTGCAAACACGCACATTTTGGGCATGGGAGCTAAGTAATTTTTTTTTAAAAGACCTTGCCTGTTGGCTCCATAAACAAAATCTCCTTTGTGTGCATTTGTGCACAAACTTCTCATCCATCAAATCCAGTCATGACAAAAATATAGATTTTTTTAAACTTTTTAAAATAAGAACCTGAGTTCTACGTGCACTGATGTAGACAGTTGTGTGCCTTATACCTAAGGCTGCCATTGAGGGCACTATGAAAATAGAGAGGAAAGTGTGCAGGCAGCAAGTAGAATCATGCTACATGAACACATACATACACTGGTATATGAAAGCTAATCTTTTCCCTCAGTTTCACAGTTCTATGTCCTTCTCTCTCACACATTTTTGATTAAGTTCTCCAGCGCAGCCACTGCCTTCAGTTGATATCTTTATGTTAGTGAACACATTCTCAGAGCTTAATAAGTAGTCAGGATGCTGTGTGGATTTGTGGCACACAGTGCGAGGGCAGCTCAGAAGGGAAGTGTGTAGAGAGATGTGAAAAAGCTGTTCAGACACAGAAAAATCTGTGGGCTGGGGATGTGTGAAGAGGTTGCATTCTTAGTTCAGATTTGGGGGATGCAATACTGAAGAAAACATCAAAGATTTCTTCATGTGCTGAGAAATGCTGAAATGTTGAAATGGAGAATAAATGGCCTAGGAATAGGAAGAAGATAATGATTTTTTACTGGAGTATTTCTAAAACTGTAAATGTTGTGACAAAGTTTTAAACAAAATTCTGATTTGGGGGCAGGTTTTTTCCACATTATATCAGCATGGACCCCAGTAGTGGAAACAGTATTTTTGTGAGCTTCCTAGCTGAATGAGAAAGATAGATATATTCCTCTTTCCCTGGTAAACAGAATAATTTTCCCACCCATTTCCATCTTTTCGGTGGGGAAATGGCCCCATCTCACCTGTCTTTGGAGGACAGTACACAAAAAGTCTTGCTCCTAGGAAGAAACGGCAACACTACTGTGACAGAGCTGTACCATTAGACAAGCTTTTCTCCTAGAAACACAAAGCTGGAGCAGACTTGAACTGTATCTGTATTGATCCTGAAAGCATAAGTCAGTCTCTACATCCACCAGACTTCCTAATGGAAAACTGGTGAGAAACATCAATGAAGCAAAACACATTTTGTTCCACCGTCATCTTTCAGACAAGGAAGAAAGCCTGGAACACAGCAGAAAAAAATACATTTGGAGAGGAAAATTGGAACCAGCTGCAAAGATGTAAAATGCTCTTTTTTCATGTTTTTGCATTATTCAGTCTTGAACTCTGTCATTCAGCTTGGCAAGTCTGCACAAATAAAACCAGAATATTTCTTTTTACTCCTCATACCTTAATTTGATCTAAGATCCCCTTCATCCACAAAAAAAAAAAAAAAAAAAAAGGGTCAAAAAGCCCTCCCAGTCAGAATGCATCAAGAGGTCATCCTGGGATTTAATGTGTTGTATTACTTTATTATGATATCATAATAAATCCAGGAAGGGAGGCCATAATCAGGAATTGGCACTGTGAAGTCAGAGACCTCCTCACAATCTCTCAGCTACACTGTCCTCTGCACCTGTATTAACTGCACATGGTTTGCAATGCAGGCTTTTACGATTACAGCGTGGGGAGAAAGCAGAACTGCAGTAAGAAATTCCAGAGTGGCTTTTGTAGCACTTCAGGAGGCAGGAATCTCTGCAATTCACTCCTGATGTCATAGTCTGACACTGCCTCAAATCATCCTAGTCTCCAGCCCTCAGAACTGAAGATATAAGGAGATGGTCACTGTAGAAATACCAAGAAGATACGTGGATGGCTAAACAGATGTTTAAAGAGGGAGTTCTTCTGTTAGGTTTTGTTTCAGTAGTTTTTCTGGTTTGTTACCGGTCCAGAAAGCAGGATAGGATTGGCACTGTGAGAAGAGTAATTTAGGATGTTAAAGTTGCACAGCTCATTTGAACACAAGCATGATAAATTTCATGAGATTTTTTATAGTCAGTATGATGTGCATCCTTCAGCTAGGAGTAAATCTGTCCAGCTCCTTAGTGTTTTTTTGCAAACAGCATGCCTTTTCCTTGGCTGATCCAAGAGACAGCCTCAGTGCTTATAAACTCTGTACAATAACACAGGTTATTTTTCAGATTGCCTTCAAGCACATTACAGTATTCTAGCCATGCCTGCATCTTAGATTTGCTGTGTTCAGCAAGAGTTGCAATGGGAATTTCTGGGGAATATGATGGTTATGACAGTATTTGAGAAGAAGTTTGTAGGCAGGTGTGAAATTGGCATTTTCCATGCCAATTAAAGTATTGTTTCTTATGTGAAGGATTAATATTACTTTACTTTTACCATCAGGGGCTTTGAAGCATATCATAAGAATACGATGTCCTGGGAGTGTCTAGTTTTTTCATACTGAGCTGGATGTTAAACGCCCACTTTGCATTTAACATTGCCTGATAAGAAACCTGCAAAATATTTCTGTGTTCTTTCAGAAAAAGAAAAAAAAAAAAAACAAACCCCCAAAAAAACCCAAACAAACAGATCCTTATGGGACATAGAAAATCCTGATGTGTTGTGTGAAAGTCCCAGGACAATGCCCTTTTTTCCGGCATGTTTTTCCCCAGATAGGAACACAAGCCTGGGGTAAATTGTTGTTCAGTGCTAGTGATGTTTGTTTTCAGCTCTGAGTATTTTTCTATTAGTTTCTCTAAGTGCATGACTGCAGGTGTTGTGCATGCTCATTTTAGCTCTCCATGCATTTAGCTGCAAGAATAAGAATCTTGATCTAGACACATGTCTGTCCCTACAGCACATTAACAAGAGCTATAGCCACTGGTTTAGCTTTTACTTTTTTTCAGTAAGGAGAGTGACAAGGCAAATGACACAAGGGAAGAGGGAGAAAGGGACAAAAGGCAGGAAAGAAAGCTTACAAATCTTGCTCATAATCTGAGGATAATGTCAAAACAAAAGTCCAATGACTGGAAGGGACAAGAGCATTTGCCGTCTCACTCCAGCTCCAGCCATGCTAGACTCCCCATGGCCCTACATATGTAGAAATACCTGTTTGTAAGCATTGTTCGTCCTGTGAGCAACATTCAGTTTCTCTGCATTGCAGTGAGAGTGTGCATTGGCACTTGAAAAGAGTAAAATCCCTCTCTTTGCCACATAACATCTTGTGTTTCTTCCCATTTATTTAAAGTGTTCTCCTTCCACCTATCCATCTAATTCTGCTACCCTTTTTTTCACCGCTATTTTCATCATTATGATGGTCAGCACTATGAAGCCTGGCAACAACACTGTTCTTACGAGTGACTGATAAACAGGAATATCCCTGGGACCCCTGGAAGAATTTGGGAACACAGAAGTCTCTTTGCTGGGTGAGACTCAAGTTACAGCTAGTCTGGTGTCCAGGAGAGACGCTTCAGAGAAATGATAGCAAAAAACACTTAGACAAGATATCCCCATAACATCTTAGGAAGACTGGCTTATGTCCTGAAGCCTGAAGTTAAATAAACAGAGAGCTTGGCCTTACTTCAGAAAAGATGAAGAGACTTTGACCCCAGAGGACTGGAGATGAAATAATAAAAGCTCTGGCACATTTTACCTGTTTTATCTTGTCTGTCATCCTCCCTTTTTATAGAGTTTAATAACATTTATCGGTTATTTTCCCCAAAACTCTGTTAGAAGCACGTTGAGAGTAGTGATATCTGTAACTGAGACTCATACCCCAGTTTTGTGCCACATGCGGAAGAGCTCACAATAGTAATCTGGTGGTCATTCATATTAAGACATTGAGTTGCTGGAGCGCGTTCAGAGAAGGGCAACCAAGTTGGTGAGGAGCCTGGAGCACAAGTCTTATGAGGAGTGGGCACTGGGGCTGTTTAGTCTAGAGAAGAGGAGGCTGAGAGGAGACCTTATCGCTCTCTACAACTACCTGAAGGGGGGTTGTAGTGAGGAGGGTGCTGGTCTCTTCTGTCAGGTGGCTGGAGATAGGACAAGAGGAAATGGCCTCAAGCTGAGGCAAGGGAGAGTTAGGTTAGATATTAGGAAAAATTTTTTTACTGAGAGGGTGGTCAAACATTGGAATGGGCTGCCCAGGGAAGTGGTTGAGTCACCATCCCTGGAGGTATTCAAAAAGCGAGTGGACGGGGTACTTCAGGACATGGTTTAGTGGGCATGGCGGATGGTTGGACTCGATGATCTTGAAGGTCTTTTCCAACCTAAATGATTCTATGATTCTATGATTCTATTTGCTTTTAAAAAAATCATGTCTTCCTACCAGATTCATTACAACTTCTGGTTACAGAAGATGAACACTAACACAAAACACCTCCCAGAACATGAGCAAAACAAGAATAACAGAATCACTGCTTATTTCTTGAATCCATCTCTCCCATTATCCTGATTTTGACTGCTTCTGCATTGACAATTATTGATTCATGCAACTGGTTTCTCTATTTCTAAGTTGAACTTCCACATCATATTTTCTATTATTGCATCAAGTAGTTTTATCAGGAAAAACTGAATATTTGCAGCTATGTTACACACCATGGTTCTATTTGTATTGTTAAAATTTGTATTTCTTTTGTAAACATATTCATTCTATTTGGGTTTAATGACAAATTTTTTAAAAATCCTTCAAAAACCAGGATCATATTAAGGATAGATATAAAAGGGATTTTCTTGTGCTTTTTATCCTTTGGTGGAAGGTGTGGCTGATACTCAAAAGACATTTAGTGCCCTTATCTGACCTGGATACTGGAAACTCTGTGCTTTGCCTCCAGGTTTTACTTTCTCCAGTCTGCCATTTTCTCCAGACTCTTACTATCTGTGATATGATATGCTGTGCACTGATAGATATTGGCAGGTCCTGATTAAAATTCATTTCACGTTGCCTGCTATTTCTTCAAAGGAACAAAGGTCTTTTTTGAGTCCTAAGAACTGAAAACCTATGTTTTCTTTGAGGTGCTGAGCCTGAAAACTATGTCTTTGTTTGATAAGCAACATCTGATGATTCCTCTCTTTTCAACTCTACAACTGGCCACCATCGAGAATCCACAAAAACTGGGTTTTGGTTTAGTCACCTCCAGGTGCTACTGACAGCTAACAAACAGCTATTTGGCAAGCTATGCTTATCCTTACCAATTTCCTAAGGCAAAAGAAAAAGAAATATACCACAGCTTGAGGCACAGAATTTGCTTTCAGGCTAGCTCAGTATCTTCTGTCTCAAGTGAAGCTGCTTCATTTCAATGCAATTTTCTTCTGTTCAAGGTTATTTACTACCTGGTAGTTAAAACCTGTTCCCCTTTCATTCTGCTTGCCAGTTCCATGTAAAATTCCAATAACTTTCACCTCCTTTCCCTTATTCTGAAGAAGTCTAAGCAAATTTTGTGTTACAGGCACACGACACCTAAATGCAAATGGAAGATTAATAAAAAAGCTTCCCATCTGAAATGGAAATGAGCCAAGTAAATCCAAGCAGAACATTTTGCTTTCATTTGTTTCATGATCTCAAACAGATTTGATTGATTTCCAAGCACCAAATTGCAACCAAATATTTCAACAATGAAGGCTCTTATGTTGACATCTAAATCTATAACTGAGCTTCTAAATAATGGGATGATGATTTTCCAGTGGCAAGAAGCAAGTATGGTTCCAGGCAATGTTAACAGGAAGCAAAACTGCACCATACAAATGGAAATCACACCATGTTTTATGCTGGTGCTTAGTTGCTTAGTCAGGCATCTATTTGAAAGTTATATTTCATTGCTTTTCAACCCGAGAAAGTTATTTAAGATCTTTCCTCCAGCTGTCCAAGCTGGACAAGAGAAAAACTAACTTACCTGAAATGGCTCCTGTCTGTAGCCACATCCAGTGGCTTTAGTCACCAGGGACATATGCAAAGTAAGAGTGTAGATCCTCAGATCTGTCTCTTCCTTTGACCAGCTCTCTTCTGATTTCCCTGTACTCTATTATTGATTGCCAACTGTGGTGGGTTGACCCTGGCTGGACACCAGGTGCCCACCAAAGCCAGTCTATCACTCCACTCCTCAGCTGGACAGCAGAGAGAGAAATATAACAAAGAGCTCATGGGTCTAGATAAGGACAGGGAGAGATCACTCAACCAATTACCATCACAGGCAGAACAGAATCGACTTGGGGAAAATTAACTTAAATTTATTGCCAATCAACCAGAGTAGGGTAATGAGAAATAAAACCAAATCTCAAAACACCTTCCCTCCACCCCTCCCTTCTTCCTGGGCACAGCTGCACTCCCAGAATCTCTACCTACCCCCCACAGCGGCACAGGGGGATGGGGATGGGGGTTATGATCAGTTCATCACATGTTGTCTCTGCCACTTTGTCCTCCTCAGAGGCAGGACTCCTCACACTCTTCCCCTTCTCCAGCGTGGGGTCCCTCCCATGGGAGACAGTCCTCCATGGACTTCTTCAACATGGGTCCTTTCCACGGGCTGCAGTTCTTCACAAACTGCTCCAGCGTGGGTGCCTTCCACTGCGTGCAGTCCTTCAGGAGCACACTGCTCCAGCGTGGGTCCCCTGCGGGGTCACAAGTCCTGCCAGAAAACCTGCTCCAGCGTGGGCTCCTCTCTCCATGGGGCCACGGGTCCTGACAGGAGCCTGCTCCAGCACGGGCTTCCCACGGGGTCACAGCCTCCTTTGGGCATCCACCTGCTCTGGCGTGGGGTCCTCCCCGGGCTGCAGGTGGATATCTGCTCCCCCATGGACCTCCCTGGACTGCAGGGGGACAGCCTGCTTCACCATGGTCTTCCCCACAGGCTGCAGGGGAATCTCTGCTCCAGTGCCTGGACCACCTCCTCCCCCTCCTTCACTGACCTGGGGGTCTGCAGGGCTGTTTCTCTTACATGTTCTCACTCCTCTCTCCAGCTGCAGTTGCTGTTCCGCAGCATTTTTTATTTTGCTTCTGAAATCTGTTCTCCCAGAGGAACTACCACTGTTGCTGATGGGCTTGGCCTCTGTCAGCGGCGAGTCCGACTTGGAGCCGGCTGGCATTGGCTCTGTCGGACATGGGGGAAGCTTCCAGCAGCTTCTCACAGAAGCCACCCTTGTAAACCCCCCGCTATGAAAACCTTGCCACACAACCCCAATATACCAACATCTAGTACGCAATGTAACAGACAGCTAAGAAAAGAAAGCCCTTTTAAAAAGAGATAGTGTGTTCAGAAGAGATGCGAGTCCTGTATTTTCAAGGTTTGCCAGGGAAATGTAACATATTACTAAAAAATTACATTGTCCATTGGCTGATTTAATGAATATATTTCTTTGGCCAGAGTCCAAGCACTCTGCAAACTCTTTGAAAATCTGAGCAATGAAACAGTGGCTTAATAGTTCAGAACTGCTTTCAGTAAAAAGTCCTCCACACTGCTGGTCTTCCCTGGCACTTGGCCAATAAAGGCAACTGTTGGCATAACAGCTCACGTGGTACAAACAGACCTTCCATTCTGATCCTCCAGTCACTATTTAGGTTGTCTGTTAAGTCTGCTTGCTGCAGGCTCTCACCAGTAAAAATGGTGTCTCCTCCTTCTACAGGACCCAATGAAGTCACAGGTCCCAGAAAGGGCCATGCTTCCCATTGAGAGCAATCAGCCTCAGTCTGCATCAATCGTCAGCCTGTGTCAGCTCCTAAATGCTTATTGCCAACTGGCACATGGGCACCGGCAATATTTTAGGGAGGCAAAGAAAGCCAGTCCTAGCTGAACTCAGCAGTAAGGAATATTAGGAAATCAGGTATTTGAGTTACCAGCAGGGTATAAACAGGACTACAGTTAATAAGAAATTGAGGGCATGAAGCACATGGTATAGGTGAATGAGTTCAGGAAAAGTTGAAGAACATCCACGTTGTCTGGTTCAGAGGTAACTAAGTATTATTCGCAAAGCCCAGATAAGACTAACAGCAGATCTGATGTAGTGAATGAAGACAAACCAGTTTTTTGAAGTACATCCTTTGTACTTGGTCTTCCATGTAACCTTCTGTGACACTACAGGAAACCATAAACTAACTTTGGTTTTGAATGATTTGATCTAAGAAGAACACATGTTCCATCAGCAAGGCTCAGCAGGATGGATAAACAGCTGGATGGGCAAAATCCAGGACTTAACTTAATCCAGGGCTATCCCAGTGCATACACAACACTAACAAGATTAGTACGGAAAGAAGAGGAAGGACAGAAAGATGAGGGCACCAGTATGCCAGATACACAATTTTTATTGCTGTATGTGCAAGTGAGTTGTGTGTTTTGCTGCAGTGGAGACTGAGCAGCGGATATATAAGAGCTCCGTCAGACTTGAGAGAGTTAGATACAGCCTCCCATTAGGAGCAATTGCCTTTTCTACCACTTGCCTCTCCTCCTTCCTTCTCAATAGATGCAGGAGACCATGCATCCTTGTTCCTCTAACCTGATTTCATTTCCTCAGTATTTCACTAGGCTTGATATCTGTTAATGCATCTTCCTCCTCTCTTTTTGGCTACAACCTGTTCCACTCCAGTAGAACTAACCTGTTTCACATTAGGATGAAAATAGCATCTTTCAGAAGAATAAATATATTATTTATATGTAAATATATTATGAAACAATTGTATTTTTTCAGGGAAAATGGGAAATCACACTTCATGTCCGCAAAGAGCTCATTTAGTCCAAAGCAACCACTAGCTCAGTGATTTGAGTTGTCACCTAGGAGCCAAGTGACCTTGCTATTACTTTGTCCCTAGTTTGAATATACCACAGCCACATAAATGGCCTGGACACTGAGTTAAACATGCAGTAGGATGAAAATTTTTTTCCTTCCCACAGTTTGATCACAAAGCCTTTCCCAGCAAGACACTTACTCAAACTGTTCTGAAAAGGAATATATTCTACTAAACTAGACTTCTCAACACACTTCCCCATACCTTAACAACTAATTCTTGTTATATTTCATTATCCTCACTACAGATTTGAGGAAGTTCTTTCCCCTCCCAACTAGACACTGAATTACAATGTCCTAGATGAGAGCTCTAGTGACTGCATTGGTGGCTACTTTGAAATAGGTGGTACTTCTGTATGGGCTATGCCTATGTGTTTGATTTCCCCCATCTATGCAAGGAACTTTCTTATTTGAAAACCGGCTGGCTAAGGACCATGCTGTATACAACAGTTTGTTTGTCACAGCCTAGGTTACAGCAAAAAACCAGTGTTGCTAGTTCAGTATTCGCTAGAGTTCACCCTTTTTGTTTGTTTGTTTTAAATTTACTTCACTAAAAAAAAGCAGTGGCAGCAATTATAAGCATCACTAATGTCACTGGATTGTTGTTAAGAATGACTTGCATCACCAGCTTGATTTCAATCACCAAAAAGCAGATTGTGTATATTCACACTGAATCTTGTGTGACTGCAACTGACTCAGTTTCTTTATCTTTGTTTAACATAGGAATAGTTTTAGAAAGTAAGAAGAAAGTCATCTGCAGCAAGGGCAATCAACAGTGGGGGAAAATAATGAGGGAGATGTATCATTATGGTAATAATAGAGAAGGAATAAATTCTGTTCTTCCAGTTTTGAAGGAATCCAAAGGACTGAAAAATGATATCACAAACTTGTACCTGGACATGTTATACAATGTCATAAGCTATGCCACAGCACCCAGGCAGTACCTCCGGCATTATGACCACCTTAAGCTTGTTTTGGCAATGGGCACATGTCTTCCATTAACAGTTCAGGCACTCCTCAGGCAGCACAAGTGTTGCATCTGCTCAATGATCTTTGCCGTGGCTATCTAAAATGTATGCCTCGCAACGCCATCCACATCTTCACCACACTGTCGTCCACCCTACAACTCCCTGACGCTACACAGGCAGCCAATTTAAAAAGCACTACTTTGATAGACAATCAATATTCACTTTCTCTCTGGGAAAGGCTGGAATTGCCATTCCTATGGCCTGGTTTTGAGAACAACTTAGATTAACTAGAAGAAATGTAGCCAGAGAGTATCATAATTACTCTGTCGTAATTACTGAGGAAAAGCTGTAATCCTGCTGGTTCACTTACTAAAAGCCCATTTCTCCAGTGCAGGCATACTTTCCATAGTTGGCAATGACCCAAAAGCCATGCCAGCTTTATTCAACACAAAACAACATGGCAGAACGCAATAGTTCGCAGAACCACAGTAACGGCTGCATCTTAACTGCACATCCCAGTGCAATTATTACAAAAGGTGAAAAAAATTGCCCTTTTTAAAATATCTGTGAAGCTTAATATTTCACAAACCAAACTTGAATTTTTTCAAACATATTTGCCATTCCCACATATTTCCTCTGCACTTGAATCACAGGTTTCTAGATTACAGATTATTAGCTGTCCCCCAGCATTACAGTTATGGGTAATGGGTTCAGTTCATATGGATGGCAAACCCCGCAACTACCCCTGCTGCCTTTCTCATCACTGCACCTCATTTTCTTTTGTCACCATTCAGTACAAGGCCTTTAGAGTGCCTTATGGACAAGACTCATTCACCTCTTGCAAGAAGAGATAAATACCTTTCCTACCACCTCTGCTTCCTCTTGACCCTAATAGCTCTACTCATCAGAATCAGGTTCCCTACCAAAAATATCAAAGTGGTAACAAACGGGCATATTGAGAGAACAGCAATAGGAATGGTAAAGCAGGTAAAAGAGGGACCAAGAGGGAAAAGAAAAGGTGGTAAAGGTTTAAGATCTGGCACTGACCATATCCTGCTGCTGACTGACCGATAGTCTACTATTCTGCAGCCAGGATAAGAGTCATTCAAGGTAGCTTTGTTTCCTGCATTTTATTTGCCAGAGTAACCGCATTAACATGGGTCAACAGTTACAACACCTATGATGTCTAGCACATAAACCATCATCTAACTGTCTGACTTGCTTATTACCATCTGTCACTCGAAAAGCTCTTATTTGAACTCAGCTACTGTCAGTTTCTCATAAAGACTTATTTTTATAATTAGGTTTTTAAATAGCATGAAAAAATAAGATTCCTGCAGGATTTTTTAGCTCAGTGGTTATTCATAAGAGGGTGGTACTATTGCTAGCTATTTTAGTATATTAAATGCAATCTCCTTAATGACCAAAACCAAAGTGAAGACTAGAAAATCATCTATGATAACAGCTTCCAACAAAGTGCTGACCACTATTATTGTATATGCATCTCAGTGCATCACAATCTATATAATACTTGAAACCAAATAAACAAACAAAATAAATAACAGCATGTACTTAAACATGCTTACAGAATTATGGGGCTCTGAAAAATGACATGTTATTCTGCTACTAGGTATAAAAAAATCTCAGCTGTTTGATAATGTGAGGGAAATATATTGGGTTTACATTTATAATTTCAAACTCTGTTGTCAACAGGCAACTTATGTTACTTTATATTCCACTCATCACAACCCACCATAATTCCTCTTGGCACAGCCAAGTAAAATATATCCTTCTGTGCTGACACTACTTATTGTTTTTCGTCTCCCATAAATGATTTGTGTCTGTGTTTTGAATTTTCATAAGAGTATTTCCAGAAGCTTTTAAAAGAAACAGTACATTCAGCGGAGCAGACATACCAACATTTTAAGAAACAGGAAAAAACCTTTGGTTCATTGTATGTCCCTGCTTCATTTTCCTCCTGCTACTTCTTACCAGAGTCCCCCTGGCCCCTCTTTTGTGTTCAGACTCATCAAGTAGTCATGGAATCTATTAAACTACTTGCTTCAGGCTATTTGAGCACGTGAGTGCTGCTCACTCCAGCCCATATGTCATATATTGAAATGAATCAAGAATCAGTTTTTCTGTTTCTGTATAATGAAGTGTTGGTTAGGCACACCTATGTCCCATCCATAGGGGAAGGAAATACCACACACAGTGAAAACAGCTGGGGGCGTGAAAAGGGCTGACTCTTTCATCTTGGTACTTTAGGCTAATTAAAAGAGTCCATTAGCAGTTTCTAGTCTCAATCATTTTCAAACATGTTTTACACTACTAAAGCATTCTTCTTGAATTTCAAACCTCCACTCTGGTTCGCAAGGCTGGCAGATAGAGGAAATGTCTTTTTACTTACCAAGAAGACCCACAAAATTCGAAGCCCAGAAAGCTGTTTTTTCCAGTGACTTTTGACACTAGAGTAATTTTAAAATATATTTTTGTCAAATACTATAATTTCACAGAATCATGGTTGAGGTTAGCAGGGACCTCTGGTGGTCATCTGGTCCAAACACCTTAGTCAGGCAGGCCCACCTAGAGCTGGTTGCCCAGGACTATGTCCAGACAGCTTTTGAATATCTCTTAGGATGGAGACAACTCTGGGCAACCTATGTCAGTGCTCAGTCACCCTCACAGTGAAAAAGTGCTCTCTGATGTTCAGAGGGAACCTCCTGTGTTTCAGTCTGTGCCCATTGCCTCTGGTCCTGTCACTGGGCACCACTGACAAGAGCCTGGCTCTGTCCTCTTGGCACCCTCCCTGCAGGTATTTATATACATTGATGAGATTCCCCTGAGCCTTCTTTTCTCCAGGTTGAACAGTCCCATCTTTCTCAGGCTTTCCTCATATATGAGAGATGATCCAGTCCCTTTATCATTGTGCCTCTTCCCCTTGGTAAAGCCAGGCTGACTACTCCTGATGGTTTTCTTCTTCTTCATGTGCCTGGAAATAATTTCCAGGATTAGCTGCTCCACTGCCTTGCCAGGGATCAAGGTGAGGCTGACTGGCCTGTAGTTCCCTGGGTCCTCCTTCCTGCCCTTCTTGAAGATGGGGATATCATTCACTTTCCTCCAGTCTTTGGATACTTCTCCCAGTTGCTATGATTGATCAAAGATGATTGGGAGTGGCCCCACAATGACATCTGCCAGCTCCCCCAGCACTCATGAGTGCATCCAATCAGGGCTCATGAACTTACATATGCCCAGTTTGCTGAAATATTCTCTGACCTGATCCTCTTTCACCAATGGTACGTATTCCTTGCTGCAGCATTTCCCCCTGGTCTCTGGGACCTGATATTCCTGAAGGCCAGTCTTGCTAGTAAAGACTGAGAAGAAGGCATTCAGTACCTCAGCCTTTTCCATGCCCTGCATAACCAGGTCCACTGCCTCATTGAGCAACTTGCTCACATATTCCCTAGTCCTTTTGTCACCTTTGTACTTACAGAAGCACTTCTTGTTGTCTTTGATGTCCTTGGCCAGATTCACTTCCATTTGGGCTTTAGCTTTCCTAACTTCATCCCAGGATGCTCAGACAGTGTTTTTGTATTCCTCCCAGGTTTCTCATCCTTGCTTCAACCCTCTTTATGCTTCCTTTTTTTGGTTTGAGTTTGGCTAGGAGCCTTTTATTATCCACACAGGCCTCCCATCTTTTACACTTCCTGTGGTGGAAATGAAGCATAGCATCTATTGTGCACTGCCAGCAATAACAAAGAATTCACACATTTCCTAAACTTTTCTATGCCAAAATTTTGGGTCTCAAAACTTCTTCAGTTAATCCATTAGTTTTACTTTCCTTCATTTTAATGTATGACATAATGGAGACTGGACAATTGGTTGATTTAAACACCATTACTACCTACGTAATTAGACTAATATTTATGGAACTAATTTTTCAGTGTTCACAGCAGGTTTCACTACCTAATTGAAAAAAGAGAAAAAGCATTACCCCCACAACTGACAAATTCAAGCAACTATTTTGCCAACAACATTAGACACATTATCAGTGTCATGATCTTTGGCCTTTGATACTTTCAAGAGTTGTCCCTAGGGAAATCATCTGCTGGAATGTTAATCTGTTGCTTCTCTGACCTTCTACACATGTACCACATTATTATTACAACCACATGCTTCCCTTTTCATGCTGTCATTCTGACAATGGGGCCAACGGGCAATTCATCTCCAGACCAGATAGTTGGAACAAAGTGGGTACCAGTAAATGAAATCAGTTTGGAAATGGATATTTCTAAAATCACAGGAAGACTTCTTTTCTGCAAGAGGCCCAGCTTTCTAATTATACACCATGCTAGGTAATAAGTGGGTGGCATGTATATAACAAAGGTTCAGAGATAATTCATGGAATGATCACAGTCCTGGCATTTGTTTCAAGCCTTTCACATCTTATTCTTTAAACACAAATTTCCCTCTGAACAGAATCCTGGCAGATTTATCACTTGAGTTTTCCTAGGCCACATTGTATCTCTTCCTTTTACCTGATGTTTGTTTCATCCCCCAAACTTAGCAGGACTGGCACCATCTTGATGTGCCTTAAAAAGAATAATAACAATAATAGTAACAATAGCAAGCTTTAGCCCAGGGATTGTTAGAAAATAAAGACTTGCTGACAATCAGAGGATGTTGGTTTTTATTTGTGCTTACAGTGAACAATATTCTCTTTGAAGCCTCCTCATGATGACTCCATGTACAGAAGCATGCATTTCCCCTTTCAAAGGAAGCAGCAAAGGGAAAGGTATAGCTTGTCCTTCTTCCCCATCAACCTGCAAAGGAGGAGAGAGGGAATGAGGGGATATTATTTCACCACTTTGAAAGCCTCCTGTGAAAAGTGTTCTGTGCTGCTCCCCCCCAAAATTAGCTTGTTCCTCGAATTTCCTCTGTGCCCATGAATTGCTGCATCAGCCACTAATTAGGCTAGCTTAAGTGCGCTGAAATAAAGCATGACAGTTGTTGCAAAAGATCTAAATATTTTAATCTGGTTTGATTTTTTAACCTCACTTCATTTGAGACATTAAATATTTTGATGCTATATTGTCTGAGAGAATTCTTTTTCAGAAGTCTTCCCAGATGCAACTCTAGCACAACAGTCTGAAAATACACTTGATAGCATAATCAAATTATAGAGTTTGTTTTAACTATGTGCACTCCAGTTTTGAGTTCTGGGTCCATAAACCTAAGGGACGTTTGGTCCTCAAAGTTGTTCAAACATTTCTGGCAACCATCATGGCATTTTTGTACTGCGTATTTACAAGGAATCCTAGATTCAGACTACATTGAACAGGCTTGTTTTGGACCTGTCATTATACAGGAAAACGATAAAAATGAAGTCCATGTCTTGATTTCCTAAAGTGACACAAACATTAAAAATAACTCTTATGCATTTTTTTCTACCAAAATAGAAGCTAAGATGTTTTCTAAGTCAAAACTAAAATAATCTTTTGAGGCCTTTTATTTTGAGATCACAGTGATGAAGAAAAAAGGCTTCTTAAGAAAAAGAATGTAGGATTAAAGGGCAGCAGATGACAGAGTTCAAATTATATACCATGGGCAAGAAAAATGTGCTGCAGAAGAATGACAAGAATGCTGGGCTTTCGTCTTACTTTCAAAGGAAAACTTCAAATGAATGTACCTCTAATACATTTGAATGACATAATAAATTATTTAGGATGCAATTTTATGTTTTGGGGCCTGAACATGCAAACTGACATTTCAGCACTTTAGAAAATTTCTCTAATCTTCCTTTTAAGGAAAGTGATAAGAAACCTTGGTAAAGAGTCAAAGATGTATATCCAGTACAAAATGTGTGGCAAATCTTGAAACCAGACTTAATAATGTTTAGTCATCAATTAGAGGCGGGGGGGAAGTCCTTTGCCTGAGTTGGCCTGAAACTTTAAAATAGCAATATAAAAAGGATCCATTAAAAGATAGCCATTTAAAAAGATTGTTTAAATGTTGTTCTGTGAACTTGATTCAAACCCCAGTAAGCATTTATTGTCTTTTTTCACTACTGATAACATTAGAATTGCACGCTGGACCTGGAAAATTATGATAAAGTAATGAAACAGTGGAAATTAAGTAGAAAGGGGTTCATATCAAAGCAAAATTTTTTAGAACTGTATTTGAGAAGAGAAGGTTTAAAAGCTCCTAGCAATGACAGGTAGAAATATTCATTAAAGCAGAAATTAAAGCTAGAAATAAAGTTGCTCCTGCCCATAACCCCCATTTTACCATGAAAGAGAGGGAAATCCCTAACCACAAAGCACAGAACAAACCAGGGAATCTTGCCCTGAAAACATTTAAATTATGGGGAGGAAAATTACTGACAAATTTGAGAAACTGAAGCAATATGACATTTCAGAAAAGAACAGCGTTAAGCAGTGGCAACACTTGCAAGGAAACAGTATGTGCTGCATCCATAGAAACAGTGAGTGTTCACAGAAAATGGAAAATTATTAATCAGGGACTTCTTTTTGAAACTGGAACAAAGGGTGTTGTAGAAATTATACTTTCGTAAACTAAATCTCTATGTTCTGAAGAAAATGGACTGAGAGCCTAATTAAGGATAAAACAGTACAAGACCAGGATAACACTAATTCTGCAAGGTCAAATGAGCAGAGTTTAAAAATGAAATCACGCCAGAGTCCTTCTGAGATCAGTTGTTTGTGCTTTAAAGGAGTTGCTAGCAGTAACTGGGTGGATAGAATTTACTTAGATTTCCTTAAGGCATTTGAAAAGTACCTGAAAAATAGACAATTAAATAGTGTAAGAGCAGAGAAAGGGAAAATATAACAGTGTGGACAGAGAACTAGAGAAGGAAAGAAAGATATAATGAATGAGCCATATCGACCTTATGTCCCCTGCCGTAGATAAGGTACGTAAGTCTCCTCAGTGCTAGACGTGAATACAAAGAAGCAAGGATAGGGTTACCTGCAAAGAGCAATATTGCCAAATATTCAAAGAATCATAAATAGAGCCATGAGAAGTGTCATGTGTTTTTACAAGTCTTGATATCTTTAAAAATTACAAAATTTGTTTATTTAACTTCTGGTACTGGAGCCTTTAAAATTCATCTTTCCAGGCCCTTGTCTGCATGTAGGGAAGCCAGAAACACATTTCTAAGCGAACTGAAGGATGACTTTGTGAGCCAGATCACACGAGTCCAAGGTCTGAGGTTTTCAGAGGTGCTGGCCTCAAGAATGGGTTTTCCTGGTGGCTGGACTTTGGGGTAGATGGCATGTGCCCAGTTTTGATGCAGTTACACATGTGCAACTCCTCTGCTAGGGGACAGCTTCAGCCCCCATTGAGCTCCTCCTGTGTCTCCACCTCCCCAATGACCTTCACACCCCACAACCAGGGGTGCATATGCTGGAAAACAGAAACATGTAACCAGAAGATGGAAAGGACCAGAAAGGGGGTACCATGGAGCATGAGAGGTGTTTGGAAGAGAGAATAGAGTAGTAACAGGAAATCTGAATAACAGCTACTGCGACAGACACTAGAAAGCAATGTGTCCTGGAGACTGGCACAAGCCTCTCCTCAAAGACCAGCCCCTGGCAGGGCATAAGCTTGCTCTCAGCTCTGCTTAGCCCTTGCTCTCTTTGCTGGCACTACAGAAGAGTTATTCCTGGGCACTGGCAGAGTCTTGTGGGGTACAAAGCTCATTTTTCCTCCCAGCTCTCCAGCAGTGCCCTGAGGATGGGAGGAATGGGTTCAGACTTGCTTCACTACAAGCAAATCAGAGGGTACACCGACGTTAGGAAGGAAAGATATGTCCTAAATCCCGCTACATCACCACTGTTTTCACACATCAGTTTGAAGGGAATCATGCCTAGACTGCTGCAGGACCAGACCTGCACCTGCTGCACAGGACAGGTGCCCTCTCAGCCCAGGTAGTTCTCTTCCAGTTTCAGTATTAGAAACTTGCAGTTGAGGGAACCCATTCCACCCAAATGAAAAACTGATGGAGGGATTCAAATGCATTTACCACACATAATGGCCTGCTTCTTCTGTGTAGGAAGAAAACATGTTTCATTGCAAGAACCAACACCCATCCAGCCTCCCCTGCCTTGACCTGTCATATGCCTTGGGCAGCTCTTCCACTGTCCGTGGCTGTCTCTTCTAAATAAAAGATGTTTAACATGGAGCCTCTGCTTTGCCTCTGCTGCTGACTTTGTCCTGCCATGAGGAAGATGCTCCTAGAAAAGGGCACCAGCACTCAGCAAGCAGCTGCCAGATAGTCCCCAGTGTGTTACCCCCAAAAACCATACAACACCTTTCTAGTGGCTTTTCACTTTTCCTGTGATATCCCAGAGCACAACTTTGCTGTTATTTCCATCTTAAGGGTTTGTGGTATTCCTGCTTAATTACTGGGATATTTATCCACTACAGTATAAAACCAAACCACTGCAACTGTCAAACTGAAAGCAGTATATTTGCTCCCTGGTGCCTCTGCTGATCTACTCATTTCAGGACATTGGTTGCTTTAATATGACTGTGCAGGTTTTGTATTTCCACTGCACACATTTTGTTCTTGGAAGAACTGGCATTTATTTTTGTCCCTGAGAAAGGTCATAACTCGTGAATCACAGGAATAATTAAGAGAAATTAAAGTATTTTTCCCATAGCACAGATGGTAAGGTCCCCAAACTGATTAAAGTATATTATCTATAAAAAATGACATTTCATAAAATGTAATGCCTGAGAACTACTCATAAAGCTGGATTTTTTGCAATTATTTTTATTTGCAAGAGAATTATTTGTTAATATCTATTAAAATGTCATTTATAAATACTTGTGGGAAGAGCCCTAAAAATATTTTTATTCCTTTAAGATCTGAGAAGTTCTATTTTCCAAGTTGCCTTTTTCTAGTATCAGAAGGCAAAAAATGAAACATCAGGTACTAATGGTTTGAGATATAAATATGCTGGAATCAAAGGACATTTATGTCACATTTCAGAGTAAAGCTTTCAGACAGATATTGACATCAGTTCAAACAAAATACCAAAAGTGATTGTGTGGCACCCAGTCTTAAAACATACTTGTCAGAAGATAAGCAGCAAAAAACCTAATACCATATAAAATGCAGGTGAGATGAAAGCAAAAATATAGCAGCAACATTTCAGGAGGAAAAATCAGCAGAAGAAAGAAAAACTAGTTCATCATTTTCAGTATTTGCAATTGTGGGAATTATGCCAGAATATCTGTTGCATTTATAATCAGTTCAACATGATTATTCTTTGGCCCTGGTCCATAAAAATGAATGCAATTATTCACTGATTTGAAGTGAAACAAATGCTTAACAGCTTTGATGGGACAAGCCTTTTAAGGCAGATCTCAATTTCAATGATACTAGCAAAATCTTTCCATTTTACTTCAAAAGTAAGGAACTTTGTTCTCCTGCTGGCAGTCATCTTTTGAGGCAGGTAAACTCTTTTTCAGGTGCTGATGTATTTTTTTACTCTGTATCCCATACCTATATTTTTATGTTGCTCTTTGCCTCCATCTGAGCCAACTGCCTTTTTATCTAATGGCTCTCAAGGGCTTTTCTAGAGATACCAAAGCCTTTAATACATGGGATTTTTAAATGCTTCTATTTAAAATTCTGAAAATCTCTGTATAGACATATTTTTCCCAAGGATGGTTTACTTTAGTATAGTTTAAGCTAATACCAAATACTGTCTTAAGCAAAATAAAAACTCATACAAACAAATTGTCTTCCCCCTCCTTGAGGAAGCTCTCTTTGAGCCACGTTTCTGCTAAGAGTGACAATATGTATCCTGTATTTTCATATCTGAAACTTGTAGCTCATATAACCTAGAAATCATTGAAGACTCATTCCTTCATTTTAAGTCTTTGAAAAATCCAGTAAAATTAAAGGCTGAGAAAAGTAATAAGTTTAAAGGAGTTTGGAAGTAAATTTATCCTTGTACTGTCCACACATATCTTGCACTTCTCCTAAGTAGCAGGTTGGGGGATCGGGTTTCTTTTTTTTGTCTTGTTTTGGAGGGAAGGGTTGGTTGGGTTTCTTTTGAGGGTTTGGGGGATTTCAGGTGGGTTGTTTAGTTTTGTTTGGTTTGGTTGGTTGGTTTTACATACCTCCAACTGTACACTAAACACATAAAACCACAGTCTTATTTCAAGGCATGCTACCACTGCTTCAAGTGGACTGAAAACAGATGTTAGCTACTCTGTGAGCATTAGTTAGGCCACAGACTGCAACAAATAAAGCATGTGCTCACTGAAGTCTGATTCAAGGAGAGTCAAAAGCATACCCAAGCTCAAGAGTGAGGGGAACTTATCTTTCATAAAATTATACAGGTTGGAAGAGACCTTTGCAGGACACCTCATCCAGATTCCCAACCAAGGCAGGGCCAACAAACATCAAGGTGCTCAGGACTGTGACCAGTCAAGCTTTGAATTACTCCAATGGTGGAAACTCCACAACATCCCTGGGCAACTGCCTTCAGTGTTTTAATACCTTCATGGCATTTTTGCCTGATATCTCACTGGAATTTTCCCTGCTGTAGCATATAACTGTTGCCTTCCATCCTACCACTGTATGTCTCTGAGAACAGTCTGGCTCTGTCTTATCTGCAGATTGCAGTGAGTTTGTTGAGGACAGCAATAAAAGTCTCCCATTAGACTTCTGCTCTTTGAATTTTATGCTGTGTGGAAGGAGTATCTATCAAAATGGCACAATCCATTTTAAGAAGAAATTGGGCAGGAATAAAATGGAAGAAAAGAAAAAAGTGCAGCAAGGAGGGATGGAGCAAAAGAGAGGGTGCACAAAGCAGGGAAACATCTTTATATCAGAAAACTAGGCAGCTGAGGAAGGGGCTGCAGAAAGATGTACCCTTTGGTGGATACTCAGCAGCAGGCTGGCAGTCAACAGCAAATGGGAAAGAGTGCACAGCCTATGCCCTCCGTGTAGTACATGAACTACTTGCTGTTTCACAGGTGCTCAAGGGTTTGAAAGTCTTCTAGTGATGAGCATGTGTCAGTCACCCCGGGAAGACTTTAGTGTCCCACACACGGATTTGAGACCATCTGTCCCCAGTGCATGTGAAAGTGTGTCATCTTCTTTTGACAGAAATAAAATTTGTGCTCTCAGAACCACTTACAGACCCAACAAAATCATGCTGCTGCTCCAAACCAAATTGATAATGCAGACACAACCTAAACAAGAATTAAGTATCCATGAAAAAATACAAGCTCTGTATTCAACAAAATTTGAAACATGTCCATTAAATGCAAATGGCAAATAGATATCAATAACCCTATTCTACTTCATTCAACTTTTTTTGAGGTTAATGAAGCTGCAAGTGGGAACAAGACATAAGTATGCTTACTGATTCAACACCTATCCCAGAACTCATGCACAGACTATTAGACCATACAGCTTCTTCACAGCCACTCTAATCCCTGTACATAGTCAGGTGAGGAACACAGCAAATCCAAACTATTTACAAGCTAACCTGGAACTAGTGGGGAAAAAATTTCTAGCTGTTGCTCCTAGCTCTATCTCTTTTAATGTCCTATCCAATGGCTGAAAAATAATGGGTTGGTTCTTTATGCATTCACCTAAGGAAAGGACATGTTGTGATAAAGTTCATTTTCCTAAGTGAAACACCTTTCATTCAAGAAATATACTATAAATACTGCAGGCATGGTCTCTAACTCTGAGAAGTGAGACGTCTGCCATGTCAAAGAGTTTTATAGCCTTATAACTGTAAAATAGAGAGCTATTTTTTAAACGTGTTCTTCTGTAAATGCTGTTGTTTAAACTGTTAAATGATAATTGCTTCTAAGCAGATCAGATTCTTCATGACCAGTCCTCTGTATCAGTATAAAAACTCTTCTTACAGCATATCAAAAGCACATACTCTTTCATTTGTGGGTTTAGATTTTCTTCAAAGGGAACCATCTTATTACCTTCCCTAAGTCAGAACCTTCTAAAAGTGTCTCACAAAAGTATTTTATAAAGATCTAAAGACAGAGGAAAACCTTTGATATATAATGAAATAAATTTGAATCACCCTTCCACATACAGGAGCAAGACAATGCATCTCTTTAAAGAAGCATAATCTACTTGGCACATAGCATCAATACAGAGGCTCTTTTTTCCATTTGCTGCTGAGCTAAAGTAATTGCAGTGAACTGGCATTAGTTCACCAAATCAATCACTGATTGCTATAAAATAAATATATTTAAATAAATATAATAAATAAAATAAAAATAATTGAGCTTCACTTTTTGAAAAGAAAAAGGGTACAAATATTTAAGCAAGAAACATTAATATGGCCAAAACCAAAAATGCTGTGACTAACAATAGGAACAGGATATCAATATGCCACTTGTGATCTGGGCAGGACTCATAAAAAATTCAGTTTACATGAAGATTTGTGTCCAATGGACTTTTTTAATGCTTGTTTTCATTGACTAGCAGATGGCTGATAGAAGACCTTAGGTAGAAGTTTGAGGAACTGAGGTGCAGATCAGAGAGGAAGAAATTTTGCTCATTAAATGTGGCCTGGCAAGACTGGTAGAACTATATATTTAATGACACACCATGAACTCTTTAACAGTCCAAGCAGAGTGATAATTTAGGCACCCCTATTCTTCCAGTCTTATAACGGGTACTGGTACCAGAAGCATTGCTTTGTTACAGAAATTTAAGACAAATGTTTGTCATCAACATTTTCTATTTCTAGCTTCCTCATTTATATGTAGTTTTTTCTTGTGCTTCTGCTCACTTGCCCTCTCCCTCAATGTAATCCCCTATGATTAACCCAGTTACTGCACTACACTTTTTCTGGTACAATTTAATTCAGTAAAATACAGCATTTTTAAGCTAATTTTGTTATTTGAAACTTGTGATTATTTTCACTGTTAAGTTAGTCTGAAAATTGCATGGTAGTCACAAATCAACCTCCAATACAGAATACGTTACCAAATTTCAAGTAGTTTTCTGTGAGGTTTTCTGTGAGTGTCCATCTTTGCTAACTACCTTCTGCATCACTAGTTTGCTTCAGACTATACTTCCAGTGAATAGTTGAGTGCATCAAATTCAAACACATGCTGCTGCAGACACTGATGCCAATAAAACAAGAATGATGAGGTGCTCATGGAGAAAGCATGAAGTGCACAATCTAACCACATTCCTGTTGAATTGCAACAAATACCTGAAGACTACTTTTTCTGCTTTTTCAAGCTTGACTCTTGAATTTGTTCCCACCCTCTTCCCTGCCTCTTTCCCCCTCCTTTCCTCATTTTCCTCCAGTCTCTGTGTTGTGCTCACCAGACACTCTGCTCTCTTCCATGTGTGATGCCAGCAGAACAACACTGATTAGAGACATTGATTATGGTGGATGGCAATGAGAGTCCCAGTGTAGCATCACTTCTAACCCCCACCAATGGGAGGAGAAAGACAGCCAAGCCAAGAAAAACACCCAAATTTCCATGATTGCTGGTAATTTTACAAGCCTGAGGCAATACACTTATGCTAAAAACCTCACTGTCTTGAAATTCAGTGATTTCTTCATGTTAAAATCTGTGCTGCCTCAGATCAGTTTAGACAGAATGAATGACAGAGAATTTAAAAAACATCTTATAATTTTGAGAGTCCTCAGAAACTTGCTGCTAGAAACTAGTGAGCTGCAGCGCCACCTTTTTTTTTAGGGGAGCTTTAAGGACGCCTACATAGACATGTAACTAGGGCTGTATGGACTAAAGAGCTCTCATGACACCAAACAATTGCTGGCTCAGGACTTTGCTAGTAAAGCTAAAGCAGAGTTTGTCTCTGCTAATGCAGCCTAGTTCATTCCCCTGTTACAGGGACTACTTTCCTTCCTTACCTGTGGAGAATAATTATTAATGAAGTTGCCCTTTGTACCATGAACTACTTTCAGTTTTTAGGTGTTTTTACCAGGATGTCCTGGATAACACATCAAATCCCATTACGATCTGTCTTATTACTGTAAAACTTTACAAAAGGGGTCAGTTACATGATCAATTTGCAATAGCATGATGAATTCCCTATCAGCTGCACTAGTGTAATAAGCTGTATGTTGGCTCTTAGCCACTGCAAATGTGAGGTAATTTAAATCTCTTTTACTTAAGTTTAAGAAAAGGGGTTTTACCTTACTTTGCCAACAGCTAGAAGAGAGCATACAGCCACCTACTGCAGTTCAGCTGATATGCAGCAACTCGAGGTTGTGTTTGAAGTCATTAAAGAAGTCAATGAATATTCACAGGAAGGATGAATTTGCTTATCTGTCCATAGTCAAGAGTAGCATTTTATGCTAGTCCAGAAGATAGTGGTTCCTTCCCAGCTCTGCACTGAGGAAGGAAAAAGTCCTACTGCCCACATCCATTTAGTTGCAGGGATACAGCACCAAGACCCTTTTCTTCACCTTTCTCCAACTAACTCCAAGAAAGAAAGGATGCACTGCCTGCAGAGGTTTTGTTCCTGCCACTGAGCAATAGGGAGGGAAAGGGAATAAAAGCATGACATAGTAGGTTACTATTTGCCTTGGAGATGTAGCTAAAACAAAGGAATCACTTTATTAAAAAAATGGTTGGTTTTACAAACCAGTATCATATATAGGTCCTTATTTACATATTATGTTAGAAAATGAAGACTAGGTCAGTACTGAGACCAATGTTTCAATAGCAGAGAGCCCCAGTTCATCTTTTGTGTTTGTACTGCTTCTGGCTTCCTTCTCTTTCACATTTTGCTTCACTTCTATACACAAGAAGAACTCGATTTATTGGTGATTCCACAGAAGGACAATTTTCTAACTAGTAGAAGTTTCCAACTCAATTATGATGAAATTTCTGTAATTTACTAGAAGTTACTATGCATGCCATGCTACTGCAGACTTCCTCTCTTGACCTTACCAGAATATTTCTCATTCTCTATTTTTAAGGATTAGGAAAACAAGAAAAAAATAATAAAAACAAGCAAAATAAAAACCCAACCAAAAAAACTAATAAACTTCAATAGTAGAGAGACTTATAAAGTACCATCCAAGTTATGCATTTTAAAAAAATGTCTTGCCTACTGCTTTCCCTCCAGGTCCTTCACTTTTCCATTAAAATCATCAAGGCCCTCACCACCTGGTTTCACAGACAATACAGAAGATGCAGCACAGGAATGAAATAGAATCACAGAACAAAAATCAGCCTTTGGACAAAGGCAACTCATGATTCAGAAGTGGTCCAAGGCCATGCTGAACTTCAGCTACAGTACCTCAACCCCGTTGTGAAGCATCCTTCAACTATTTCAGATGTCCATTTCACAAAGAAATTCATGAATTGCAAATAAACTTGTACTTAGAGATTAAACCTCCTGTTCACCAGAAGTCAGAGTTCTGGCAAACAAAGAACTTCTAGACAGGCAGGGGAAATCTAGATTCCTGCTGTTTTTCACCTCATTAGACTCTCTGTGGGTTTGTGCAGTTAGTTTAATGTGTGTAAAAGGTGGGTATGGGGCTGTTCATGTTAGCCGACTTTTGCAATCCCTTCCCTTTTTGTGAAGAAAACTTCACCTGAAAGAGGAGAAAATGGAGGGATAAGAAGTAAAGAAGAATACTGAGAAAGAGGAGAAATGCAGGAGAAACTAGGAAAGCCAAGTGAAGAAAGAAAAAGCTCCCACAATATGATAATCAATAATCACCACAGCCTCCTGGAGAAAAACTGAGCTTCTGGATGTGTCTCACAGTAGTAGGAAGAGAAGGCTGGTAAAAAGTAGCTGAGAGAATAAAGCAACGAGAGAGTGTGCAAAGGAGAGTAACAGAGTATGTCCCCTAACTGCATGTCTCCAATCCCCTCACATAAAGAGATAACCGTCATTACTAAATAGAGATAGGAAGCAAAAGCTCAAAGGGTAGGATATGTGGATGAAAAAATAAGAGAGTAGATTAAATAAGACATCTGGATATAAAAGGTAAAGGAAGGACATAGAAAAGGCTGCAGGGAAGAAGGAGGCATAGGAAAGAGAATGTCAGCAATAGAAGAAGAAAAAATAAAAAAGGTGGAAAAGGGACCAAGCAGGAAGGGACAGGGAAGGAGAGAGTGAGGTGAGCAGCAGAATGAACAGGGAGGAGTAAAATCAAACTCAAAGTGACAGCCTCTTGGAAACTTTATAATAGGTCATTTATTCCAGTCATCTTCTGATCAAGCTGTAGGTCCCCACACTACACTGCCTTCAAGACAGTCATCTATGAATGGAGAAAAAAAGAGGAACCAAATTCTCCACAGTGCTGAAGGAGCCCCAGGGCAGCAGTCTTGCAGCTTTAACAGCTATGCAGACTTTATGCCAGACTACATTGCCAACAAAGGATGCTGTGCTTTAAAACATGTACACTTCTGATAAGGGAAGCCACTTACTTACACACTGGGCGTCACTTACATACCAGGTATACCTTTCAAGACCACATCAGAGACCCTGGAGGGCCACTTCAGGATGCAAAGACTAGAGGTCCATGCACAGCTCCCTTCTTGCAAATACAAATGTAGCAGGTTAAATGCCTTTCACCCACAGGTAGGATTTGTCTATTAGCTAACTGAAGAGACAGATTGGGCTTGTTCCATATCCACTGGGTCTTCTCAAAACCGAAAAAGCCCTATTTGTGTGGCATGCAAAAGTCCTCATATCTCAAGCCCTCTGATCTAACTCTGCAGCTCGGTTACAGTCTCAGTCAGTAGAAGAGAGTATCATCTTTAATTTGAGCTTGCTGAGTTCTGAAACATTAAAGCCCTCTCTTTCTGTCACTTTCAAAATTCTCCCTGCACTGTACTTTCTTACTGTGTGTCCGCAGTGTCCTTTAAAACGAGACTGATCAATCAGTTTACATCTGTTTTGTCCCGTGTTTGGATATCTCATTTTCTTAATTTTTTTCCCTTGTCTGACCCTATATTTATTGTAGATTAGGACATCAGAAACACTCCTCCCCCCACATCCCTGTCCCCACACACACAATTTGCACTGTTTCAGGCAACTTTGATTTGTTTTCCTTTCCCCAAGGAGACAGTTAGTGTAAAGCAAGCTGTGATAATGTATATATGACTGACCACATACATTTACAAGAGTTACTCCTCACATTGCTCCATTTCCACTCATAACCTCCATGATGGCTGTGGCATTGAATCATCTGATGATTTGTGAACCCACCAGCACCACGGCCAACAGGCACAGCATTTTTGAGGACACTTCATCAAAATGCCCTGGAGTTCCAAAAGTCTGCTTTGAAGTAGAGCAGTAGGAAGTTGCTTGAGTAAGTGGGACATCAAAGAAAGTATCCCCACAGCCAAAGTGAGCAAAAACTTCTTTTTACTCTAGACCTTTTCAGGAAGCATGACTGCTCTCCAAAACGCAAGAGCATGGGCAAACCCCTTCCATATTCCACCCACCATTTCTGCATGTCAGAGTTTTAAAAGACCTCTAGTCAGTTTGTTTCTTATTTCCATTTACCATCAGCCCTCATGTCACAAAATTCCCCTGGCATTTACTAGTTATTGGTCTTCTTCCCCACCTCTGCTCCAAGAGTCGGGGCATGATATTTTTCCTTTACACAGGGTGAAGTCAAACCTTATGTTGCACACAGCTACCATGCAATTCAGGCCATGTTATGGGACTTCTTTGTAGATTACTGCACTCTGTCTCCCGCACCTTAAGGAAACTGAAATAAGTAAGCTAAGTGAAAGACAACAGGCTTTATATGTTTTGTTACTTCAGCCCATGACTAGATTCTTTCCTTAACTAAAACCTTCCTATTCTCCTCTGTTTTATCAGTCTTGGCAGAGGTAGAAATGTAATTTACATTCATTGTGCTTCTACCTGTATGACAGTTTCCATCTCCTATCCTTTCTCCCTCCCTCCATATGTCCGATGTTTGCACACAGGAGGAAGACAAGAGATGGAAACTCTTGGAAACTGGGTGTTTTTGTCCTTGCAGCAGAGTTTATTTACTGCAGAAGGGAATTTGTGCCCATGCTATGACCATTCTTGTTCTTAGATCAACACGTTGGCAAAAACATGTTGTCCTTGAAGATGAGGCTATGACCTGGGACTGAGCATCTGCAACAGGAGCATGTGGTTCTGCTCTTCGCACTGCTGTTCCTGCAGTGACAAGCCCTGCCCCACAGCCAGGGCTGACGTGATAGAGAGGGGTGACTTTGGTATCCACAGGAAAATTCACCAGGGGAGACCAATGGTGAACAGAAATTGTATATAGCTGGCTATCTTAAGCAGTCTTCCCAGGACTTTCTCACCTGCTCCAAGGTAGCTCCTTGCATTGTATTTTTAATAAGGTCAGCAGGATCACATCTTCAAAGGAAACATCAGTCCCATCTAGTCAGAAAACACACAGCCGTTTATTGCTTGGTTTTACTCTCCAGGAGAGGCCCAGGACTGTTCACAGCTGGGCCCTGTGATGAAGAGGATAATATTAATTAAATCTTCACCCCAAAGAGTGTGAGTAGGCTAATTAACTTGCACTTAAAAATGCTTTAAAACTCTCATATAAAAGCAGCAGTGTCCTTCATTAGTTATTCCAAATCAGCTATTCCAATTTAATGGCATTCTTATTCTTATGTTTGTCTTGTATAAAAAAAGAGCATCTTGTGAAAAGGATCCTGTCATTTTTACATTCTCAAGAAAACTGCTGAAGGCCTGTATGTCATAGGTGGTATAAAGCCTAAAAAAAGTAAAAATAAAATCAATGAAGCATTGGAAAAAGACCAAAAATCTAGGAAGATATTATTGAATTAATCTAGAAAACCTGGAAGTCCTGATTAAGATTTAAAACAAAAGGTGTCAAGTACTTTAAAAACACTGGGTTTCATTTTGTTGGGTTTTGGTTTGGTTTTTTTTTTTTTTTTTTTTTGCAAGCTAATCTACTCAATAATTATGAAGCCAAGGAAAAACAGCAAAATAGCAGGGATTTTCTCATAGCATTGCATACCTAGATATAATGATCAATTCCGCAAAGACTTTTGGTGAAATTTTAAAAGGCAGAAAAAATGTTTTATACTAACAATGAGAGAAAGCAACTGTCATTTTACCAATATTCTATTGCTAAACAAGATAATATAGTAATAAAAGGATAACTCTCACTTCTACAGTGATGATCTTTAAAAGGCTGTATTGAATGATATGGTAACCTTTGTCCACAGGCTGGAAAAATAGCTGTCTCATTCAGCTGGTACAAAATCAGAAAACAAAGAATATGTACTGTTCATCTACTTTAATTCACTTATTATCTCAACAGTTCCATAGTCCATTATATTAGTTAAATAACCACCTATACTTAAATGCTCTTTATATAACTAAAACATTGGGGATGATCACAATGATAGTGCACAGCAAAAACACATTTCCAAACATGCAGCAAAAATGGGACACTAATCCTTACTGATTTTGCTGCCTGGATAGGACTGTTTAGCTTGCTTCCAACCTATTACATACAAATATAGACATATGCAGAGATGAATGCATTTTTAATTTTTAAGTGGAGAGGAGGGGATTCATGTGTGTTTTCCCATGCACTCCTTGTTCACAGGAAGCAGTAGCCTATAGAGAACATCAAAGCAGTAAACAGATCACAGTGCTCCCACTGAACATTTAGCTTAGCTGCACCTTCAATAGCCTTCCAAAGGACTGAATTGACGGAAAGAATTAGCTACAGAGATCAAATGTACCAGGTATATCTTTGAAATCCCTTCACAGTCCAGTATTTTGTTTATGACCGAAGCCCCTGAGCTGAATGTGAAAGCCAGTTTCCATGGATATTTAAATGACACTTTTATCAGGCATATTAGAATGACACACTTTGATATTTCGAAGTCTTGCAAGGTCACCTCTCAGCCACCCCTGAATTCATTTCTGTCTAGCAATCAACGTTTCTTGTAAGGAACAAGCAGTGTTTGTGGCTTGTCAGTGTGACCAAATTGCAAAAGAATTGAAAATGTGGAGTGCCAAAGCAGAGAAGATTAACCACACCAGCAACCTGTCACAGAAAACCAAAACCCTTTGCTATCTGTTCTTTTTGTTGCCTCCTGCTCCCCCACACTGCTTTGTGCTCCCTACGCTGCAGGACAAGCCACAGGTAATTTTGTGCTGTAAGCAGATACATCTGTAAACTGAAGCACAAGACCAAAGCACTGACTCTGCAAACATGTGCATCTACCTTTCCTACATTGAGGTCCCACTGAAATAAATAGGATTGCTCATTCAGCAAATCAGACATGTTTGAGGAAATGAGCCTTGCATTGGTATGTGACATATTTTAAGGCAGCATCATTTCAAGGATGGAAAAATATATCTTAGGCCTTCAGTGCAAGTTTTCTGTCATCACATGCAAAAAAATAAAATAAAAAAAATCAGCAATAGTAAAAACTGAAATAAAATTATTGGGAAGAAATTAGGAGCAATGAAAATGCTTTTCAAAGTAATGCTTCAATTCTGAAATAGCTATTATAAACATTTGTGCTTGCTATGGCTTGCAGTTAAATTTTAAAAATAGCACTTAAATATGCATGTTAATAACATCCAGAAGGCATTTCTTTCAAGCCTGTTTGGGCTCTTGAAGGGTTTAATTTAACCACAGCATTCATTTATGTCTAGCAGTTAGAATTTTCTTTTAAGCTCAAAGGAGCCTAGAGTTGTAACTATGATCTAATTGGTAAGGAATGAAGAATGTTTTTCGTGTTTTATAGACAGCATGAATCCTGATCATTTTACAGCGGTAAATTATAGAGTGCTCTGTTCACTGTGTATCCCTCTGGAAGTATGGGCCTATATCTCATTAAACTATAAAAATAACTTGCAGAGTTCGGCACTCCTCGAAAGCTATCCTGCCAAGGTGTGTTATTTTTATATCACTAATGCATATCAGCTAGTCAGTCCACAGAAAGTTAGATACTTTACTGAAACTAAATTAATTTATAGCTAAATCCACATGTCAGAAGGGATGCATGAGGAACCTAAACTTCTATAGAAAACAATAATTTGTTATTGATTTTCAGCTCCTTTTTAAAAGCAGCTGCAATTCATTGGTTTCTCAGTTCTTTCCTCTCTGGTACAAATGATCTATACAACGCTAGCAACATGACAAAGCAGCTCCTGTGGGTAAGGCAAATGACATAAAAGTCAAATGTGCTTTATCTCTTTTTGGCTTAAGACAAATAGTCCATCACTGAAACGTGAAAAAAAGATCAGAAGTGGGATGTTATGCTTTTTACGTATTTAACTTTTTTTTAAACATGTTTGTGATGAGGGAAAATATCTCCATTAAATGAATGATTTGCCTTTAAAATAAAACCTAGCATTTCACACATTTTTTAAAGCTATATAATTGTCATGTGATTGTATAGTCTAGCTGAATTTAACTCCACTAAAGGCAATACACCACAAATGACAGATTGTGGGTCTTTAATCCTGCTGTAATATCTTGGGTCTGTGTTAAAAAAAAAAAAAATCATCTGTTTGAAAGGCAGATGTTACAGAATTGCTACTGCAACTGCTGAAGTCTATGTTGCCAGCCCTTTAAAGCAAGGGTGGAGTGGTTTGAAAAAGAAAAAAGCAACTCGAGCCAAGGTAGGAATGAGCCCAGCACTAGGAATACTCTTCAAGGAGCGCAGCAATAAGATAAGAGCAATAACCTTCTCTTTTCTGCCAAGAGCACAGTGATTAACCACAAACATCTCCTTTCATAGCAAAATAGCTTAGATAGTCAACTAAATGATTCCCATCTTAGGACTATACAGTAAATCATTCAACAATAGCTTTTGGGGGTGGAATAAGAAATAAAAATGATAATAATTTTAAAAACACAGGCTTCTCTGTGATTTTTTCTTCCTATGGAGGAAAAAAACTGACTCTGTTGTTAGAAAATTTGGCCCACATTATTTCTTCTGCACAAGGTTTTGCTGCGAGTGCCACAGTACCTTCACTAAACAGCCTTAGGTCCAAACTCCTTCCCCCAAGTTTGGCTGTCTTGGCCACAGCCCTTCTTTAAACAGGATTTTCTCCTCAGAGAGCAAAGGGTCAGTTTCCCAAGAGAGGATGCCAGATAAATCATCACAGTCTGGTGTGTGAAACCCTTTGCATTTAGCTACTTCATGGTTATCAGCACGCACACCCTTGGAGCTGCAGGTTACAGCAGATCTTGGTCCCTCTAGGACTAATTCAACTCTCAAAGCTAAGGGACATGCAAAACTTGCTCACCTTTCATCTCAAGGTCACCCACAGCTAATGATGAACACAGGGAAAGGTCACTTAGATATACCAAACAGAGGGCCAGATTCAAAATAAATAATTGCCTTCTCAGGTGGTGAGTTTCCACACACAGACTTCTGGACCAGATTTCCACACACATCCTTGCAAATAAATGAAGAGGAGCTGAGAAGAGTAAACAGAAAATGACAAAAACTTTCTTACCTACTGCAAATCCCATCTACCTTCAACACATCCAGAAAAGCAGAAATGGAAAAGTTCTGAAATGAAAAGTAAATAATGAGAAAATTATTAATTCACAGAAATATTTATACCCATAAGGAGCCAGACAAACATGGAAACAGAATCAGAGAGGATGTCGAATGACAAAGATTTATTAGGCGTAACAGAATATGGCTGGAGTGGTTGCATCCCAATTATGTTCATTAAATCTACATTTGGAAAGAATAGAAAAAGAGGCAGTAAAATCTAACAGCCACCTCACAAATTTTAGAGAGCTACTAGGACCACTGTGAGAGGTAAGTCTTCCTGGAAAAAACAGAAGGACTAGGGATAAAGATGCAATCAGAGGCACATGTTGCTGTTGAAACGCATATAAGAACCAACAGCATCTGGGGCAACGTGCAGGCTGCTCTTGCCTGCCAGACAGCATGCTACAGGGAAATTTTAACTACCTGCCTTACTAGATGAAGTGGAAACCTGGGAATCAAACCCAGCTCTGCTTCTCTCTCCAATTTGGACTGTAACAGAGCACACAGAGATCTCAGTTCCTCATTTTCTTTTACTGGCAAAACAAAGACAATTCAGATTATCAAGCAAAAAAAAACCAGAAAAATTTACTAGTTGGGCAACAGAGGAGGATGGGGAAACAAGCTGAAAGAAGTTCCTAAATTAAATAGGGAACAACTTCGTAGTCCAGAAAGCTGGATTTTCACCAGTCACTGCACTACTCACCAGTAAGAGAAGCTGATCAGAAATGGGATCCTTTGTTCACATGAAGTTAGCAAAAAAATTAGTTCAAACTTCAATAATTTGCAGGATAGAGAGGGCAAATATCATTAGGAAATCTAGTCAAGCACAGCACAGGGGTTCAAAAGGCCCGTACAGCTTCTTATAGCTCAAACCCAAGTTAAAAAGCACAGCTTCCATGGGGTAGTGCTCAGAGAGCCGCTGACATACGTACACCACACAGGCACAGACGTACATTTCCTAAAGACAGATTTCAGACTACTAACATAGCTTCTCTCATCACAGAGGTTGATGTCCTCTGCCTTTCTTGACACCTGCAAAATATACATCCTTAAAGTTGTAAAATTTTCTTTTTTTGTTGTTGTTTATTATTCTCAACACAAATAATATTAATCCTAGTGCCTTAGTCTTTGGCAGTGCAGCACGTAAAGGCCTTGGCAAATAATCTCTCCCTCTTTCTGTAACCCTTTTAGTTGAAGATGCTTGCCTTAAACAGAATCTGATCTGTTTCTGAGGTGGTAAATGAGTGAAAAGTATCACTCAGATGAGAGAGCTGTGATGAGAACCACAATGCAAAAGGTTGGATCCCAAATATATATAGATTTATAGGAGTGGCATTCAACCACGTATAAAAGTTATAGGTGACTGTAATTACCCAAAGCACATAAATACCAACATGAGATAGGAGAAAGTATATATAAATTTAGAGAAACTTCATTAATATTGGCTCAGCATTACAAAGTGTAACCATCAAGTATGATCCAACATAATTATGGTTTGCAAAACTGTAATTTACTCAAATTTGAAAAGGCAATGATACACTATGTCATAAAAAATATACACATGCTGCCACTCAAATATTTGCAGTGTTGTAGCTCTTTAAGTATTTTGTATTTAATTTTGTTTAAGCCTGTGTAATTGTACTGTATCTGAAAATTCAGTATGAATGAGGCTGAAATAAGTCCTATTTCCAGCTGAACTGAATGTCTGTTGAATTTTAATGAGACAGATTGTCTCTTTTAATGTGTTTTTGTACAAATTGATTATATTAAAATATGCTATAATTGAATTATATGTTAGACTACTATTTAGAATTACTTGTTGTGTTATTAGCCCTAGATTCCTGCATAAACATTGCAAATTCTAAATATTTTAAATAACATCATTCAGAGTAGAAATAGGTAAATTACATAAAATTGATTTGTTTGTGTTATATAAAAGTGCAAGTATATGTTATTTTAAATTTTTTTCCCCACACTTTTTTATTTGCATTGCTCCTTTTCTTCTATGTAGATGAATCTGATGCTCAGGAAAAGAAACAAGGCCAAAACCTTGGAAAGTCATCTCAGTCAAAGATAAACTGTTATCTTTACATCCATTATCATTACCAGAGATCATTTTTTCACAGCTCCAAAATTCTCCCCAGTGGGCAGTAGTCCATCTTACTAAACTACCTACCTATAATTCAACCCCATTTCATGCAATTGTCTGTCTATGCTCATGAAAGTCCAGCTCTGAACTACAATGGAGACTATTTTCCATAGCCTCCAGGGAGGTAGCTAATTTTGTTGGCTGCCTCCATTCCATCCGTCTTCTAGTGAATAAAGAAGGGCTCGCCTTTTTCCTAGTACTGCCCACTCTCAGAAATCCAAACGTCTGTTCTGTGGAAAGCACTAAATTAGTACAGATGCTGAAATGCCAGAGTAGAAAGCTATTCATTCTCATGCAAACTCAGAATCAGCTTTCACAACCACAGTAAGTACTGACAGCTCTTGCAGGCACAGGACTAGGTCTCCAGAAGACAAAACCTAATATTTAAGTTTTGTGGGAAAAGCCCATGGCCAGAGTCAAACTGAACTAACGTCCTTCAGCAACTCATCTTTTCATATGGGTACATCCCACAATAAAATAGAAAATAAGAAAATGACACTGTTCCTTTACTCTCTAGTACTTAAAATAACATTTTAATTCAATACAGAACAGGGAATTCCTCCAATTCAGGTAATTTTGAGGATTTTAAGCATCCATCATCAACCACTGCCATAAAAAGAGCAATGGTCTGAATGGACTGATTCACATTACTGAATTCTCATTCAATTCTTACTGGTTTGACATGGAAAAGTTTGATCAATGGTGATAAGGAAAACAAAACGTTTAGTTGAAGGAACTAGCATGCAATATTAATGAGTCTTTTTCTAAACATTAGGTAAACTCTCTTTCTAGATCTCAGTCTATAATTCTCACAGAGAATCTACAGACAAGATAAGTGAACGTGATGCCATTTTTCTTGCATGAACAAATAATTTATAACATATTTGAAGCTTTTGACCCTTATTCAGTTATGGGCCATAAAATATCTAATTTAAAAATGATATATGCTGTCTTATTTCCATTAACATTACTGGAGTAGACAAAGATTCTTGTTGTGAAGGATGGTTACCTTTAAAGATTCCAAAGAGTAATTCCCTGTTATTGTATAAACAATGAAAAAATCACAGCAGCAACTTATCAAGTGCAGAATGGAGCTAGCTTCTGTGTGAATGTATAAAAAGAAAATTTGATCCATGGACAGCAGAAAAAAAGGCTTTTTTTATGGAAGTTATAAGCACTGAGTTAATTTCAACATTTTCTGCAGAAGGGTGTGATTTAGTGCTCCAGTAGTGCTGTTTTCCAGCAAAACTGTCACATTACTGCTTCCAGCAGGTATGGAAACTCAGAACAAGATTTTACTATTTTCTCCACACTGCATTCACCAGGGAATAAAAAAATTTCATCCTGAATGAAAACAAATCACACTGCATCCTTGCAAGCTTAGCCAAGCAGGATGACTATAGCTGGATAGTCAGTGTTGTAAGCTCTTTCAGATGAAGACAGTCTTTCTATATGACACAATCTGTTTGGGCTCATGGCTCCTATTCCTTGCTACTAGTAGAAAACAAATAAGTAATAATTTCTTGTGTGTACATAGATCTATCAACAATGTGTATTCATTTTCCCATACATCACATCAATAACTAACATGTTCAATTACACTGTGCTCATTTCCTTTCTTTTATGTCAGAACATCTACATTAATTTTAAGAAACTGCTGCTAATTTGCGTATGTCACTTAAATAACAATGTGTCCTGTGCTGTAAAATGAACAGGGGACCTACATCTTCACCATTGCCTCTAGCACAACCCCTTCCCAAAAACATGGCTAAATGGATGGGCAGTACAAAAAAGGTTCAGTCAGCTGACTTAGGGCCTGCTCATTAGCCTTGGAAACAAGTTGCAAAATCAAGTGCCCCTCATTGAAATTCCTTGCCCGCAATCCCTTTGCATTTATAACTGTGGGAAATCAGCTCCGCCACCTGAGCTGGCCTCAGCTGCCATGGCGTCACATGAAGATAGATGTGATCACTTACAGAGGTACAATAGGGAGCACTCTTCTGCTCTGCTTTCATCTCACTCCCTGATCTCAGATCAAAGCAGGAAGGCAAGCAGAGCAAGGGCATGTCTACACGGGAACATTACATCAATCTAGTTTGTTCACTCTAACAGCAGCAATTTAAATATATCTCATTGAAAGGCTTTTGCACTGGTTTGTCATGCCGGCTTAAAATATTTTCCTTGTTAATCATAACATCCAAACAGCTCTGTACTTGTCTGAATTAACTGCCCCAACTTCCCAGCCAATATTTCATGGCTCAGTGTTTGCAACTGTGATTTTTTTCCTGTGCTTTAGGAGGCTCACTTGAAATTAAAGAAATTTGTGGGCGGGTCAGCAAAACAGAGTCAAATGAATGCACCCCTTCAAATCTTTTCCTGGTATCCATTAGCATCATCAAAAGCATTACTCATCTGCTGTCGTGCAACATCAATGACCCATTACTTAACACTGTAATTATTGTAATATGAACTGAACAACGCACACATATTTGCCATTGCACCACTGGGCAGATTTTCCTTTTTTGCAGAAACAAGATGACTGGCAGCACAGTTTACAGAAAGACCTGCTTTCCTCATGGGAAAAAAATGAGCAGAGATCATCTGGGCAGAGCTCACAAGGAGCTGCAGCAGACAAACACCACCATGAAGCTTTTCCTTGGGTCACAGGGGCTGGAAGTTCAGCACGCATAGCCATCATAGTGCATGAGTTAATTCATTTGATGTTGGTAGATCAGCTGTCAGGAGTCCTGTTCTGGAGCTTTACCAGGTCACCTGGAGTCTTGTCCTGCCTGAGGCCATTGCATCATCCCTTCAGCAGCAAGTTTTCAGTCCTGATCCTTTGAGGCCTGTCAGACCACAAGGGAGAAGTCAAATGGCAGAAATAGGTGTTTCAGAGAGGTACCTGATCTTAAAAGCTTTAGACACTGAACTATGCTTGAACATGGGAACATAAACTCCTGAAACAGTCGGCAGTGCAGATGAAGTTGTTCCTCCTGCCATTCCAGAGAGGACGCTGCTGCAAAACGTTTTTATTTTAGCATATGGATATTTCCAAGGGAAGTCAGTTTCATGAGAACAGTTCTAATCATATCCAGCACAGTTCAAATCTGTCTCTGAAAATTAAGGATTTTAAGGACAGCATAGTGAACTGTCATTAAAAGAAAGCTCTAGGACAAACTTAAATTATGACTTTAAGGTGAGGTGAATTTTTCATCCCTGCTAATGAACCCATCCAAATAAAGAGCCATAAGGGTTTTTAATAAGATCAATATATTTCTTTAAATTATTGAATTTTCCTACAGGCTTTGAAAATGTGTCATCTCAGCTACTTAATGCATACAAAGTGTTTGAACAAAAAGAACTCATCCTGCTGACGGACCAGGAGAGCAACAAGTTTCTGATATTTGCTGCTGAAAACACACATTCTGGTGCTAACAGGTCTCTGAAACTTCATGGCTGCATTTGGGAACCCATAGTCACTCACGAGGGCAGATATATTTGTACACGATGCATGATATAACCCCAAAGTCAGCAGCTATTAAATTCAGGTCACTTATTAGCAGAGATTCATTCTCCATTTCCCACTTAATAACTTCAACTCTGTTCTCCATGGATAAAGAGTGATATTAAATGGCAATACTGTTACAGTTATTTGTGTCTCCAATGTCAGCCTGCACCCCACATCTGTCCACAGTTCTAAGAATGTGAACAATGGTTGACTTGGAGATGGACTGGTTCAAAATTATTTTGAGACAGTCAGTAATGGAAATATGTTTGTTGGCTACTTCCAATTACTCGAGGCACCAAAGTGCACAATTTAGCAAAAGTCATTACAAACCTAAATATATGTACATATGCTTTCACAATATTTCATAAAATTTATTAGTAATATTTTCAAAGAGATTAATTAAGTGGTTAGAGAAAACATTTCTTATGTTGTATTTTTGATGAAAAACAAAGAGAACAACCTGATACAAAAAAGCTGCAAAATTATATTAAATTAAAACTGCCTATTTTCTCTGTTGTCATATTTAATATGCTTTATGACTCTTTTAAATTTAGAATTAAATTAAGTGAAACATTAACCAGAGAGGAATGTTTTCACAACAAAAAATGCCCTAATAACTTAGTGTTAATGATACCAACTATATTCTTGATGCAGACCTTTGTCCTGCTTTAATACTTCCATGTTGGCACTATTGGTCCCAAAAGAAATTTCGTCTTCAAGTCTAAATAAGATATGCAAGCCAATTAGTAAGTAAATAAACAAACAGAACTAGTGGGTTTTATTTTTAAAACCTGGATGCCAGGAGTCACTTGAACTTACTTCTCCTCCCCTACAAGTTGGAAAATAATAGGATCAAGTGTATGTGCAGCAAAGTGCACTTATAGAGCAAATAAAAAACTAAAGATGTCATGCAAGTAGCAACAGGCATATGAGAATTGCCTGAGTAAAACTAGAAGAATCAAAGTTTTCTCAAATGTTTAATTGGGTCAACCTGTATTATGTCCTTGGACATAACCTAATCAGACACATAAAAAGCTTACATGGAAGACTTCACTAGTTAAAAGTGACGTTGTGGAAAGTGGGAAGGATAGGAAAGAGAACAGGCAGAAAGAAATAGATTTCTGAAGAGCTGCAGTGGGTTTTGCTATGTGGAGGAAAGAATCTCAATATCACTTAGTGATTTACCCTTCACGGTCCTTCTGACAACATACGGAGAAGCTACATAAAGCATTTTCCAGTCCTATTCAGAGCTCCCTAGGTAATCTTCATTGCAGATAAATATTATAATGCTTCAGCAGCTTCTAAACAGAGGACAAAAATTTCTGGTCAACAGAATATTGTGTTACTATGCAATACACATAGACACTACAGAGCATGGAAAGCTGTCTCAGAGTAAAGTAGTAATAATTCTCCATTACCATCTTCAAAAGACTTGGCTGCACTTCATCTTCATATGGCTCTGTACCAGAGCCTATGTCACGTATCTTGTTAAAACTTTTCCTTTCACGCAGACACAAACCCAGGAGAATCTGGGGTAGGAGTTGTTTAAATGTTAATTTACCTATGACAAAAATACTTGTGAAAGCATGAAGCTGGAAGAAAAAAAAAAGTGGGGTTTCATATTAAACAACAAAAGAGAACAAATAACCCAAACACAAAGATTGCTTCTTTCAAAACACAGAAAAACCATCACTTAGTAGTCACTGCCATAGAAAGAGCAACAGAGTCATAGTTTTTATGAACTGAATATGCAAAAGTGGACATGCCATTCATATACACAAACATAACTATTTTCTGCAATGATTTTAAAGTTTAACCCATTGGCTGCATACAAAGCTTCAACAGAAAAAAAGTGAAAGCCTCTAGAGAAACACAGGTGTACTTTTATCCTTCTAACTTAAGACCATATAATAATCAAACTGATCTAATTCAAAGTGATTTGATTGACAGAGCTGCATAATCTATTTGCAGAATATGTATTTGGAACATCTTTACCTTCTGCATGAGTCAAGCAATATCTTCTTCTATATGTTTCTACCTTAACATTTGGCAAGCATGGCTTAAAAATCAATGTGCATAGCACTTGCTAATACCATTTGCCAGAATGTGTCTGGTAAAATTATTCTTAAACTAGTGACCTTCAGATTGAAATAGTCAGTTATAGTAGCCCTAACATAATATGGAAATGATTTCACATCACTAATATCCCTGAGAGAGAGCCTAGTTTCAGTTTCTTCAGGGACAGAAATTATTCACGCAGCACTTGCTTTGAAGTTGTAACTTATGTGCAATTAGCAAACTATTCATAGCTGAAAAATGCAAATATGATAAAAAGAAGTTACTAATTATAATGATTTGTTAACCTTTCCTTTTCCAAATATGTGAGGTGACTTGGAAATAACCCTGTGTCTTTTTAAATTACTTCACAATCACAGCTTCATTCAAGTTTGACAGTTAATATTTTTGTACATTACCACAATTACACCAAACATTCATCACAGCTAGTTGGTGGGTCAATGCTGGTCTCCCACATTTCTAAAAACCAGCCAGTTTTCTACTTCTTGTCAGGGTAAATTTTAAGATCAGAAACTAATGACAAATGAACTTCAGTAGGCCACTAATTGCCAAAAGTTATTATTTGAAAGGCATTTTCTGGCTCCAGGAATCTTTTTTTTTTTTTTTTTGCCAGGCATAGAATATTCATTTGTTCAGTATCGGTCATAATCGTTAAGGCAAAATGGATACACTAGCTGTCCTGGATGTAACATTTTTATGACGGTTTTACAAAAAACAATCTAAACCTACCAAAAAAACAGAATTCTTCTCTTCAGTTAGCGTTGATTTTTCAAATATTTGCAAGTAAAGAGAAGTTACCTGAGTCTGGTGTTGAAAATATTCATTTAGTGTGTATTGCAGTAAAAAACAAGTAGCAGAAAAAAGCCCACATGAAACGCTAAGCATAGAAGGCATTATACAAAGTATTTTTTTTTTTAAACAAATATCCTTAGTAGATTGAAAGAAAAATAAAAAATCTTTGATAAGAATTAAATTGGAGATGGAGCCTGTCACCATGGCATATGCTTCTTTACCTTAAGCAAGCCAAAGGTATCGTTCCTTCATGAAAAATCTCAGGTCAGATCTCAGAGCAGCTCTGCCAGCCAAAGCCAGTGATTACTTGAGACTTTCAGTTCTGCAGCAGGACAAAAAAATATGTTCCCAGTCCTCCCAAAATTTCAAAACTGATAGTCAGATGACTTCATTTTAAAACCCACTGAGATGACAGAGAAAAAACAACCTGCTACACACTGTCTTTGTCTCTGTTAAAAAACACTGCAGGCAGGCACAGAACAGGACACACCTAAGTCCATTAACAATTACTCCTAGCCAAAATCTGACCATCATGTTTTGAATGATGCTCTGACATACACTGAGGCTACAGACAACATCATTCTTATCAAGATAAACTTCACTTTTTCCTCAAATCAGCACTACTGAGATAAAACTTTTGGCAATGAGTGGAAGTAAAGCAATATGCTGCACAGACTATCAAGGAATCGGGTGGATCCATTTGCTCTCTGGCATTTATAGCTTAACAAACAGCACTTCTCAAATGATCATGCTGCAGTTTGATTTACTGTTGTGAGTAAGTCAATAACCTTTGCAGCTGCAAAAGCAGCAAGTGCTTTAAACAGAGGGGTTGGCCAGAGAGATGTCAAAGGTTCTTCTGTTCATGAAGAGCAACAGAACTGAAAACCACACAAAGACCATCCTTCTTTATAATGTGATCAGCCAGATAAACTGTGAGAACCTCAGAAAATTGTAAAGAAGTAGGTGGCTGCACATGGATCCTGTAGCAAAAGTCAAGGAATGAGAAAACAGTTATTTTTATTAAACAAGTTCTTATTGTGGATTAAATGTATTTCATCACTCTCTACTGCTATTGTTGTAATACAGATGGCAATTTAAGACATGATAGAGGTGATGGTATTATGACAACAAGCTCTCATAAAAATTTATTTAATGTAATTTAATGTATTTGTGTAGTTCCATACATCAGAACAAATTTGTCATGAGAAAATTTTGCTAATTGTTCTAATAATACCCATTATGTTGACAAGAACTTCTCTGGTTTGGACCCTGGAATGGACAAACTCTTTACTGATAGAATAAAAAGCACACTCTAGTTTGCACAGCAGTGCAAAAATGCAAGCATACAGGGGAAAAAGGCTGAGGAATTTTCACCACATAATTTCATGACACATCTCTGAGTTGTTCAGCTCAGTTGATTGAGATGGATTACTTCAATTAAAATACATCTGTCTGAATACATTGCTATTGCAGAGGGCACCCAGTGGCACTGTCACACATTGTGTTACAAGTTCTTTTTGTAGACAAGTGAGCAGTCTTTGGTTTACACAAAAATATCAAGCCATCATTATTTTTTTAATTCACATTTCTTGGAAAAAATATGGTATTTTTCTCTGCATTTTAGTCTCCTGGCTGAGCCTATTGCCCCAACACAAGTGCTCTGCTGGAACCGGGCAGTCAGGTTTGTGATCACCTCTGCTAAGGAACAAACACACACCCTACATAAGCTAATTCCAGTAAAATAACATCCTGGCTCAGCAGTACTAATTTCTCCAGTGAGAGCATAGCTTGCCATGCCTCAGCTTTTGCTATCATTTACTGGAGGGTGACAGTATGATCATAAAGAGGAAAATGTATATAAAATACGTTAAAGTATTCATATGTAATTTTATTCAAATATGCTTTTTTTTTCCCTGTTAAACATGGGCATTGATCTGAGATTCTATTCAAATACAGCAGCACAGATCATTTTGATTATTTTGCTGGGAGAAAAAGTAGATATTGCTTCCCACCTACAGGAAGAAAGATCTCAAATAAATCAGATCTGGTGTGAATGTAGCTCCCACAGATATCTCCACACTAAATTCTTTAGTGACAAGATTGCTAGTATGAGTTACATGTCCGACATTAAACAGTGAGAAAAAGGTGGTAAGTGGGAAAGTAATATCATTTGCACTGATAAAATAAGACTATAAAGACAGCTGTAATCTACACAAAGACAGGATAGATGAGGACGTAAAGTAGCAAATACAAATACTGTTACTCTTTGGAAGCTTCTTTTTCAGATCCCTACATTCACACACCTTTTTCTACCACCCCTAAAAGCACATCTTTAAGATGACTGAAAGAAACCCAGACATTCTTCAAAAATACTCATGACTTCCTTTATAACAATTTGCTTTCAAGGTGAGTGTATTGGGTTTGTGTGGCAAGGGTTTGGTAACAGGGGAGTTACAGGGATGGCTTCTGTGAGAAGGTGCCAGAAGCTTCTCCTGTGTCTGACAGAACCAATACCAGCTGTCTCCAAGATGGACCCGCCACCAGCCAAGGCCAAGCCCGTCAGCAATAGTGGTAGCGCCTCTGGGATAACAGGTTTAAGAAGAGAAAAAAGTTGCAGTGGGCACAGAAACAGCAGCCGGAGAGAGGAGTGAGAACATGTAAGAGAAACAGCCCTGCAGACCCCCAGGTCAGTGAAGGAGGGGGAGGAGATGCTCCAGGCGCCGGAGCAGAGATTCCCCTGCAGCCCGTGGTGAAGACCATGGTGAGGCAGGCTGTCCTCCTGCAGCCCATGGAGGTCCACGGGGGAGCAGATATCCACCTGCAGCCCATGGAGGACCCCAAGCCGGAGCAGGTAGATGCCCAAAGGAGGCTGTGACCCCGTGGGAAGCCCATGCTGGAGCAGGCTCCTGGCAGGACCTGTGGCCCCATGGAGAGAGGAGCCCACGCTGGAGCAGGTTTGCTGGCAGGACTTGTGAGCCCGTGGAAGGGACCCACACTGGAGCAGTGTGCTCCTGAAGGACTGCAGCCAGTGGAAAGGACTCGCATTGGAGCAGTTCGTGAAGAACTGCAGCCCGTGGGAAGAGTTCATGGAGGACTGTCTCCCATGAGAGGGACCCCACGCTGGAGCTGGAGAAGAGTGAGGAGTCCCCTCCCTGAGGAGGAAGGAGCAGCAGAGACAAGGTGTGATGAACTGACCCCAACCCCCATTCCCTGTCCCCCTGCGTTGCTGGTGGGGAGGAGACAGAGCATTTGGGAGTGAAGCTGTGCCCAGGAAGAAGGGAGGGGTGAGGGGAAGGTGTTTTAAGATTTGGGTTTATTTCTTGTTTTTCCTCAAGTCAAGTCTATTTTGCCCATGATAATAATTGCTGAGTGATCTCCCTGTCTATCTCAACCCACAAGCTTTCTGTTATATTTTCTCTCCTCTGTCCAGCTGAGGAGGTAGAGTGATACAGCAGCTTTGGTGGGTACCTGCCAACCAGCCAGGATCAACCCACCGCAGCGATCTTTCAGCTGGACAAAAAAGGCATAATTATTACTGGTTTTGAAAGAGCCAAATATTTAAAATTTAAATGCCATAATGCAGCAACATTGCAACAACAGTACATTGAAGGGAATAACAGTTCCTTCCTGTTTAAAAAAAACCAACAGTTATTTATTGCAAATTTTTAGAATTTACCATTTACAAAGTAAGGAATATGTACCCTTGGTGGAAGACGACCAGGTCAGAGAATACTTCAGCAAACTGGGCATACATAAGTTCATGGGCCTTGATGGGATGCACCCATGAGTGCTGAAGGAGCTGGCAGATATCATTGTGAGGCCACTCTCAATAATCTTTGGTCGATCATGGAAAGTGGTAGAAGTGCTCAGAAACTGTAGGAAAGCAGAAGTCACTCCTATCTTCAAGAAGGGCAGGAAGGAGGACCCAGGCAACTACAGGCCAGTCAGCCTCACCTTGATCCCTGGGAAGGTGGTGGAGCAGCTAATCCTGGAAGCCATTTCCAAACACATGAAGGTCAAGAAAGTCATCAGGAGTAACCAGCCTGGATTTACTAAGGGGAATTCCTGCTTGACCAAGTTGATAAACTTCTACAGTGAAATGACTGGACTGATAGATGAAGGGAGAACAATGGATACTGTATACCTAGACTTCAGTGAGGCCTTCGTCTCCCATGAGAGCCTCACAGATAAGCTGTTGAAGTATGGGCTGGATGAGCAGTGATGTGGATGGAGAACTGGCTGAACAGCTGGGCCCAGAGGGTGGTGATCAATGGCATGAAGTCTAGTTGGAGGCCAGTAATTCGGAGGGTGAACGAGTACTGGCACAGGTTGCTCAGAGAGGTGGTGGAATCTCCATCCTTGAAGATATTCAAAAGCCATCTGGACATGGTCCTGCAAAAATGGTTTTGATGGATCCACTTGAGCTGGGGGTTGGACCAGATGACCTCCACATGTCCCTCCCAACCTCAGTCATCCTGTGATTCTGTGATATCTTTTAGCTTGTGAAGGAGGTAAATTTTTATTTCAAAAGTAAACAGAACTTACACTGAGTCAAAATGTGGCACTGCATCAAGCCCAGTTTCAAACTCATCTTGTAGGTCAGCAATGATAGATTTTGGATTCGATTCTGGCACATGAAACCTTGTAATGTTTCTCTTAACTTTAGCTAAACAAGTAAATCCTTTGTAAAAATATATTCTACTTATCCCTCAGGGTCCACCCCTGACATTCACTGCTAACCCAGACTGACAGCTGTGAAGGGGCCACCCTATGCCCATTTTTCCGGGCGGCAGAAACGAATGTGGCAGCTCCAGCACTGTGGAGCCAGAGCAGCGAGTCAGACTGCTGCTGCTGCTGCTGCTGGTTGTCCCTGGGAAGACTCCTGCTCCCCAGAAAGCTCTGTCCCCCATGACAAACCCATCCTTGCGGGCATGTGGAGACGCAGCCCTCAAGGGCAGTCCTACTAGCCTTATGGTTAACCACTTACCAGTTAAAAACATTTCCTGTTAAAAGATGATGTAAGTCCATTCCTTGCAAGGTTCTTCACCCCAATAATGACCTAACATTTAGTCCATGCCATTCAGCACATACACAACTACACAACTGCTGAAAGCCTTATTTTCTATCACCTTACCTAAGAGCAGCTGGGAAAAGCCTTCTATTGAATTAGTTTATTATTTTGTGCTGTTTTTATTTGATAAGCCCACATAAAGCCATCTTTTGAGCCAGGGATCTTCTTGAGTTATATCCAGAAATAAGTGTCAGTGACCCACATGTAGCACACAAAAAGGCTTAATTTTTTAATTAGCAAAACTAAATGAGAGAGATGTAGTAACAACACTTCTTTCTGAGTCCAGCATTATTTTTCTCTCAGGTAACAGATGAGGGCTGGTAATGCTTTTCCCAAACTAATCTCTACCTCAGAACACAGTTCTGATTAACAGGTTAATATACGTACAATTTATTTTTAAGCTTAGTTACTTTTTTCACCCTTTCAAACACTATCCTATATTAATCTTAGCACTCATGTCAACAAGGAAGAAAGCTGTCCCTATTGTCCCTTGGCATTTAAGGCTGCATTCAATGCAGATAAGTTTTGTTTAGGAACGTACAGGGTTTGCTGAAAACAATCACTGGAGATAGAACCTTAATTTAACCTCAAGCCTGTAGTATTTCCCCTGGGACATGGATGACTGATAACACAGCAGAGGGCAAGGAAAGCACAAAATTATTGAGAAATGGAAGCAGCAAATCTCCAGTGTTGAATTTCTTCCTCTAAATCACTGTTTATAAGGATAGTCATGCATGTCTGACTCAGTCTGGAGACAGTAAGATGCATCTTAAAAGAGTAGTTTTAAAATGCACTGATAGTGGATATTTTTGGAAGTCATTTCCAAAGCATATGAAATACAGTTGTCATATATTCATCTTAAACCAATTCTGATTACAGAATCCAAATAAACTTGCTCATAGTGTACATAGGTACAAGGTAGGTCAGCAGTTGCTAATTTACATAAGTCCTTAACAGAGAGCTTGATAACATTTCCCACAGGAACTTTAGAAAATGGTGTTAATGAGCATTATTAAACCTGCTTCTGTAAGCAAATAGATCTTTATTAACTGAGGTTGCATGTGATGTTTCCCTGTGTTATAGCCTTAAATGGGCAACATGAAAAACTAGATGGTATTTTGTTTTAAATAAAAAGGTTTTCTCTTTTCTAAACTTAAAATAAAGCTATTCTGTTAAGGTTAAAGGTTAAATAACCCTTTTATTTATTAATGATAAATTTAATTGCCCAAAGCCAAATTGAATACAAGCTGATTTATGTTTTCCTTTCTATAGTGATAAAAAAAACATCCTTAGTAGACACAGCTAGAAAAGGTTGCCCTGGCTTCAGAATCCTTGCTTTCAGAATGGAAGAATTCATTCATTTAAAATAGAACATGTGAATATCCTTTATCAGACAAAAAGGTGAAAGGAAAACCACCCTTGTGCTATGGAAAAAAAAAAAAAAAAGCTAATTTTATTGCAACTCCAAGTATGGATTCTCTTTTAAGCACATCTTCTGAGTTGCAAAACAAAAGCCATTTTTCTTCCTGCTATCAACCATAAAGCATCCAAATCCCTGAAAAAAAAACAAAGGAAATTGGAAGAACTGAGTTAAATTTAAGCCCAGATTTTAGGGAGAAAATTTACATCAATAATTGAACCAATACAGTAGCCTCTTAGTATAAAATCAATTATATGCAGTTAAAGAAGCATTCGTGTTTCATTGTTAGAGGTTGTTGCAATTTATTTTCTAATAATAAAAAGCAAAATACCAAATCAAAATCCTCAGCTGATACTTTAAAATACTTGCATATTTGCAGAGAAAACAGAGATTGTATTTTGATAAGACTTTTAGCTCAACAGAAGGGCAGGGCAAAATGTAACCCCTGAAGACAGCATCCTGCGCTTCATATTGAGCAATGGCTAATGAAATCCTAAGAGGGTTTGTTACATAAGCCAGTGGACTGAAGAAACCTTTAACATGTAGGAAACCAGAGTTAATTAAACTGTTACGGGTATCCTATCCATCATCCCACCAGACCACTCTATTCTAAACCTATTTACATTTTGCAATTGAAAAAATGTACTTGGCGTGGTTGATAAACCATGTTTACTGTCCTTATTGATTTGACATTTGTGCATAACCTTTATGCTTTAATTATCTAATAGCATTTCCTGAATCTTTCTCTGGTACAGAAAGTATTTGATTTCCAAGCAATTAGACATATCTGACAATTAGCAGACAGTAAGAGTGTTCCCTTCAACAAATTAATCAGTTTGAGAAAGCACTAGTTCATCACTGCACTGAATTTGCTGAAAGTTGTTTTATTGAATCTTATTTCAACCTGCTTCAGTACCTTAGTGTAATCAAAGTGCATTTCAACTCTGCTCATATTTCACTCACAGGATAGATTGCCTTTAAGGATCTTCCTTTCCCATATAATAATTCTGAAACCTAAATGCAACATAAAAGAATTTAAACTTAAGGTTAACAGCTGGTTGCATTTGTGTGGATCAGCAGAAGAAATGAGATCAACTATTTTCTAATATGTATAGGGTCAAGTAAAAGAAGAAAACTGGTCACTGCAATTTAAATTCACCTTCTATTTTGAATCTTTGATAAGACAGATAAATTTTTTTTTCCTGTTTGAGATACAGTTTCTGAGGATTTGCTTTCAGTACATTGCGTGTGTTAAATCACTTTATGATATTTTTAAGCTTTTATCCATGACTTAATTATTCTAGCACATATTTCTGCCAAAAGTCTTCACATTGCAGCATTAAAAGTCACTGTAGTCAACTTATGGAAAACACACCTGTTTCTTTGGTTTGGAGACATTTCTTCAGAGAGAAAATCTAGCAGTGAAAATTTAATAATGAAAATATTTGCATGTTTCACATTTATGAAAGAATATGTGCAATTCTGTCTTACCTGTGAAATGAGACGAGCGACTTGAGATCAAATGTTGAAGCTTGTATTTGTGAAAGGTAGCATCTTATCTTTTCCTGCGTAAATGGACCACATCATTGTGAAAGGGGTCTAAGGCACCACATTCAGTTGAGAGAAGTTTCTCCCAATGCAGGTGCTGCGTGAAAGAGCTGTACCATCACAGTCTCTCATAAGCCTTAACGCAAGAAGCAAAATACGTTGGAGGCAGGAGCCACGTTTTGCTCTAGACTGCAGCACAAACCCTGTGAGCTCCTGGTCATCACTGATAACTTTCAATTAACCTGGACATACATCATAATTTAAATAGCTTCTCCCCTTCTGAACATTATCCAACATCATTACAAAGAAAGAAGGGGTGTAATTTGCGCTTCAGAGAGGGGCAGGATCAAGATGACAGAAATTTGGCTAAAAGCCTTTGCTGGACTTCAAATTTTACACTCTGCCTTTAGGCAGTGCAACCCAGATCTTCCAGGGAGAAGAGCTACATGGTTATACCACACAGAACTACAGGGCTGTACCACACACAAACCTGGTGCTTCTTAGGCATCTCCAAAATACAATACTTTGATTTAGGTAGTGTAAGAGCAGTCACGCACTTTAGATGGTGTTGCTGGCAGTTTTACAAAGCAATTTTACTACAAATGATTTATAAACTAGAGCAGAAGAGAGATTTCTCTCAGATGGAAGGGGAAGACTGTAATCTGTTTCCTTTCTTCACTTTTTTCACACTGTGTAAGCAAGAAACAAAGGAAAATAAACAATGTTTTGATACAGTAAGCTAATTAAAAGCTGACCAAGAATCTAGAGTTAAGATGTCAGAAATTAGTTATTATTTTTTGGTAGCAATCAGTAAGTGTGGCTGGTTCGTCTCGTTCTTTCTTCCTGAAATAGTACTTAGCCATCAGTTCTCATCCAGAGAGTTATTTCTAAGAAGAACACATTTATCTCATCCAATAAAATGATACCCTTCTTTCAACCTAAGCTTTTGGTATTTTTATCACCTTTTACCTCATCTTTAAGCAACTCCCTTGCTCCTCAGAGAACTTTATATTTAATCAGGGCATAACAGCCTGGACTCAATCCCATGTCCATGTGCAGGCAAAATTCTCCTTGCCCATGAAATAATTTCATAAATTTTAGTGAGATTTTGGCATGAGCATACAATCACAAAGAATGGCACTTGGTGAAAATCAATGAAAAACTTTTTTGCACTGGCACAACACAAGTATCTTTATAGTTCACCAATAACTAGTTTGGACATCTTGCTCTAATTTAAGAGTTTAAATATATATATATATATATATATCTCCACCTTTAATTCTTTCACAGAATATTGCTTTTGTTTCCTACATAGTATAGAATGCTGTGTGAAAAAAACATGCTCTTGGACAAGTTAAAAATAAAAAAAAATGTTGGTTTCCTCTCAGCTAATTCTTGAATGGAAAAATGTGAATATCTGTCTCTGATCAGTGGAGTAATTCAAGCAGTAAAATATCTTGCAGTGGGGCAGATCTTGGCTGCATTGCTTGATGTTTATTCCATCCTTGTATACAGAAAGTCTTGATATGGAACCCTATTGTTTGTGTTGGCACCTAAGAGCAAGCCTATAATGCAGGCTTAAATTTTCCTCCATATTAATAATTTGAAGATGCCTTCTTTCCATATCCCATTATTTTGCTAGAGGTGCCATTCAGAACTGAATTTTGATAAATTCAGCCTGGTGCCTCTGTGACTACTGCATTGGTACAGTAGCTTTAAATATTTATATTGTGCTGGTGGTGATAATTATTATTTCAACTCAGTATAGTTTTAATGCATTTAAATGTCAGTGTTTCTCTGTTTAATTCATCATGCATACGTTCAGATGCTTGTATACATATATTCAGTATGCATCTCCAAGGACCTAAAAAGACCTATTCATATTTTAGCAGCTGTGAGAAAGTGAGGACAGATTTCCTTTACATTCCTAACTGTAAACATTAATTAGGTGCTTGACACTCATTAATGATTAAAAAACTCTTTGTAAAATAATCCATCATAATTCTTTTATTACTATGCCAACCCGAAGAACTATTTCATTGTTCCGTGGCATCTCTGATGGCAAAGTTTAAAATTATGTGTTAAAATAAAATCCATTTATTTACTCAGCTTGTTTCCATGGGAAAAAAGGGGGTTTGCTGTGATGCCTACTAAGTTTCTGAATGCAAGAATGTCATGCCTTATTATCTGTTTGTATGCATTTGTTGAAAAGCCATTATGCAGTTGCCTATACACTCAGTGTTTCTTCTCTGGCTTAGCCATTGCAGCAGAACAGAATCTCAAAAACAGGAATTTGAACATTTTCTCAAAAATATTAATAAAATGCTGAGGTTTATTACAAAAAAGAAAAAAGAAAAAGAAAAAGGAAAAGAAAAAGGGAAGGAAAAGAAAAAGGAAAAGAAAAAGAAAAAAAGAAAAAGGAGGAGAGGAGAGGAGAGGAGAGGAGAGGAGAGGAGAGGAGAGGAGAGGAGAGGAGAGGAGAGGAGAGGAGAGGAGAGGAGAGGAGAGGAGAGGAGAGGAGAGGAGAGGAGAGGAGAGGAGAGGAGAGGAGAGGAGAGGAGAGGAGAGGAGAGGAGAGGAGAGGAGAGGAGAGGAGAGGAGAGGAGGAGAGGGGAGGAAAGGGGAGGAAAGGGGAGGAAGGGGGAGGAAAGGGAAGGGAAGGGAAGGGAAGGGAAGGGAAGGGAAGGGAAGGGAAGGGAAGGGAAGGGAAGGGAAGGGAAGGGAAGGGAAGGGAAGGGAAGGGAAGGGAAGGGAAGGGAAGGGAAGGGAAGGGAAGGGAAGGGAAGGGAAGGGAAGGGAAGGGAAGGGAAGGGAAGGGAAGGGAAGGGAAGGGAAGGGAAGGGAAGGGAAGGGAAGGGAAGGGAAGGGAAGGGAAGGGAAGGGAAGGGAAGGGAAGGGAAGGGAAGGGAAGGGAAGGGAAGGGAAGGGAAGGGAAGGGAAGGGAAGGGAAGGGAAGGGAAGGGAAGGGAAGGGAAGGGAAGGGAAGGGAAGGGAAGGGAAGGGAAGGGAAGGGAAGGGAAGGGAAGGGAAGGGAAGGGAAGGGAAGGGAAGGGAAGGGAAGGGAAAAAGAAGCTCCTTTTGACAAACACGACTGGAATGCATTTAACCATGCATTATTGTTAATGCATTTAACAATAATGCACAGAAGAAAGGAACATCATATTCCCAGGAGGCCTGACAAATGATTTCCAAGGTCAGGCATATGCAAAAAAGAAACAACAGCTCCTCACTCTACATCCTGTCACAGCATCTCTCCTTATGCTACCTGTAACACTGCCTCTGTTCAGTCTCCTTGAAGTGTTATGAAGGCTGCCATGTAGAATGGGTCTGCTGTTGTCCAAAACATGAGACTGAAGCTGCATCTTGTCAGTATACAGTTAACAGTTCAGAGAATCCCTCTATTGATTTTCTTGGTGTGACTCCACCCTGGCTGTTGTCTCAGCCTAATGCTGTGTCTCCAGAAAGTGTAATAGTAATTGACAAGAACAGAGTGTCAGGACTAATTAATGTACTCTCGTTATTGGTGAGAGTGCTAGTTTTCAAAGAATGTCCTAGCTGTTATTTATGGCATTTAATTAAGGTACAATCTTATCTAAATAATCAGTGTGTTGTAAAATAGAAGAGTGAAACTACATAGCTGCAATAAGCCAAACAAAACATGCACAACCACATTTGCACAGAACATTTAGACATTTTTGCAAGTCATGAGAAATTTAGGAAATTAGTAGGGGTTTTTAGCTTTTACAAGGCATGTGAAAGCATTCTATGCCTTCTAAATGGATTTACTCTAACTGCCTAATTCATTATGCTAAAACCATGAAGCAATTTCCTATTCAAAGCCCAGCTCACAGGCTCTCTGTTGTCAAGTATTTGAATTTCAGATTAGAAATGTGTTCATTTGGATAGCATGAAAGGAAAGCTTTGTTGTCAGCTTTGCTTTATGTTCTGCCAGCAGCCAAATCCCTCTTCTTCAGCGGTCACCAGCAAAATACCAGACCTCCACTCTGGTCTCGACTATCTTGAAACAAACACAAATGCCTTTGGCCTTTATGACCTAAACACTGGTTTGAGGTTTGCTGTTCTCCTGTCTCCCTTAATATTTTTTTAGGGATTATTTCTGACAGATGATATCAGCAAATGTTTAGATTGCATCGAGTTTTTCTCATCCCTACAGAAGGGGAGGGAAAGGAGGGAGAAAGCATTTCCACAGTGGGGGAGAAGAGTCAGGACATTTGGTCCTGTTAGAAGCTCTGTAGTTTGTTATGGAACAGCAAGCTGAAATGGCTGCAGCTCTTTTACCCTCAGCGTGTTTCCAGCTATCATCTACATTGAATTTTAACTATGCTGCTGCTTGCTTGTTAGCAGCTATTTCTTTGCTGTCTTGGAAAAAATACAGACAGCTGACAAAAGTCAGGGGCTGCATTTCATGCAGGGTAAAACAAAGTTACTTAATACAGCCTGCAGGACAAAAAACCCCAAGCATTTGTATCTTCGGTTAGTAGTATGGAAGTCAAGGAATTCGAGCCACATTTCTCACAGGAAAGAGTTCTTCCATTACTGTAACCTATTTCTTCTAGGTTTAGGGTCTACACTGTGGAAGGACAAGCCCAGCACATCCTTCTATTAATTAGAAGCAAACATTCACACAAGGAATGTTGTAACCTAAACATGAACTTCAATGGTTGTAACATAGCTGGAAAGAAAAATAATTACTAGCAGCTATAGAAGACATTGAGATATTTATAATCCCTTTGCTTTTGAATACAATAACCCCTATGTAGTCATAATAAGCTCTTCAGTATAGGAAATGGTAATAGAAGATCTCTCTCCTGATACTGAGGCTGTGCAAATAATTGATTTCTCAGCTGAACAGATGAAGTGAAAGAAGAAACAACAACAAAAAAGCTTCAATCCAGGCTGAATTTAAATTTTCTCTTTTTTTCTTGCATTAATGAAAGAAAGCAGAGGCAGGAAGCATTTCATGTCCTGCTGGACTCTGACTGAAACATTTCACCCTGGACAGCAAAGAGGAAAAGCAGGAGTCAGCTGAGGAAGAGGCAGTGGCGCAGGGACCTTTGCCCTCCCACCTGATGTGCGTGTTGGTGCACTGGGGGGTGCCTGCACCGCAGTCCCAGCAACAGCAAAGAGGATGCTGCTACCTCCAGCTACAGCACACCGCGACGAAGCACGTGGGTCCCTTGGGGGGCAAACACTTACACCTTCTTCCTCTCCGTAATTCCCTCTGTAAACCTCTGCCTGCCAAACCAGGCTATGGGAGCCCCAGGTCCCCGTCCCTTCTCCACTGGGTGAAAGATGCCTGAGTCAACACTTTGCCCCTTGCATAAAGAACCACCCCAGCAGCTAGAGGTGAGTGTCCTAATCAGCAGTTTAGAGACACCCTAGGGAGTCACTTTTTAGAGGTGTTTAATGACTCTTTAGTTTCTATGCAAAGTGGCACAGACCCCAAAGAAAGTATTGAAAGAGCCCCACCTCACTGAACCCAGAGACTGCTCAGGAGTTCATCTCAGTTCATCGAAAGTGGGAGGTCTCCGCTGAAATCCCTGTCCAAAATTGGCACAAAGCAGGTTTCTGTTTCCACGTCTGGCTCCTGGGAGAGTGAGCACTGAGTATTTCACCCAGCTTTAAATGACACATTGTTCCAACATGTGTTTTTAAGTGTTAAAATTGAAGACAAACGAAGACATGCCTCTATGCCCATTAATAAGGCTCCTGGCACCCTATTTCATGGTTAGCAGAAATGAGCCTAAAAGCCTACAGAGTTTAAATTCTCTAATTCAAGAATTCTCTTGTACTCCAATTGTGTATGCTTTACAATATTTAAATGCAAATAATATTCAGGTCAGGTTTCTGACTGGCTGCTAAATACCCTGTAGTTAGTTCTCTTGTGGAATTTGTTTCCTCAACCTTGGATTATATGAAGAGAATTAGAGAGCATTAGTATACGTTACATAAAAGTTAAATAAGAGTGCTAAGAATTCAGGTCCAAACCATTTTAAGTTAACAATGACATAAAACTATTATGTTGCAAATAACATACTCAAGCTATTAGCAATGTTCACACTTTCATTACCCTGAGGCACAACAATTCTACTGCATACATAAGACCTTCTATAGTGCTGTAGGTAAAACCAACCTTCATAATCCCTAATAACTGTACCAAACTCTATCATTAGGCACATTCTGCAGCTGTCAGGGCAGTGCAGTTGCCTTCAGATATGACCCTCATGGAAGAACATATGCTGTGGTTTAGAGGACCAAATCCTAAATTTTTTGTTAGGACTTCTTCCTGAAAAAGAGTCAGGATTCAAGTTACCATGAGTTTGCTACATCCAATATGATGGTGCATTATTACATATCCAGAGAGAGGGAGAAGAAGATTCCCATCATAAGCATATATGAAACATTTTTTTCCACTACTTTGTCATCCATACTGAACAATGGAGGAGCAGCAGTAGGCACATCGGACCCTTTCCTCTTAAAATCTAGAAGCATAAAAGGAGTCTATTTTCACATGACAGCCCACTGAATCTGTATGTTTAAGCAATCTTATTAGAAATCTAATTAAAAGACACCTAATATAGGGCCCAAAGCAGTCAAGCTAAAACCATTCTCCTCCCCACTACCTGTTCAGAAGGCAAATAGGTAAGAAGTGACTATGGTGCAAGTTCAATATCCCAGTCTAGACAAAGCACCATCCCCTGTGAGTTCTAGGTCTCTAAGGAGCAGGTGATATGAAAACATATTGGGAAGCAGCTTTACAGAAGAGGACCTGGGGTTCTGGTGGAACCAGCATGTGTCAACAAGGTGCCCTTGCTGCAAAAATGGTGAATGGTATCCTGGGCTGTGTTACACAAAGTATTGCCAGCAGGTCAAGGGAGGTGATCCTTCCCTCTGAACATCAAGAAACACTTTCATTGTGTGGCTGACCAAGCACTGGCACAGATTGCCCAGGGACATGGTGGAATCTCCATCCTTGGAGATATTCAAAAGACATCTGGACATGGTCCTGGGAAACCATCTCTAGGTGACCCACTTGATCTTCAGAGATCCCTTCCAGCCTCAACTGTTCTGTGATTCTGTGTTGCCTGTGCTACGCTTTGGTCCATTCTCCAAACAGCATCATTTTCTAGGACCTGACAATGGACCTTAGCATTTGGAGTTGTCTGGCATGTTGTTAGACTATGTTGTTTAAGTGAAGGAAAAAAAAAAAAAAAGGTGTGCATATAGATCTGTATGTGCAAATAGATATATATGCTTTCATACTTGTATATTTATACACACACACACAGACTTGGTTATAGCATAAATAGCTAAAAAGACTTTTTAAGTATCAGGTGTGTTGTACAATTTCTTCTGATTTCTACTCTAATACAAAGCTGATATGCAAGGTGACAAGCATGTCAACAGAGGAAAGATGTATTTCCATCACTATGCTGCCCATGCAGCTCCTAGAGTCCCACTGCCCCAGATTTCTGAATCCATGAATACAACTGCTTTAACAAAACCCTGGCAAACCTTGTCCCATGGAGTGTTCTCCTAGCATCTCATACAGTGGTTAAAGTCAACTAGGACAGAGACTTGTAAACAGCAGTTTGGTGAGAAATTGTAAGAAAATACTGTTGTAGTAAGGATGATGTCTATTAAATTAGAATGAACTTCAGCTTTCCTCAGCTTTATTGTCTGGTTAGAAACTCATTACACCCTGTAGTACTATTTTTAAAGTGCATTTACTGGCTGCATCAGCAATTTAATTAACGAATAAAAAATTGTATTCAAATGCTTTCTGATACAAAGTAACAGATTTAGCCTGACTGAACATAAACCCTCATGCCTTGATCACTTAAAAGATGAGCAGGGTCTCCTTTAAAAGGAAGGCAGCCTTTTCAACATTATGCAGGGGATGTATTTTTGTCCTCTACTATTGCCCCGTTCCAAATAAAATGAGACATCATTATTTCTTTGTATGATATACCTTCTGATATCCTCTGCCATAAACTCCTTCCTTATGGAGTCCCTGATCCTAATCTGTTTCCCCCTTTTACAAATCACATTAACTAATCTGACTAGTGCCTTGACCATCGAAGCAGTCTTTCTGAAAGATCAAAACCAGACTAGTTACCTGGTCTCAGGATGACAGGCCCAGAGCTTGTCAAAGAAGTCTCAGCTCCCACGCAAAAGGACAGTTTAATCACTCTACAGCAAATTGCCTCAAGATGCAACAAAGTAGAGGATGAATCTGAGGGACTCATTCTACCAGAATCAGAGGCAAGATATTACAGTATAGCCTACACTGGCCTTAGAAACAAAATGCAGTACAAAAGTGCAATTTGGCTGTCCCACCCGGTATTGGATATTGTATTTTACTCAAATGCAAAAAATGAGAAGCTATTTCAACACCTGCAAAATCCGAGTCCTGACATTTGGCTTACCTGCTCAGTCCATTATGCTTGTCTGGAAAAGGATTCTTCCTTTATGGCGTACTGAAGAGCATTGTGCATCACAGTAGTTTTACTGTTAAAAATAAGTAAGCCACAGTATAATAGTTCCAGATGACACAGTACATAAAGAGATGAGTAAAAAAATGTCAGAGTGTCCTGTCATTCTCTTTCCTAGTAAATGGAGAAAAAAAAAGTGCTGTCTAGCTAGAGAACTGTTTAGGACAAGTCGTTAACACAACAGTAAAAGCTGAGTGTCCAAACTGCAGAACACAAGGAAGAGTCATGGAAGGGGGATTTAAAAAATATTTCTGGAAGTATACACATACAAGCATATGTTTAGAAATGCTTAGGTTTTTTTCAAATCTTTCTTGTGTAGCAAAGCATGCAGATAGTACCACAGAAATACAATCAAAGTAACACTGATTTTTATTTTTTTTATTAAACAATCTGGCAAAGTAACATATTGTGCCATAGGAAGGGCTTTTTAACCAAAGTGCATAGCTTGCATAAACAGAAAATACTTAACATGCTGTATTTGTGAGAAAACCTATTAACATGCCAAAGATCATATTTATGCAACTCTGAGTTGCCTCAAACTAGCAAGACAGAGTTTTGTTGATTTCCTAATGAGAGTTCCACCAGCGTTCAAAGAGAGCCAGGCTTGGCTGCAGGCTAGAGCTCAGACACTTCCAAAACTCCACAGATTTGCAAGGCCTTTGGAGAAACAGCTAAGCTTCCAAAACAACCACAGGAGAATTTCCCTTTCAGTTCTCAAAAAAAAACGCCAAACACAACAGGTAGTCTGTGTTAGGTCAGTTGTCCTCAACTTTGTGCTCTGCTCTTTCTCTGGGACAGTAATGCATCCAGGAATGCGTAAGGTAAAGCAAACCCAGAACTGAGATGCTAGCAGAGCAATGCTGACTGACTGACAGAGAGTCAAATCTCTCCTCATCCAGTGTCACCAAAATTGAGGGGGTTTTCAGTCAGCTGTTTAGAAGAAATTAGATAAGGGGAGGCCTGCAGAGAAAAAAAAAATAATATTAGTCAATGGAAGTAGTTTGGATTTAGGAAGGGATGTGAATGCACGTCAGGAGAACAGAGGGAGGGTGGGGAACAACCCGCTTGGGCTACAAGGCAGAAGTGAGACTTCAAAAAGTTCAAATAAGCATCTGAACTTTGGAAGCCTTACAATTACAGAGTCAGACTTGGAAACCCTTTGATGTTTGCCCTGCAGTACTTTCAGCCGGGTGAAGACAGACCCAGAGGCTCAGCAAATGAGCAGGCTCCCTTCCCCGAATTCTCACAAGATAAGAGCCTGCACCGCGCATCGGCAGAAGAACAAAACCTTCTGGTTTTGGCAGGTGTCATTGCCAGACAACTGATCCACTCTCCAACACATGCCCTGATCAGGCGGGATCCTGATTAACCCACTAGCTTCTCAGTTAAAACCCTAATTTGGACATCACGCACCGGCAGGTTTATGAACGCAGAAGGGTCCTTCCCTGTGCAGGTGTGACATCCCAGCCGGGTGCAGGGACACCCCGGCATTGCCCGGTGCTGGAGAGTCCTGCCGGGGGGCTGGAAGACGAGGTTTTGTCTGAGAGCGCTCCACCACGGCGGAGGGTGTGCCACTCAAAATTGGCAAACAAAAGATGAGGGGAGCAATAATAACTGCAATGAAGGAATGTGAATCATTCATGGCAAATTAATGCAAGCCACCAGGGGCTAGCAGGGAGAGAGTTTTGTTTTGTTCACAGGATGGGTAGCTGCTCAGCTGCACTTTCATGCGATGTCATCCA